>NW_024543080.1:25720000-26320000 GCF_018167655.1 Microtus oregoni
CATATTCACAGAGTAATAAGAATTATCCTATGACAATCTGGCTTTGGAAAAATATCTTCTCTACATATGATTTTGAGAACATGGCAGTCCCAGTATGGTGTGATGTATATGCAAAACTCTGGTCAGGTGATAGTGCCTGACAGGATGCCAGGCTTCCAATTCCATAGCTACCACTCTTGGTTTATGTAGCTGATGGATAATGAAAGGGCAAAAATGTCCTCAGAAGGATTTCAGAGGCTTGGGGAGGTAGCTCAGCAGATAAAGAACTGTTCAGCAAATGTGATGACTGGAGTTCAGGACTCTGGCACCTAGGATGGAGCAAGCTAGCTGGTTAGAAAATCTGAATCCAGTGCCCATGTGTTGTAGAGTACTTCCCACTTTCTCTTCTACCAGGTTCAGTGTGTTCAGACTGATATTGAGGTCTTTAATCCATTTGGACTTGAGTTTTGTGCATGGTGATAGATATGGATCTATTTTCATTCTTCTACAGATTGACATCCAGTTATGCCAGCACAATTTGTTGAAGATGCTCTCTTTTTTCCATTGTATACTTTTAGCTCCTTTGTCGAAAATCAGGTGTTCATAGGTTTGTGGGTTAAAGTCAGGGTCTTCTATTCTATTCCATTGGTCGACTTCTCTGTTTTTATGCCAATACCAAGCTGTTTTCAATACTGTAGCTCTGTAATAGAGTTTGAAGTCAGGGATGGTAATGCCTCCAGACGATCCTTTATTGTATAATATTGTTTTGGCTATCCTGGGTTTTTTGTTTTTCCATATAAAGTTGATCAGAAATCTTTAATAAATAAATAAAGAAAGAAAGAAAAGAAAAAAATAAATATATAAAAAAGGAAATCTGAATCCAAAATGTCTGGGCTCAAGTGAAAGGCCTCATCAATATATAAGGTGGAAAGTGATGAGGGTGATACTTAAAGCAACCTCTGGCTTCCATATGCACATGCACCACTCACATACCTACACATGCACAGACACCACACACACACACACACACACACACACACACACACAATCACATTGAGAAGATTTCTAGGATACAATTTGCATAAATGCATTGCTATCCATCACTGATCTGGAAAGAAAACAACAAAAAATGGTAAATCTCTAAAATTAAGAAACCATCACTATCAAGGAGTGACTTTAGAATACATAGGGACAAGCAATGGAATAAGAACTATAACCTCTAAGTAATCACACTCACTTCCAAAGACAGAACCCAAGCAAAGAAGGAAGGGGATATTACTTCCCCATTTCCTTCCACATTCTAATTTCCTGCCAGTACCTTCTATATTCTAATCTAAGTACAAGCCAGCTGCAAAGAAACCTAGACACATAATGTCCACAGTGATCACCTAAGAGATGAAACCCAGAAACAAATGGTAAGGACTATGTCTGAAAGCTACCCTGAACCCTTTGTGTGTTTCCTAATGAACCAGTTCAAGTAGAATTATAATTGGCAGAATTCAGTAAGAGTTCCATTTCTGATCCACTCATCTCTGCCTCCTTAAAGGGTGGTGCACATAAGTCTATATTTCTTCTTGTCAATCTAGTATAAAAGTTTTTAACTATGGGCAGGAAGCTACTACATCTTGTTTTTGAACTGGATTGACATGTCAGCCAAGCATTCACAAGTACCAGATACCAGCTCTTTCCTTTACAAAGAAGATTAGAGCTTGATTCCCCTAAACTATCTTTCTGTCAATGGAGGCTAGAACTTGGCTGGCCTCAAGTAGCTATCAAGGGAAGTAACTACATCAAGGACTAGTTTGTTGAGAGGAAAAGGTGACATAAGTATCAGAGGTAAGATGGACTGAAATTGGTCTATATTGCTTTCTTTCTAAACGAGCAGAATGTGACACTGATATCCCCCTCCACACATACACAACTGCAGAACCTGGAAACAGCTACTGAAGTTGATGATTTTTTTTCTCAACATATGCTTTTCTTCTGTTGAATTTGTGGTAGACATGTTACTTGTAGCCTTCAGTGAAACACAGCACCAAAGAGAAATAAACAAAGTCAATAGTGAGGATTATTTTTCTAGAAGAGAACTTAGACTAGGTCTTCAGTTTAGTTTAGATAAGATCTGTATTTCTTCTCTAACTGTAAAAGGCTACAAGAAGACAGTCTAGGAATAATAAAGACACAGGAAATACCATGGTTTTCAGTTTTCTTTTTATCTCATATTCAGAGACTGGGTGCTAAAGATGCTGGCAAAATGGAATCTATGTAATTTACAGACAAAAGAAGCTCTCCCTGACACTTGTCAGTCTCTGGGCAAAGACTAAGAAAGGGATATAAAACATAAAATATAATAACTGCACTTCCACACCAGATTGGGCAGGTATTGAGTGTGTGTATATGGTGTGTGTGTGTCTTGTGTATGTGTGCTTGCCTATGTATATGTGCTACTCAAGTTAGCAACTCAAACAACCATATTTGAAATCAAACTTTTAACATAAAAGGTACAAAGAGATGCTAATAGAAATATACTAATTTCATACATACATTCTTAGGAATGCTAAAATATTTTTATACTACATGGAAAGTAATCAATCGAACAAATAAATTAGAACTTAGCTCAACAAAATATTTTTTGGATAAACTATTCCTTGATGTTTTAAATCGCAAAAACATGTTGCTGAGAGCAGAATAATTAATAGTTGATTCTATTATCATTTTCATCATTTCTCTTTACTTTCTACAGTTATGGCAGATTGGATCTCTCCCATCAGTTTGTTATTCCTGGTGTTTTAAGGCAGAAGAAAGACTAAAAATTAGGAAGAGTTAATCCAAGAGACCATAAAATACCTATCCCAGCTAGAACGACAAGTTCAAGTTCAGACCCTTATCATTTCCCTTAAGCAGCAATAACTACTACATTGACCTCTGCATTTAATGTTGCCTCTGCCAGACCATGTTTCCTTCAACTAGAGATGTGTCATTTCATTTTTCTCTTCTCTTCTCTTCTCTTCTCTTCTCTTCTCTTCTCTTCTCTTCTCTCCTCTCCTCTCCTCTCCTTCCCTTCCATTCCCTTCTCTTTTCCTTCCTTCCATCCTTTCTTCCTTCCTTTCATCCTTCCCTCCTTTCTTCGCTTTCTTCCTCAACATTTTAAAAATTGAAAGTACATTTTTTTCATACAATATGTTCTGAGCATGGTTTCTGTCCTTGTCACTTCTCAGATCTTTCCCACCCCATGCCCCTCCAACTCCATGACATTCTTTACTCTCTCCTTAGACAGCAAGCAGGCAGGCTTGGTGGTAGTAGTGCAGGTCCTTATTTCTAGCACTTGGGGCAAAGGCAGGTGTATTTCTGAGTTCTAGGCCAGGTTGGTCTACAGAGTAAGTTCCAGTACAGAGAAACACTGTCTCAAAAAAAGAAAAAAAATATAAATAAATCAATAAAGTAAGGAAGAAGAAAGAAAAAGCACACAAAATATAGTCTCTCTCTTTCTCTCTCTCTCACACACATACACACAAACACACACACATTAAAACACAAAATAGGAAAAAATAATATTAAAGCAAGTTACCATGAGATAAAAATATACCAAAACAGGACATTTGAGACAAAAAGAAATCTCAAAAACATAAAAAAGATACCTTTGAGTTTAGGTATAGTGACTATCTGATGAGAATATGGGGCCTGCCCTTAATGTGGTTTACATTACATATTAAGTAAGATACCATTGGAGAAAACTAATTTTTCCCTTGTGTGTAGTTTTCAACTAGAGATAACTTCTTTGTTAGGGATGGGAACTTATGTCAACTTCCTCACTCAGTGCCAGGACAACATCTGCCTTTGGCCTATGAAGCCCCTTGCATGCTGCCACTATCTCTATGAATACATATATGAATCATCCTTGTTGTATCTGGAAGACACTGTTTTCTTTGGCATTAACTATCCTCTATGGATCCCATTTACTGCAGGAGGAAGCTTCTCTAAGGATGACTGAGCATGACCCTGAAGATGTATTTCTATATCATACCTTTTTGAATTTCTTTCTCCTGATTAAAATCTTCATTTCACTGGCTATTGGGGAAAACAATGACAAATTTCTTTACTGAAAGCACTCATTCTTTTTCTTCTCTTCTTTGTTTGGTCTTAGTGCTATGTATCCATGTGTTCACCTGAAGAACACACAAAAAACATTCAAATCGTTCTTAACATTTTTCTGGCTCTTTCTAAATACTTGAAAGTCCCAAAAGAAGTTTAATACTTTCTTCTTTGTGTCCCTGATGTATATTCCCCTATGTCCCCCTCAGCAAGGAGAAAGATTCCTAGGTAAACTTCTTACCAATGGTAGGAAGAAAAATAGAAAGAGAGAGAGAAAGAGATGTGAGAAATAGAGTGTATCCCTTTTCTAACAACTCTGGGTTTTTTTTCCTTGATTTATCTTCAAGTTACAACATGCAATAGCAACAGCATGTCATCCTTTTGTATATTCAAGGACTGAAGCCCAAGCTTGGGTGAAAATTGGAATTAGAAAGACAACAGCTCAATCTCCAGATGACACCAGTAGTATTTAGCCTGACAGGGATAGCTTTGCTTAAATGTGCTTATGTAAGAAATAAGAGGAGGCAAATCTGTGTTAATTAACCAGTTATTTTTTTATTTTAGTATATATTTTCTTTTTTTTATTAAAAATTTCTGCCTCCTCCCCGCCTCCCTTTTCCCTCCCCCTTCCCCCTCCCCTTCCCCCCACTCCCCACGCCCAACCCCCCTCCCCCTCCCTCTCCAGTCCAAAGAGCAGTCAGGGTTCCCTGCCCTGCGGGAAGTCCAAGGTCCTCCCCCCTCTATCCAGGTCTAGGAAGGTGAACATCCAAACAGGCTAGGCTCCCACAAAGCCAGTACATGCAGTAGGATCAAAACCCAGTGCCATTGTCCTTGGCTTCTCATCATGCCTCATTGTCTGCCATGCTCAGAGATTCCGCTTTAATCCCATGCTTTTTCAGTCCCAGTCCAGCTGGTTTTGGTGAGCTCCCAATAGATCAGCCCCACTGTCTCAGTGGGTGGGTGCCCCCCTCATGGTCTTGACTTCCTTGCACATGTTCTCCCTCCTTCTGGCGATGGATGGAGATGGAGACAGAGACTCACATTGGAGCAATGGACTGAGCTCCCAAGGTTAACCAGTTGTTTTTAAAAGTATTATCTATCTTTACCATTCCTTGTCTTAAAGAAACAATAACTTTGAAAAGCTAAATCTGCTACTCAGTATTGTTTCTTTTTTCTTCATAATACCCATCTCTCATACTTGATTTCTTGGAACAGGTATCATACTGTATGCAATAAAAGTTTTCCCAGTTCTAGAATCATTCTTTAACAGATATTCAGAACAATGTCTGGTACTGTTCAATTTTTTTCAAACTAATTATAGAAAAACCTTACTTTCCCATGATAGTAGTTCTTTATTGTGACTTCCCCACTCTATGTCTGTTGCAAGGAGGGCAGGCTTGTTTGTCCTGGCTGCCTGGCTAGGAAATAACCACACAGAAACTGTACTAATTAAATCACTGTTTGGCCAATTAGCTCTAGCTTCTTATTGGCTAATTCTTACATCTTAATTTAAACCATTTCTATTAATCTGTGCATCACCACGAGGTCATGGCCTACCAGCAAAAGTTCAGCACATCTGTCTCCAGCAGTCGCTTCATGGAGTGCCCTAAGTCCACTCTTCTTTCTCCCAGCATTCAGTCCACTTCCCCCCCTCCACCTACCTATCAACAGGCCCTATTAACAGGCCAAGGCAGTTTTCTTTATTCATTAACCAAAAATAGCAACACACAAACAGAAAGACGTCCCACACCGTATGTCTAAAATCATTGCTATAAGATACCAGGATTTTGTTCTATAGTTGCACAGAACAGCATACATGACATCTGATATTTTTTAAAATTCATTTTTTTTATTGAGAAAAGGAGAAAAAAAAACAAACAAGTTTCCACCTCCTCCCAGCCTCTCATTTCCCTCCCCCTCCTCCCACCCTTCCCCCCTCCTCCCACCCTTCTCCCCCTCCCCCCACTCCTCTCCCCCTCCCTCTCCAATCCAAAGAGTAGTCTGGGTTCCCTGCCCTGTGGTAAGTCCTAGGTCCTCCCCCCTCCGTCCATATCTAGGAAGGTGAACATCCTAAGAATAGTTTGGGGACCAGCAAGATAGATCAGCAGGTAAAAGCACTTGCTGTCAAGCCCAACAAACTAACTGAGCTAGATGCTTGAGACTCACAGAGTGAAAGAAGACAGTTGCAGTCAGAGTCCCATACAAATGCTATGGCACATGCAGACACCTTCCACATAAATGTGATCAAATGTAATTATATATATATATATATATATATATATATATATATATATTACTATCAATTACTTGATAATGCTTGTTATTCATCAAATAGCAAACACTTGAATTAAATAAAAAGAGTAAGACTAGTTCAAAGGGTGAGAGACAAAAAATGATGAAGGAAAGATTAAGCAAAATAGCATGAATTTATAAAGTGAAATTTTGGGGAAAATGAATCATCAAACACTACACACTTGATCCGCACTAGGACGTGAATTTTTCATGTGGGCTTCATCTTGGAATTCTGAGTTACAACTGGCAATGAACTATTCATCCCCGTTCTGCTTCAGACAACTAAAACACATGGGTTTCCCTTAATTATGCCTGCCTTTGTGTTCTAGTAAATTTTATTTGCTATACAAACTTTCACAAAAATATGCAATCTTAGAGAGGATTCAGAAACTTAGTCAAGCTTCACTGAGTTCTTTTCTGCACCAAAGTAATTCGTAAAAGCAAACACACAAGTCAATGTTGACATTTACATAATTGTTTATGTAAATAATCAGTCTAAGACTCTAACTTATCCATACCAATGTAGTAAAAATTGAATCATGTGATTGCTTATATAAAAATTGTACTAAAACTTCTAGGGAAGGCTATTGTCTCCAAAGTAGCATATTCCTAACTGTTTGAAGTCATCATCATTATTTTGATTATCTAACAATTGCCATTCAAATTAGATTATATTTCCAGTAGACCAAATATTTTACTGGCTTTTGTTATTATTGAGATGTAATATATTGTTTTGAAGTACAGAGTTACATAAATCAGTGATTATCAGCACATTTTTTCATCATTCTAATATTCAGAACCTCTTTATTACCCTGTGGAGAAACTAATATTATTCATTAATCTGTAACCTAAACATAATATTCAACAATTAATATTGACCTTCCATCTCCATAGATGTGCTTTTTATGGTAACTTCCTATATATATATGAAATATTTATATATATACATACATAAGAAATATATGTACATATATCAATACAGCCATTTTCATGGAGCTTCTTTGATTTCTCAAGTGTTCATGTTTAACTAGGCTGTGTCATAATTCAATAGGAAAGGCACATTATTCATAGAGGTTGAACTGCTCTTGCTTTTCTCCATCCATCGAACATTTGTACTACAGATAAGAGAGTTAGACTGTGCTTTCGAGCCCAGACTAGAGACCAGTAACCACATATATAGTTTGATAAGGTATGGCATAACATTTTCCAGGTGAGAAGGATTACATGCCACATTCTTATCACAGCAGAGCATATGTCAACCACACAACAGACCACATTTATGTTTAAAATCATTTCTACAAGTGGAGCCAACTTATGGAAATGTTCTTCTATTTCTGTTCTGCCACTGTTTTTGAAATTGATAGCATCTGAAGAACTACCAATTAAGAAAGAATACATTTTCTTTACTAGAAAGCCTATTTTTAATGAGTACTATCAAATAAACTCTTGCAGATAAACTGCCCTTCCCACCATGACTATGGAAAAACCATAGTTAAAACTGATCCTAATTGATTTTGATGAAACAAAGTCCCAGGGACAGTCATTTTTCACTCTGTAGTGTGTTTTCCCTTCTTGATTTCCTCATTCTTTGGTTTTATTAAAATCCAATGAATTAGGGATCTTGCAAAATTGAATTGCAGAGGGAAAGATTAAATCAGGGACCATGTGATATGCTGAAAGTCACATTACTCATAGTTGAAAATTTGTACATAGTCGAAAATCTAATGATAATGAAAAACCTGTTGCATGCAACATTTTGTTTTACTGGAGAAAGAACAATACTCATCTGCAAAAAATAATTGGTTTTCATAATTGCTTTCACTATTCCACATTTTCATGCATTTCCTCACTTCCTCAAGGGAGGTCACTGTGTGAAAGTATCTGACTCTAAACCTTCTGCACTAAGAAGTCCCAACCACTTTAAAAAGAGCTCACACCTTGTCTTGATTAAGCCAGCCTGAAATAAAGTGTTTCCTACTTAGGATAGTCATCTTTGTCAACACACTAGTTCCTAGAGGAAATATTTACTGTTCAAAGTTCCGTTAAAAGAAAGATCACTAGTGACCAGAGTAACTTGTCAATGCTGGCATGTAGGTGCTGGCATTGTTCACCTTGACAGAGTGCACACAGCTCCATATGAACTGCCTCTTTCTGGAGAGTGCATGGCTCTGGAGAAATAAAGAAACATAGTCTTTGATAGTGTGAAACGCAATTTTCATGTTCAATAACACATTGATTAATCCTCCTGATCCAGTGAAATTCACCTAATTGGAAGATAGTTCAGCAACATTGAATTTTTTTTTCTCTTAAACCTGAAAAATAAAATGGTGTGAGAAAGCAGTGTTTCTACGGTCTCACAAAATGCTCAGTGTTGACATGTCAGCGTGAAAAGCAGCATCGACGGCTGCACAATATGCTCACAATTAAATTGATCAAATCTCAAGTCAGATTTGTTCAAATAATGTTTTTCACTGGAAATTCCATTCCGTGCTGCCTGGGGATGTGAAGAGTATGAGAGGTACTGTAAACACGCTATTTGATATTCAGCAACCTTGCTTTTAGCCAGTGTCACTGTGCTCCTGAGTAAAGCATGTTCACTCTGGCAAGGAAGCTTACTCATAGAACTGAAAAAAAAAAAAAACAAACAAACAAACCCAACAAGTAGAAGTCTTATTAAATCATTCACTGCTCTAAATATTTGCCAGAGAAACCCTTCAATTGTTGGCCTATTTGCTTATTTCAGTAGAAGGCTTCTACAGTTTCACTCAATTTAGAATGAAAATATGTCATGGGAGAGCAGACAGCTTCTGCCATTAAAGTGGGATGAGATTTGCTTTCACATTTGTTAGTGTGGATCTTTGTGACCTGAAACAGGATTCGTGCTCAGGGCAGCAAGAAGAAAAAGAAAAGTTTCTTATGCTTTAATCACTTCTCTTTCTATTGCATTTATTATTTTTGTGCTAATCATATTTGCAACATGGTATATTTTGCATGTTAAATTATCTGTCCATAGAATATTATAATAACTTGAAAGCTTCCAATGATTATTCAGAGACATGGCATCAACAGCAGAACCCTCCTATGAGGAACTGTCTTTGAATAATAAGTAAGAAATGTTTTCATGAGAATGAACATGTTGCCCCCATGCTTGTACCTAGGAAGCTCTGTATTTTGCACTGTAAGATTACTATACAAATGAGAGTCTGAAAACAAGGTAGAAGGAGTGTACTGGTGAAAGTGTGGCGGCCAGTACAGTCCCTAGAGTGGTAGTAGACTTTCCAGCTCATAGAGAAGACTAAGAATTCTTAGGAATCATGAGAAATCAAAGAAGTTCAGAAACGTGAAAGTCATTGAACAAAACAAAATTCAGAAGAAGGTAAGACTTTATGAGCAGATGGAATTTTATCAGGGTACCTGAAAAAATTACACATCAGAAAATTATATACGTGAAAAATGTGGTTAACATTCAGTGTGGAAGCAAATATAGAATTACAGTATTTTGAAATAGGCAGAACAATTATATATACCATATTTATAACACATATTGTTACAAGGAGGGCCCCTTTGTTCTTTCCGGCCACCCAGCTAGCTTAGCTTCTGAAATAACCATACAGAAATTGTATTAATTAAATTACTGCTTGGCCCATTATCTCTAGCCTCTTACTGGCTAACTTTCACAACTTGATTTAACCCATTTCTATTATTCTGTGTATCACCATGAGGTTGTATCTTATGGGGAAAGATTCAGAATGTCTGACCTGGCGGCTCCATGGCAGCTCTCACCCTGCCTTTCTTCCCAGTATTCAGTTCTGTCTTCTCAGCCTACCTAAGTTCTGCCCTATCAAGCCCAAAGCATTTTTTTATTGATTAACAAATGAAAGCAAGTCATAAACAGAAGGACCTCCTACACAACACATATATAATATATTATGTAATATACAGAATATAATATACTGTATATAATATGTACTTATATCACGTTATTATATATCATATATCTAAAATTTATATATAAATATAAAATATAAAATTATATATAATCTGTGGTATGTATATTTTATATATGGATTCATGTATATATGTCTGAATGTATATATATTTACTAATATACATATATGGCAAGATTTTGCTATGTAGCCTGGATTAGATTGTTATTTTTTATGTAGCTCAGCTTGGCTTTAAAACCTGGGCAATACTCCTGCCTCAGTCTCCCAGAACTGAGATTATAACTACACACAACTACACCAACAAGAATGTACTCTTTTTTTTTGGACATTTTGGTATGTCTATCATAAATGCTTCTCTGAGCTTAGCCTTGCATAACCATGTCATAACCATTATAAGTAAGATAATACTTGGGGTTAGCAAAGAAAGAATTCAATACACCTGGAATCCAGCTCAGTTATGCACTTTTCCTGGAAGACAGTTTTTTTAAATTAATTCTTATTAGGTACAATTGAGATAACATTATAGAAAACACATTATGCAAAGTATTTGATGTTGTATATGAAATTTACCGTTATAAGCAGAAAAAAAAAGACAGAAAGACTAGTAGTGATAAATATGCAGCAAGACATGTGTACAAAGGGAATAAACTATTCCCTAAAGAGATGTCTGTGAAGATTACTAATGATCCATTACACCTTCTGTTGACTATCTCATGTACTTATCAAATGACATGCCTTCAGAAACCCCAAACCAGAAACCTTGTGCAGAAACCATGCTCCTTCCTGGTTTCAACTACCCTGCTGATCTACTTTTCTGTATAACATATCCTGAAAAGTTATAGCTCCTTCTTTCACGACTGTGAGTCCCAAGGAAACTGGCCAGCAAAGATCCACTGCTGTGTTGCATACACTATGTATAACTTATATCTTTGGGATAGAAAAAATATTCATGTACTGTGGTTCAATTGTTTTTATTTAGTTCAAGTAGCCCAGAGGATGTGCACCTTGGATCAGGAAAGCATGACCATGCCATCCATTCATATCTGTGGGCAGTTACAAAGGGGAATCTCAAGACTTGGTTTTCCTTCCCTGCTAGGTTTGTTGCATTAGTCACGGTCACCTCTGTTCATCTGGAAATACTGTTTCGTCCCTCTTTCCTAGCAGTGTATGAGCTTGCCCCACCCCTGGAAGTGTTTGTTTGACATGCTCTAGAACAAAAATTAAGAAACCAGTGTCGCATAGTCATTGTATGAGCTAGGGGTCCAATGCTCGGAGCCTTCCTGATGTTTAGTAAAACTTTTGTCATGTGTTCCTTGCTTAATATTGTTTATTGTTTGTAATTTTATATTTGTTATCTATTCCTATTGTATATAGTTGTGTTGGGTTTGGATCGATCTTGTTTAGACAAAAGGGGGAGATGATGAGGAAACTATCAACTGATAGTTTCAACCAATCACATTTAGTTAGGGTGTGGCCACCAAGAGCCCAGGTAGAAAAACCTGGGGATGCAGATGCACGCTCTCTCTCTCCATGGTGCCTGCCAGACCTATTGGATTTTGAAACTTTCATTCTTATAGTGTAGGTTTTTCCTCTTTAACCATTGAAGTATTCCTGTTACGCTTGAGCTAGCCTGGTTACTTATCATACCGACCTAATTAGCAACACCTTCTAGGGATTCCAAGGTGCTCATTTCATACTGATTTGAATCTTATTTCACTAGAACTTTTGTTTTGATTCAAAGCTGACTATATCTATTACATTTCTACAGTAGTTTATATAATGGAACCACTTATCTACTGTTTTTTATTTCTAAATTGTAGTGTACAGATGTGAGAATAACTATGGCATATATATTATGACAATGTTTGAGTATGCTGTGTCCTGGAGGAATGTAAAGGAGCTATTGACAGATCTAATTACCCTTCAGCTGACTTTGGTTTCCATTTTGGCTTTTTAAAAGTTTAAAAAAATTCTGTTGTTTTTGTATGTATGACATATGATTAATATACTTTCTTTTGAGGGAAGACTTTGCTTCATCACCAATTACTTTATAATTTCAAATAATCTTACAATCAATTGGCTATGTATTGGTCCCCACATAAAGTGAATATTGTAATTAACTTGCTATAATTTTTTCTTGTATTTCTAGTCAAATGGTTTCTATAGGCTTTGTGGGAGCCTAGCCAGTTTGGATGTTCACCTTCCTAGATATGGACGGAGGGGGGAGGACCTAGGACTTAACACAGGGCAGGGAATCCGGACTGCTCTGTGGACTGGAGAGGGAGGGGGAGAGGAGTGGGGGGAGGGGGAGAAGGGTGGGAGGAGGGGGAGAAGGATGGGAGGAGGGGAAGGGAAATGGGAGGCTGGGAGGAGGTGGAAACTTGTTTTTTGTTTATGTTTTTTTTTCTTCTTTTCGCAATAAAAAAAAAGCTTTATAGAATGCTCTGTTTTTTTTTATTTCTCCTGCTATTATAAAATTCCACGACCAAAAAAAAAAAAAAAAAAAAAAAAAACAAAAGCAAAGAAACAGCAACAACAACAACAACAACAAAAAAAAAACAACTTGGGGACAAGGGGTTTTACTTAAATTTACAGCCCCAGATTAGAGTCCATTATTGTTGGTAACGCAAGGCAGGAACTTCAAACAATTCAACATCTCTCATCTAGAGTGAAGAGTATAAAGTATGAATGCAAAGAAAGCATGTGCTCTTGTTTGCTTATGCCCAGTTCAGTTTCTTCAGTTCAGGTTCTCTGACTAGGAATATTTAACACACAGTGTGTTTGACATTCCTACATGAATTAGCCTAGTAAAATAACCCTCCACAGACCATGCTCAGAATCTAATGAATATGGACAATCTCAACTTCTCACTGGGATTTCTTTCAAGGTGATACTAGGTTGTTTCAAGTGGACAATTCAAGCCAAGATCACATTAGCGTTTACTTTGTGCAATAACCATACCACAAGGCTTGAACCATTAGCTAAGGCCAAATGTATCTGAGATCTTTGCATATCATAATTTGAAGAGCATGGAGCTCTGGTGCTACAATGACAACAGCTACACATTCTGGAACTGATGTATAAACTTTTGCAACTAAAAATTCATTCCTATTTCCTCTAAAATGTGAGGCTTTATATTTCTCTTTTGAAATGTAAATAATTTTGGAGGTGATAAAGGAGGTTAGACCATTTCATGACAAGAGTGAGACACTTGGTTCGATTTTCTTTACAGAAGAAAGCACAGTTGGAGTGTGGGAACCTGTACTTTGGTGATGGCAAACTTAAAAAAAAAGAAAGAAGAAAGAAGCCTTAGAGCATGCTTGAGACACTCTACAGTATTTCTGGTACCTATCCAATTCAGTTACCTGTTATCTTTAACTGGGTTTATACCTGGGATCCAATTGAGTTATCAAATCAGGACTTATTTTTTTGTTGTTGTTGTTGTTTATTCCCTTTGTTGTTTATGCTTTAGTTTTGTTTACTACCTAAGGAAACTTGCTTTCAGCCATTCTATTGTTGTTCTTTCTATTGTCTTTTCAGACTTCCTCATAGTATCTCTATTGTAATAAGTGAGTATTTATTAGCTTCTGTTAACCTATTAAGGTGTGCTGAATACAGTCTTGTTCTCTATTGCCCTTCTCCATTTCAGGGCAGATTCAGAAGTTGGATTATTGTGTTAGGTGGGCCTTAAATAACCCAGCTTGACAAGTTGAGGAAGGTTCTTGGACATTTGTCATAGTATAAAGTTTCTTTGAGCTATGAACACATGAACTCAGCAAAATGTTCCTGGGAGTCCAAAAGACTCTAAAGATAAGGCTATTCCTCTTCAAGAAAATAAATTATATATCTACAGAATAGGGCAAAAGAATTAAAACATCATGACACCTGAGCATCTATCAGAATTTTGTGAACTGGAAGATTTACTTTCCTGATGAATTGAGACAATTACTTCTTGGAGTATCGCTATTCATGTCCTAACAATTCTACTTCAGTTTAATTGGTAAAAGACTATAGGAAAATATTAGTAAAAGTATCATTTACAAGATGTAATTATACACAGAGTCACATACACACAAAATACACATACATGCTATTTATATGTAATTTTATCCATTATATATAATTTACAACTTGTAAATCTATACAGTCATTTTTCAGTTACATTAAATTGATTATATATTTACCATGCAACTGCATAAATATGTATATGTTTATTATATATTATAATAATTGATGTCATTACTTATTTTGAGATGGCAATTCATTTTATCATTAATATTTATATAAAATGCATTGAATATGGGCAACCGCATATAACTAACACTATTAAATTTTATTTTGAATCATTATTCCTCTATAATTTGCATCTCAGAGTCAATAACTCTTTTCTCCTCCCTGCCATACCATGCAAGTTTTCTCGTGTCCAAGTGATTTAAAGTAAAATCCTACCTCTCATTATGTTTGGTTTCATATATCCTAACTGGCATAAGTTATTCATTATTCCTTTGACATGTATATTTTGAGAAACCCTTAGAATAGACTACCCATGAGATCATTGGGTTTTCTTATATTATCTTTCATTGTTCAAAACTTGTTCAATAGCCTGAATGTTGATAGTATTTCTTCATTGCTACAATAGTTAATCAATCTTCATCTCTCGGGAATTTTTACAGAAAGTGAAAGTAGAAAGGATGAACTTTATGAGAATTAAAGTTATATCCATGGATGACAGAAAATACCACCTCAGGATTCCAAAAACTTAGAAAGATCCTGGTGTTCACAGCTGGCAGCAAAATTCCTTATTACATATTACATCTGTGCAGCTGTATAATTACAGACACAGCAAAAAAAAATGTGTAAAATTGAGCAAAAAAAAATGAACTTCCTTTAAACAAATGCTAAATACTCAGCTTAGTAACTTCTTATCCCTTCTTTGTTTCCATTCTACTTCCTTTTGTTGGAGTACATACACATTCTACATTTCAATAGTCATCAAGCATGGCCAAGTTATCCTTAAGCCACTTAAAGGGCTTATCCATTAGTCACTGGTGCCTAAAGTGCCTAATTAGCAAGAAATTGTGGATGGGGGAAGACTTTGTAAAATCAGTTACACTGAAAATCCTCCTGGCAAAAAAGATCTGGCATATGTAATTGTGGTGTTGGGGAAATTTAAAATGCTTCTGGCTAGCACACATGAATTTTATAAATTAAGAATATATAATACATCTTTGAGAAGAAAATCATCAATTATATAAAGCTGATAAACAATAATTCTATGTTTTTTGCCTTAGGCTTGGTATTTAGAATTTTCTCTTATCTTTTTTTAAAAGCCTCTCTTTAAAGAAAGGTTTATAATCCATTCAAATATGCCAAAATATTTTCTTTCATACACATGACATAAAAATAAGAAGTTTTTTCAACAAATATAACAAAATTTGTTTCTTAAAATGAGTTCTTTTTTATATTTAGCTCTAACATTTATTTTAATTAATTCAAGACAACATTATAGCTCCATGTTATTTTTGCCATAACATTTTTATTCTTACATTGGGAGGTTAAAAGTTCCTTCCAGTCCTAGTGAAACTGTGGATCTCAGAGGAGAATCTATAACTGCCACTTTACTAAGCCAGATTAATCTCTACCTACATTCTCAATATTTTCTCTTATATACAAAGAAAAGTGTAGTTCTCAATCCTCATCAAGGAAACTTCTCTTTAAAACAGACAGAGACCATTACAAAAAACCACAACCAATCAAAATACAGAGTTGTGGATCCCAGTCACAGTGATACATATAGAGCACACATCCTCCACCAAAGTCTCGAGGATCATTACAGAAGAGGGGCAGAAAGATTGTAAACAACAGAGCAAAGGGGAGTTTTCTAGGAGACTGTATCCTGGAAATTTCAGAAGCTACGCAAACATGATTCCTTAAATATGACCTGAAAATGGACAACATCAATAGATGTGCTGACATGAAAGGGAAATGCTTTTAGCAGACCCATCCTAGATAAAGAATTAAAGACAAAAAAGGAACAGTGAGAGTGGGAGAAATAGTCTTTTCCACAAAATGCACAACAATTGGTTATCCAATACCAAATGGACAATCCTTAAACCATACAAGTAACATTATACAGATGGAACAAGTTCTAGCTATGAATTTATAGATGTATTATATGCAAAGAAAAAGTAGCCATGAATTTGAAAGAGAGCAAGTGGGAGTTTTAGAGAAAAGGGTAGAGGAAATTGCATAATTATGTTAAAAACTCAAAACACCTTTTTAAAAATTTAAGAATAAATGCATTAATAGATATAGACACACACACTTCTATATAAACCTACATGCACAATTTAGTCCCCCGAACAGAATGAAATCCTATTGTTTTCAATAAAATAAATGGGTATGCTAGTTGCAATAGTTCTGGAACGGGAGGCTAGGACAATGTAATCACACTCAAATGTGTATAAAAATGTTCACCTCATAGAAAAAGCGCAGCATGATGACTGTTAGACAGTAGGAGGAGTCAGAGGAGGAAGGGATGCTGTGAGACTAATAGTTGATGAGCTTCCTTTAGATAAGTATAAGAACTACTGTGCCCTTCTGCACAGCAGAATGAAGGATTGCAAACATTTCTTCACAAAGATGACAACTATTTCAGGAGATAGGCTTAATCACATTTAAATATTATATAAGGCATATGTGTTGAAATATTTTGCAGTATATTATAAGTTATGATTTTGTGTTTTTATGTACCATTTAAAATAAAATACAGTTTTTAATCTGTTTAGATAAAAGATCTTTTAAAAAACAAACAAGAACCAAGGAGGAAAAAGAATAAAAACTGATAGAAGAATTAGGAGTCAAGCTGCAGGGAAGAGGCTCAGACAAACTGAGCAACCTGGAAATGACATTTTCCCATCCTTTAAGCACCTGCAGATTGTGCAACATACTACAGGATTGCGGGCTCATGAGCTCTTCATCATGCTGGAAAGAAATTTTGGTGACACAGTTGTGTTTCAGTCATTTCTGACCCTGTGAGGAACCCTCACCCATACTCCTGTAAGTAGCAGCATTAACTAATTAGGTAGCCTAGTTGGGCTTTGGTGGTGTCCTAATAAAAATCGAATCTTTATTAGGCAAGTAGATATTTGTTCATGTATCCCCAGAAATAATGTCACAATACAAGAGGGAAACAGGAAGACAGGAAAAAAAATAAACAACAACAACAACAAAAAACCCAGGAAAACCAGAAATGATCATCTTAAAATTGTTGTAAATGTGACCCAGATAAAAGGCATCATATCAAATCTACTGAAGAATTTAGTGTCTTTGAGGTCATTTCCTATAGGAAGAGTAACAAAGCAAAAACTGCCCTAGCTGTTTAATGTATCATGGCTTCCTTCATTCTCTGCAATGCATGAATTACAGAAAACACCGGTCCTAGCTTTGAGATATTGCAACAAAAGTTACAAAGATAACTACTCAGTTTTAACATTTCTTGATTCTTTGAGTCCTTTATTGTGTGGTCTGGATTAAGTGCCAAGTATACAAAAATGACCTATGGCCTCATGGTACCTCCACTTGTAATATTTAGCAATATCATCCAGACTGGGGGAAAAAAATCAAACAATGATGGTTTAATTGGAATGTTTCCAGAAATTCAGCATGAAAAATGCCAGAAAATGAAGTATTAATTTCAGTTTCACAATTTCAAGTTTTAAAAGGAAAAGACTCACTGTTTTAAATGACTAATCAAATTATTTTTTGTTAGAGTGAAAACTGCTATTAAATTGGAGTTCATTTTTTTGTCAAAGAATAGCTGCCCATAAGCTTTGTGATAGGAAAAGTGGCATGCAAAAGGAGACCAAGAGCAAACTCAACCCATGGAAGAAATAGAAACCATTTATTTCTATGGAGGTAACTGGAATTTAGCTTAAATCATTTCATAAATGTAATGCCAGACAACCATACAAAGGTTGAAACAAATCAAGTTTTAAATTATCAAAGAGTGTTGCTGAGGCTTTGTGATTAGTTATAGGCTGTGTTTGTGGATCTTTTGTTATGATGTAATTAACAGTTGCTAATGACTTAGAATCAATGTGGCTAATGGCCCATTCTCTGAAAGTTTGCTTTTAATGCTGCAGGAAGAAATACTAAGCCTCAGTGGTTAGAATAAAATAAATAATAATTATGGCAAGAGCAATGCATGCATATACAGAAAGCAAAAGCTGTCAAAGTAGCTCTAATATAAGTCCAGAAGGAGCCCTGTTCTTTTTCTGGATGTTGCCTCTGACAAGGACTGAGGGAGTAGAGCCTTTTACACACACATTTGAAGGTTTTAATTTATTCAACAGTACTCCTTCCAGGATCACTAATTTGCAAAAGATGCCTCAACTGAGCCCTTAGGAGCACTTCTAGAGGACAACATGCCATTTTCTTCTTGGCTAAATGTGTTTATTTCTTACTGAATTTACGCAATGCACTTAATCCCTTTTGTCCCTAGGACAGCATTTTAAAAGAAAAAAAAAGAAAGAAAGAAAAAGAAAAACATGATGCCATTGTAAAGAATCCCAGCAATTATATTTGTGCACTGGAGAATGTTAAAATGGTAAATAATATATATAAGCACAAGTACCATTTTACACCAGGAAAATGTATTTGTAGAGCCAGATGAACTCCGTGTGGTCAAGTACAGAAGAATGCCACATGGACCAGCCTTGTATCTGCCATTAGGCTTGGTAAACAAAAGGAATCTAATTTTACATTTGTCTTCCAAACACCTGGGTCCTCCATGAATCAGGTTAATATGAGGGAGGATGATTGCCCTAATCTCGTTGCTGACATTAGAACCAGCTGTCACAACCACACACCTGCCCACTCTCATGGGTCAGTGGGAAAGCAGTTACCACACTTGTGGGTCATAGCCTATGCGAGAAGCTAGGTTCAGTCATTGGTCCTAAATAATGCAGCTAAAATAGTCACAATAAAAGGGGAATCAGAAAAAAAAGGGAATTTATTCAGTATGGTCACATTGACAAGAAGGATAAAGAGATATCCAGTGATCTGCTCAAGTCACTCATTGGGATCACAAAGCAATATTAAAGTTTAAATAAGAGGCTGTGGATTTGCACATGTAAATAGTTCCTATCCAGGTATGGTTCTGCCTTCCATCGACCCTTCAGAGTCTGGGCTTCAGTCTCATCCTGTAATTCTTATTATTTGTATTCTGACAAACCATTAGAACATTGTGAAATCTCTTTCTTGGAGACAATTTCCTATTCTGACTGGTTTCTTTTCCTTCCCTAAGCATTAGATTCGGTGGAGGAGATTCCCATTTCTTTGGGATATGTGCTTTCAGTATCTCACTGTCAGAGTGAGAAACTTAGACGTCTCTTTAGAATATTTTCACTCATCATAGGCCTATTAGGAAATGAAGAACAGAAGGAAACATCATGAAAAGGAAGAAGTAATTTCCGGGCTCCCGTCTCTTCTAATTCCTTCAGTTATGTGCACGAAGGTTGAGCACACACTAGACCATCACATTGAGTCCCATACTCACAGCTTTCTCTTGTTTTTAAATGCAGCATTAAGACAATGTGAAAAGGAACCCGAGTCGAAATTCTAGTTTAACTGTACTGCTCCTTTATAAACACTTGAAAACCGAAGTGATCTGAAGCCCAGAAAGGCTGTTCAGAATGAATGCATACTTAATCTCTACTGCTGTTTTCCCTCCAGAGGATCTCTGAATTTTGGCTTATAATGTAGAACACGTAAAAATGTGGTTCTGCAATGAGGAGCAAGAAGCAGTATATGGATACTCACTGAAGAGCTGGAACCAGTGGGGGTGAGTATTCATCCATTCCTAATAGGCACAAGACAGGGAAACAGGACACAAGGCCAGAGAGAAAAGCATGTGTGAATGCAGGGAGAGGTGGATGTCTACCTGTAGGGAGAGCTACATCAGAGGATCCTTCCTTTCTAACACTGCATCCTGGACCAAGGAAATAGATGGTTGTTAAAGGAGCCTGTCTGTGGCACTTTGTTATGCTAAGCTTAACGAACTCTCATTTTCTGCAATGCCTACAATGCAAACTATACAAGCACAATGATTTACTCATTATCTTAGAAGCTCTGGCCAGAAACCATGCTAACACCTAGCATGGAGAGAAACTGGTTGGGATGAATTACCCCTCACTAGTACTCTGGGGAAAACACTGTAAAAAGGGATGTCTGGGTTCCTGGGTAGAGATTTTGCAAAACAGGGTGTTTTGATACAGGAACGTATGAATGGCTCAAATGCCCTGCCTGTGTGTGGCTTTGGTTCACAAAGGACACAAATCAGGGAGTGTTTCAGCTATGTCAAAAGGAAATAAGACCAAGATTAGTAGCAAGACAAGCAGCCAGGAAATTGGAAGTCATGAACTATTTACTGTGAATTCACCATGAGTTCATCCTTCTTGACAACTTGTTTTTAGTCTAAGACTATAAAAAAATCTTAAAGTTTGGAAGCAGTTTAATATTTTCATCCCTTGCCCCACTCCCAGTCCCACTACTGCCTGCCTTTTACAGAGAAGTGCTTTACTTAGCCAACATTTATCTTAGCTGGTTTATTTTCTTGTCCCCTGTTCTGTGTGTTCATTATCCTAAAACTATTTTAGCATGACTCATGGCACGAATAACTAATAAAGATGGAAAAGGAAGTAGTAATGGGTGTTTTTTCATGTTTATTGCTATTTTCCAACAACTCCAGAAAATTTTGAGTTTACAAAATTGCTCAGGGCTGTGCCTTCCATAAATTGCTTGTGGTCATATCTGCCATAATGTGACATGGATGATGTCACATAGCATGATATACACTTCTTTATTTAGTCCCACAGCATAGGTAAGTAGACAGCTTTTGAATTCAGACAAAGCAGGCTGTCTATCTGCCTTTTCCTTTTTCCCTGTGTCTTTGAACACATAATATAGCCTTTCTAGTCTCCAGTTTCCTCAACTATAACAATTGCTTTAATACAGTTAAATAAAATTATATATGTAATATGCTAAGTCTTAAACTAAAATATTTATATGTATGTATATATATATTTATACATATATATGAAATTAAAGTAAAATGTGTTCTTGTCGCCATCTTATAAGTGCAAACACCAAAGTTCAGAGAGTATCAAAACTTGTTCAAGGTCACAAAACTCACAGATACATTACAGGATTCTTAACCTAATACCAAAAGTTTCCTCGTTTCACATGGTGCCTTGGCCTTACAGCATATCAAACCTCTAATCTACAGTATGTCGTTACAATGACTTTATGAGTGATATAATTTTACAAATCTGTAGAAAGCATATATCCATGCCTAACCCTCCTAGCTCTTTTGGCCACCACTTTCATTGTTACTATACATGTAACATTTAAGAGCCTATATAATCACATTTTACTGCACATCTTTTCTTTTCTTTTTAGGACAGGGTAGACCCTACCTATGAATATGAATTGATTCCAGGTTAAACACACCATTAAATAGCACTGGGTTTCCTTTTAAGCTTTTGGGGTTCCCTGGAAATATTTCTCTTATTTTACACCATGTAAAATGATTTATTTTACAGTAAGTAAATAGTTTTACTTGCTTTCTTCATAGATACATTTGATGGCATAACCTGGGAGTTTGAACAACCATTAAATAATCTTTTAAGAAAAGCCAGACAGAGCCGGGCAGTGGTGGCGCATGCCTTTAATCCCAGCACTCGGGAGGCAGAGGCAGGCGGATCTCTGTGAGTTCGAGGCCAGCCTGGTCTACAGAGCTAGTTCCAGGACAGGCTCCAAAGCCACAGAGAAACCCTGTCTTGAAAAACCAAAAAAAAAAAAAAAAAAGAAAAGAAAAGCCAGACAGCTATCCAAAGTAGATGAGTAAAAAAGTGATTATATTTTATTGTTAAATAGTGACACAAAATTTTTAGCAATATTGTAAACTATGAATTTAAGGAAGACAGCTGAGTGTGAAAAGCTCAAGTGGGGAGAGCAAGGAAAGAGATACCTAGAAAGAGGGAGCCATTGTAGGGTTAGTGAGAAAACAGACACTAGGGAAACTCCCAGGAAACCACAAGTGGGGAGAGCAAGGAAAGAGATACCTAGAAAGAGGGAGCCGTTGTGGGGTTAGTGAGAGAACAGATACTAGGGAAACTCTCAGGAAACCACAAGGATGACCTCAGCTAAGAATCTAAGCAATAGTGGAGAGGGTACCTAGAGTGCCCTTCCCGTGTATTCAGATTGATGACTAAATTGTCATCATAGAACCTTCATCCAGTAACTGATGGAAGCAGATACATAGATCCATGTGGTGGATTTTAACTGCAATTTAATAAAGAAAGACAGCCTGAAGATCTGAGAGTAAAACAGCCCCACTTGTCAGCCTTACAGACCAGATCATGGTAACACACACCTTTAATCCCAGTAGCCACAATGACACACACCTTTAATTTCAGTAGCCACTTTAGTTGACATAGAAATCGGGTGGTGGATGCCTTTAATCCTAGTGGTGCACACATTTGATTCTAGCCCTAGAGAGGAATATAAGACAGGGCAAGACAGCTCTCAGATACAGTCTCCTTCTGGGATTCCAGGAGACAGGATCGCCATTTTGGTCTGAGGTCGAGGTAAGAGCCAGTGGCTGACAGTTTTGCTCTTGAATCTTCAGCATTGTATTAAAGCATTCAGGACACTGTCCCTATTTTACAAGCAGCAACAGTTCCTCCACTGGCACTCCAGGTAAAATATTTTCTTTCTTGTTGTGATAGAAACGACTGCAATGTTATCTCATGCACAATGAAGCTTGTCATTGTCTCAGAATCTGTACATTGAAACAGTCAAGGCTGGAGTGGGGTAAGGTTTTATACCTTCACAAATCTGAGCTGCACTACAGCTTCACTCAAGAGTCATGTAGTTTATCATGGTGTCGTCTTTTGAGGGTTCAGAGTGGCTGCTGCAGCCAAAAAGTGGTCCTGTTTGCCATTTGATGAACCACACTATACTAAGGCTACCAGACACAAAGGAGAAGTCGAACAAGTGTAGGTTAAGAAGTCAAGTCACTCCCATCATCTAATATTTTATACTTCTTCATAAGAAAATCAACACCATCAAGAATGTTTATATAATAACATAGTGCTTAGCATTAATAGTGATATTAAAAGTATGTAGCAGGATTTTAAACAGACAATGTTTCTCCAAGAGCAGAAGACCATCTCACAAAAACTTCAATACCCAGCTATGCCTGTGAACCGCACCAATAAACAGCATAGTAACATAAATATAAGGGTGCAGGAGTGATATGCATACATACATGGTTGATGTCCAACTCTAATTGAACTTGACATCAGCTCAATAAGAGAGAAATCCTGCCCAGAACCAGACTCAACTACTCAAAGATAGTGAAATCATGAATCAGGGAGGAAAACCTACAACCACAACTTTATCAAACCAGTAGAATCGTTAAGTGCATTTTAAATATGTGTTCTTTTTTTTTAACTTTTTTTTTATTGAGAAAAGAGAAAAAAAACCAAAAAACAAATTTCCTCCTCCTCCCAGCCTCCCATTTCCCTCCCCCTCCTCCCACCCTTCTCCCCCTCCCCCCACTCCTCTCCCCCTCCCTCTCCAGCCCAAAGAGCAGTCAGATTTCCCTGCCCTCCACCCACTGAGACAGTGGAGCTGATCTATTGGGAGCTCACCAAGGCCAGCTGGACTGTGACTGAAAAAGCATGGGATAAAACTGGACTCTCTGAGCACGGCGAACAATGAGGGCTGATGAGAACCCAAGGACAATGGCATGGGGTTTTGAACCTACGTAATGTGCTGGCTTTGTGGGAGCCTAGCCAGTCTGGATGTTCACCTTCCTAGAAATGCACGGAGGGGGGAGGACCTAGGACTTAAATATGTGTTCTTATAATCTCAGATAAGCATTGTCTACATCCCTCATCATGGAAATTTCTTTGTAACTGGAGACAATAACAAAGACCCACAACCAATCAAAAAACAGAGCTATGGCATCCAGTTTCAATGGATACATCCACAAAATGAATCCTGAAGCTAAGGATCAAGAAACATTGCGGAAGGGGGGCACAAAGATTATAAGAGCCAGTGAATAAGCAAGTTTGCTGTGAAACTATACCTCCTAAAATATCAGAAGTGTCACCTGTAAAATATCGCCAATGTGATTGTATAAGAATGAATTGGACACATACAAAAAAATAATCATGGTAATTTGGATAGAAGAAGGTACATGAATCTTCAACACTACACAAAGTACTACAGGAAACTAAGCAATTCTAAAAACAGTAGAAATCATCTTCTCCAGAAATAGTATACTAATTGGTTATCCAAATCACAAATGTGTGGGACAACAATGAAAATTCAGGCACAGATTAGAAAGACAACAAAGTGGAGTATATGGAAGGGTTTTATAAGAGGAAAAGAGGGAAATGATGTAATTATATTATATTCTTTAAAATATAATACATTTAATCTTAAAAAAATATTTGTACAAGAAAAAAATAAAACCTTTTGTGCTTGGACAGGTATTTAGGTAAGCAATACTGTAAGAACTAACAGTACTCAGGGAAGTCTTAATGTGAAAGGGATAGTCTACTTCAGTCGTAGAGGAATGAAAAATACTTAAAATGTGGATTATCTTGTAGGAAGAAATATCCAAAGATCCTCCAGCAAGGGAAGCAAAGATTGTCATGTACCTCTTATAGATAAGATGTAGAATTCCATTGAATACAAAATATAGTGTTGGGGGCACAAAAGTCTTTGTGTTCATAGATAAGCACTAGGGAAACCAGGAATCTTAAGCATGAAGAGGATTCTACTCAATGAAAAAAATAAAATACCTGCAGTTCACTCAGAAAATTGAAAGTGGATTTTGTTAACTACCTGGTGAACTTTTGCTATCCTAGAGCCAGATCTCAACCAAGTCTCCGAGGATGATCATCTCAAACTCTTCTTCTCTTGACCTTTATTTTTAGGTCCCAGTTAATAGAACCCATCCTTAAGGGAGACAGCCTGCTGTCCTGCATGCTATCTCAGTCAGAGACCACACCATAACATAGTCTTTTAATCTGTATAGCCCATGGTCACAATGCACTTTGCAAAGAAGTTTCTATGTAGTCATATATTAAGTTTTATTGAGCACCTGGAATTGGAATCATTGCTGCCCTGAAATCTTTTTCCAAATTCTACTGCATTTGAATATGGCCGCAGAAAACCATCTGGCATCAGACTTTATGATTTTGATCTAGCCAGACTGACTAGTTTGGGATGAAATGAGATTTTATTCTCACCTCGGTAATTTTTTTTCTTTTCTGCCATGTTGCTTGTAGCCTCCACCCCCCCCCCCAGTGTAACTTATTAATTACTGTCAAGAGAAAATTTCTCCACATTATACAAAGTTTGGAACAAAGGTTGTTTCTTTTAGGTATCATTTGTAGGATGTTATTAAATACATTTTAGGCAGGAACAATTTTTTGTACTGATTATATTAATGATGCCCTATTGCTCCCCAACCAAGACCTCTAAGATTTCATTACAGTTCATTATAAAGGAATGCATTTTTCTACTCTTTTTTAAATTAATTAATTAATTTATTATATATACACTTTCCAGGATACAGTGCCAGACTCATTAAGATGGTTGTGAGCCACCATGTGGTTGCAGGGAATTGAACTCAGGACCTCTGGAAGAGCAGCTAGTGCTCTTAACCTCTGAGCCATCTCTCCAGCCCCCATTTTTCTACTCTGAAAATTTCTGCCACTTTAGTGCATAAGCAACTATCACCAGGGCCCATCTCAGTATTGAAGACATGGGCTGGGAAACAAGGGTCAGAACTATAACTTTCAGACTCATAATTCTTGCCTGTACCCTATCTAATATACCCCCCAACATAGTGGCCTCTTATCTTCTCCGGCATCTATGAAGTCATGGCAATCCAATTTAGCTTGTAAACAGAAAAAAAATCTCAAACCTTGGAAGGTTTTGAAAACTAAATGAGATTCAAGTTAACAAATATTTAAATGGACTTCATGATCTACTGTTTCAGGATTTTAAAATAAGGTGTTTAAAGAGGAAAAATATCTCCACTTTTCTGACTTACATACTAATGGTATCAGATGATGTGTAAGTGAGTGTTTAGATTGGTTGTCCAAAGTAAAGACAGAGGATAACATGTCATCCTACCTCAGAATACTGTAATCCAATACAATATACTGGATACTTATAAACAACAAAACATATTCTCTAGTTTTGAAGGCTGAAAAGACCTTGCAACAAGTCACTGCTAGATTGGTGAAGATGCATTCCCTGTATACGAATAGCCACTTTTTCAGTGTATTCTTGCCTAGCAGAAGAGATAAGTGTTTAATCCATATTGATCAAGGACACTAACACATGAGAGATATGCCATTTTTAATTTATCACTTCCCAGAGGTATCACCACCAAATACCACCACAAAGGAGTTAAGAGGGATTCAGGGTAGTCCAGCTTCAACATATGAAACATGATTATGGGAAGACATAATCATTCTTGTCTTGACATTGAAAATGTAGAGGTCATGACAGAGGAATAGAGCTTGAAGCTGAAATAAGATTCTTTAAAAATTTATCTAATCATGAAAAAATATGGAATGTCATTGGATTGGTTACCATTTTAAAAGTGAGCATATTCTTTGTAATGTATTCCAAACTTCTGTAAAATATTGTGAGAACCTCTGTCAATACAAACTCCTGAAAATGAACGTTCAAAGCAATTGTGATCATAATTTCTAAAACTGCAGAATTGAAAAACAAGCTGTGATACATTTATATGACAGATTATTATGCAATCTGAAATAAATGGGCTCTCAAGCTATGAAAAACATGAAGGAAGCAAGGAATTGATAATGAAATAAAGTCAATACAAAAAAGCTTCATAATACAGAATTCCACTATTTGAACGTCTTAGAAAAGTAAAGCTAGGGAAATTGTGTGCAGGAGTTCTCTGAAAGGAAGGAGGAACAAATCATTTGAGCACAGGACATTTTGCAGGCTACCAAACTACTATGACTGAATAACAAATTTGTATCATTACACAGTTTCAAAATCTGTAAACTTATGTGAATAAAAGCTCCTCCAAGGAAATTGTGTCTGCATAGGCTGGGTGGCTGATTAGACTGTCAGTGATGTAGAGAGGCGGGAGGGCCAGAGGCTAATTATCTTATCTTCATTGAATTCTGAACCCCCCACCCTTGCCATAGAACAGCTATCACCCCCACCAAACAGCCATTCCTGTCCCTCTCCATAGGAACTAACATCTAAGAGCAATAGAGAAAAGCTTTTTTGAATTTATTAAATTATCAGGCAAATAATGCCTACCAATTCAAAGGCTGGAGATGGCTAAATGGCACAGGGCCCTCAACACTCTTGCAGAAGCCTCAGTTAGGCTTCATTAACAACTATAATACCAGCTACAGTGTATCTGACACCCTTTTCTGTACTCATAGAAACGTTGGTGGGAATCATTTGGTATGAATATCTGAACTGTTATTCAAATTTCTGGTCATTCTGTATGAAAAGTGTGAGGGTTGAGACATCCAAGAAGAGAACAGTATCTAGAAGGATCCTATGAGTTTTATCTCATATACTTCTTAGTGTGGAGAGGAAGGGAATAATTGAAATATTTTGCTAAAAAGACTTGCCCAAAGAACAAGTATTTTACTATAGTGCTCTCTGCTGGGCTTTTATCCACAGCCTAGCTTACCTAGTCAAGAGGAATACCCAGTCCCATCATATTCCACCCATTGTTTCCTGTTTAAGCATTCTGGAGTTCTATCACTTTAAGGTTCACCATCTAGAGACGCTGACTCACAAAAGAATTGGAAACTTTTCATGGGAGTCTAGACTGGTTCTCTTAACTACTGAGCCATTTCCCCAGTCCTTATATTGGTTCTCATACCTACAGCACATTATCAGCAGTCTATTTGTGGCTGCTTTTGCTGCCTGCTTACCGTGTTTGGTTTTTAATAAAAAATTGTGTTGCATACTAAGAGGATTATGGTGATTTAAGAAGGAAAGGCAAACATCTAAACTGTAGTCTTTTGTGGAGGGAATTTTGTAATTAATGGTTCTGAAACTTAAAACAACCATCGCTATTATATTTTTGAATGAATGGATAAAACAGAGAGCATTAAGAACAAATAGTCAATGTAAATATGGAAATCTCAATATAGAACGAAAATGTGAGATGCAAGAAAGAGTCTTGTGGTGGTTTAAAAATATTTGTACATTAGTAAATTGAGAATAGAATTTCTAATTTTAGAATACATGAGTGGAGTTCTAAAGCCAAAGAAAAAGAGAAGGTATGGAATGAGATAGACAGTAACGTTCAAGATATATGGAAATTTAACTCTTTGAGAATTTTGTTTAATGTTTTTTTTTATAATATTCAGTATTGAGAGATGTGCTAATCAATGCATATAAGTATTGTGTTTAATGTTGTATCAATTTATTAGAGTAATAGTAGTAGGTTTCTCTCTCAGGGCCTGTGACCTTCTAAGTACAGGTTCTTAGAAATTGTATAAGTTTCTACATATAGAGCATATCATAAATCCATTCAGAAAGTGATTGGTTACTTCTATGACATTTTTGCCACCATTTAACTAGTGAGCATATTTTGACAGACCAGTCATTATTGTAGGTTCCATGTTTCACAGCTGGGTATGCTCAGCAATTCCCTTTTTCCTGTGGTAGTATGCATGGCTCCTTCCATCACTATGAAAATTAGGGATGAAAATTCCAGGGTTTAAGAGCAAGCACTTCTCTTTATAGAATCTAAGTTCAACTCCTGCATTCCACATTACAAATTATACATCTCGCTACAACTCCAAGTATGGGATATTGATACCTCTGGCCAAGAGCATGTTCCTAAACACTGATTCACCCTCATACTCATAATTTAAACATTAAAAGCAACACATTAGCAGTTTGTAATCATTTTGTTGTATTTTTACATGTATTTATTCATTCAGTGTGTGGGGTGTGTGTGGGGGGGGGTGTAGGTATGTCATAGGACAATTTGCAGAACTGGATTCTCTCCTTTTACCATAGAGGTTCAAGAGATTGAACTCAAGTGTTTTCAGGCTTGCTAGCAAGTCTTTGTTAGTTGAGACATCTTATAAGCTATCAAAACTAACATTTCAGGGTCTGGAGAGATGATTCGGTAGTTAAAAGCAGTGTGTGCTTTTCCAGAGGACCTACATGGTGGTTCACAAAACACTCACAGAACCTCATAACCACCAGTAATTCCAGTTTGAAGGGATCTGACATCCTTTACTGGCTTCTGCTGACACCAGGCATACATGTGGTGCACAGAAATACATATAGGCAAAATACACACACACACACACACACACACACACACACACACACACAGAGAGAGAGAGAGAGAGAGAGAGAGAGAGAGAGAGAGAGAGAGAGAGTTCAAACAAAAAAACCCATAAAATTCAACAACAGTTTCTTAAGATAATAGTTTACCTAAAGCAATGCATTTTGTGATTGCAGCTTAATGTGTATTACAGTAATGGTACAGTGGAAAGGAAAGAGTTATAGAAGAACTTTTTATAATATCAGATGCCTGCAGTGTTTCAGAGTATCCTATGTAAATGAAGTTAAATTGATTGTAGGAGTTTATATCAAAATCTAGGGATGCCTTTAAAAGATAAAGGAGACTTTCAAATGTATTCAAGGACTGGTGGGTCTGGATATTGTCATCCAGATGAAAATTAAGATTGCTCAAGGCAAAGACAGATACAATGTTGAAAAGATGGCCTTAAGTCAAAAATATTCAAACAATAAGATATATTTATGTTAAAAAATTTCTAAAAGTTATAAAAATTGCTTCCAGCTGCTATAATCCAATGGAAAAAAATCAAATTCAGAGTTAAGGAAGGAGGGTTTCAACATAATCTAGAAGAGGTTTTAAAGGATTTCTTAGAAAGAAGGGGGAGAAGAAATCATATTTCTTACCAGGATAAGGTATATAGTTTTAAAGGTTATGAGTTTGAAAGAGAATAGACATCTCTCTTATGCAACATGTAGTCATTAATAGACCCCTGACAACACAGGGTAGGTTGTATTGGTGAAGAGTGTCAATAGAGTTCAAATAAAAGTTCTTGGAAAAAGCTGACACAGTATGGTATGCAAAGAGGAAAAGACTTAAATAAACCTTAAGAAGGAAAAGAGCAGATGACATGGGAGGGATAGAAGCAAAACAAGGCTCTGAATATCATCTATTTCTGACTAATGTTACCCAGCAGATTTTTATAAACATAAAAAACCTCAGAGGAGATAAACTTGAGAGTAGGGGACAGTTAGTCATTTGGGACTGTGCTGCTCTGAGATCCTTGTAGGACACTCACAATCTGCTGAAGACAGAGACATTAAGAATGGCCTCTAGCACGATCACCGGGGAACATGGTGGATGGTCAGTCTTATGGCTCAGGGCCAGGAATAGAAACGAATAGCTGACTCTGGAGGTAAGGATAATGAGGTCATTTTTGAATGGACGGAATGTGGTGATCTGTAGTGAGCTTCTCATGTCAACTTAGCCACAGGGTGCCCACTTGGAGCTAGATTTCTAGTTGTGTCTAGGAGGTGTTTTCAAGAGCAATGAAGATTAGAAACTATATTTGAAAGTCTGCCTCATTCAATCCACTGATTACCCAAGGAGAGCATGGAGGGAAAGTTTCCCCCTTGTACTTCTTAGATGCTGGGCTGAGCTGAATTGCTATTGCCTATGCTTGGACTGGGATCTGTGTCCTAGTTTCCTTGGATTCAGACTAGGATTCTGCTCGCAGATCTGTTGTATCACTGGCTTGTCTATGACAGAGTGGGGGATTGTCTAGTGGCATGAGTCAGTTTCTCATCATACATCTCTGGGTTCTGTTTCTTTCATCATCTCACACATTAAAGACACATGAAGAAGTCAGTGCAATGAAGTCAAATGGGATGATCCCTCAGCTAAACCTCCATTATATGCTGTTATTCAGTATTTAGTGTTAGAATACTGTCTAACAAGGCCTGAGGTTTCAAGTTTTCTGATTTGCCTAGCCTTTCAGATAGTTTAGCTATTGGGATATAGGTGTGCATAAATTTTTATGTTTACGTCATATTTATCCTTATTCTGCAGATAAAGGGATGGACTCAGACAAACTCGAAGACAAGACAGGCAGTAAAAGACAGAAATATATATTCTAGCCAAATTCATGCTCATTTTGTAATCTCTTTCCATTCCAGGTCTCCAAGTATTGACAGGGGGTGGCTGCTTATGGAAGGCTGATGAGGGAAAGAACTGAATAAGTGTAGGGTAGAGAGGAAGATTAATTATTGTAGAAGCCCAAAGAAGTCCAAAGAGTAAGCAGTGATTTTATTGACAGTTTGCATAAAATTTTTGCTAGATAATCAATGAGGGATAACTCTTGACCAAAAATGTCAATATATTTTAGTGTGTGTGAGATGAAGCAATTTAAGAGAAAGATTAAGTTTCCAAGGCAAGTTTGTATGTATCTGATTGTGAACAAACTCATTAAAAATATAATGTGTAACTTAGACAGGTTTACTGTTAAACCTAAAGACTCAACTTATTCATATTCAAACTTTCTTAATTATTACTGTTATTCACATGGAAGAAAAAAGTGGTCAAGGAATATTGCAGGCAAAGGGCACACGCAGAAAAGGGGTAGTGAAATGAGGGAGAGAATCAGGTGAAATGCCATGAAAAGTCCTGTTAAAACTGGGGTAATTTGAAAAAAAAGATATTAGGACCCTCTCTCATACATGCCTAATCTTCTGGTATGAAATACCTTCAGCAGTAGAACAATAAATTCATTCTGTCAGAAGACATTGAAATTCAACTCTGTTGACTTGGTTGAGGGTATTATATCAATGTTACTAGTAGAAACAGAAAATCAATGCCTCTTAAGGAACATGCTTAACAGTCAGATAGGAAAACAAGAATAAAATACAGAAAAATTGGCCAGCACTTGCATTACATTCCAGTACTTGTTTAATGAAGTGATCCAAAAAAATATTGTAGTTTGAATCAATAAAAGAGCAGCTGTCAGTGAGTCTGGATGGCCAAATACTTGCTAAGAATGCTATGGTGAGAAAGTTGGAGAGCTGGATCAGTGGTTAAGAGCAGAGCACATGTAGATGGTCCAGAAGACCTAAGTTCAGTGCACATTGGTCATGTTGTGCAGCTCACAACCTCAGGCTACTCCTGGCCTCCACATGCATCTGCACTCGTGAGTGTATTTCCCCACACGGATAAACACTCATAGGCACATTTTAAATAGTATATGTGTGTGTTAGTTTAACAGAAGAGATAGGAAAATTCACATTTTTGTAGAAATTTACAAGAAGATTATTATGGGATGATACTGTGATAGATGAGCGGAAATTTATAGAGTCTGTGTTTGGGAAACGATTGACACATGAGACTTAATAAACTAACTATTCACTTGATAACCATAAGGTTAAATAGATAAATACTTTAAGAATTCATTTTCCAATACATAAAGAGTGCTTCTCACTGGAATTTTTGTTCAAAGCACTGACCACTCATCCAAGTCAAGCAATAATGAAATATATAATTAATGATAAGGGAGAGAAGGCAGAGAATTAATCAAGATTGTTCTTGGAAAGAACAGGTCAAGGGGTCCAGTGATTCCAGTTCTGTTTCAAGAATACTGACATGAACTTTCAGTTTGAGCACAAGGAAAATTAGGCAGTGGACAGAGATATATGTAATTCTGCAGTCATGTTCAGGTGTGGCCTCCATTTGAATCTGTACATGATTGTAAAGAAGTCTCTATGGCTCAAGGGGAGCAATCTCATTCACAAGGATAATTATTTCTGCTCCAATTACAGCCTTAACATCATAAATAAATTATCACTGTTTAGAAGGTGGGCATCTGCTCATAGTTCCTTGGGATTTGTTTTGGTGTGCTGTCAAAATGATGTCTATTGTCAGTCTTTGTGCCAGTACTCCAAGGGGACCGTAGATTTAGCATGCTGTTTGAATGCCATGCTCTCAGGCTTTTTAGCAAAAACTGTTTTAGAGTGATTGTTGTATCTCCATAGTTCTAGAGAATGGAGGAAAAACCAAAATGACACAATGTGGGTGAATGGACAAAACAATTGTATTGGGAGGATTCAGGAAGTAAAATTTTTAATTAAGTATAATAGCTAACATCAGAATCTTTCTGAGAAATGCATTTTGGAAATGGTAGAGAACTGACTAGACTTTCCTTAGTTCTTTTTTTTAACATTATTTTATTTTATTTTTTAATATTTATTTATTTATTTATTTAGGATTTCTGCCTCCTCCCCGCAACCGCTTCCCATTTCCCTCCCCCTCCCCCTACCAAGTGCCCCTCCCTCATCTGCTTGAAGAGCAATCAGGGTTCCCTGACCTGTGAGAAGCCCAAAGACCGCCTTCAACTATGATAAAACAAAAAGCAGGTAAGAATGGAGTTCTGATCAGCCATCACCGGTCTGATATTCCCAGGATTCTGTTCATCAAAAAAGTCCTAAATTATTAATGGTAGTATTGATAGTACTACCTAAGGTATGTTTGAGATATAAGAAAATAGTAATAACTTGAAGGTGATCAAAATATTCATGGATGGCTTCCCTTACATACGTTCAAAACTGAAGGATTTTTTTATGTGGAAGTAGATAATTAACCATTTTTGCTATAATCATTTGTAGTTTAACTCATAAATAAATGAATGCTTAGTTTTCATAAACAATAAAACTCATAATACATATTTCATACATGTTTCAATATGCATAATGATGGTCTTTTATAGAAGAAGTATTTTCTATAGTAACTTAGACAATATCTAACTTTTTATAATAAGTTTATGATTTTGCTTTGGTTTGCTTTGGTTTTTTATTTTTGTTTTGGATTTTGGTTCACTGTGTAACAGTTCTGGCTCTCCTGGAATTGCTCTGTAGACCACTCTGACCTTGAACCCACAGTGATCCAATTGCCTCTACCTTGCTAATACTGGGATTAAAGGTTTGCTAAGGCTGGCTTGTGTTATAACTCATCAAAACATATATTGATAAGACAAAATGAAATAGATTTTAGTATGTATTTTTTATTTGAAATGTTCATACATTTATTATGCATTTTGATCATGTTTCTCCCCTCAATCGCCACCTCCTTCTTATCTATCCCCCTCCTATCTTCAAAGAACCCTGGAAACAATGTCTTCTGGGCATTACAGTGCCATTGTAGTCATGACCTCCCAGTAGCTGTAGCTACCTTCAGAAGACAAATTTACAATCAAGCAAGTCACCATTTCAACCTGTGTGAGGGAGTGATCACAAAGCCCTAGACCTAGCTGTGGAACTGTTTTCACTTATCCTGTGGGGGATGGAAAGTTAGCATTCCATAAGCCTTGGTAGTCTCCTATGTTCGATGGCTGGACCTATGCACATAAATGTATGGGCTGTGCTAATTGGATACCATGGATTATAAAGAATTAATTACATCTTTACAATGATTATTTTTATGTATTTGAGTAATCATCAATCATTTCAAGTCTCGAAAGAAATATCCCCACCTGGAGATTAAGTATACAGTAAATAAATGTTTAGCTCACAAGATTTTAAAGAAAATTTACCTTTATCACCTTTTCAATAATAAAAAATAGTTTGAACATGTACTTTGTTTTGCATGTTTTTTCAAACATTATTAATATAACTTACAAATGCTGAATGTTCCAGGCCTCCTGGTATTATTGAATTGTTCTGCCTCACAATGTCTTTTGGATACTTGGACCTGGGTTGTAAATTAATTTTAAATGCCTGTGTACTTTTCTCATAATTAATATTGAAGCTTAATTTCATTTTAATGATGTTTGCTTTTTCATTTCCTGTCTTAATGTGATCTCTTTATTTAAAAGTTTTATGGTTAAGGGGCCTCTCATCCTCATACTATTACCAGAGCATCGAACTCAGCATGGTCTTTCTCCTTTCTTTCATATTAATAACCATTCACTAATTGTCTTCTTTTTAATGCGTTTGAGTTTTCTTATGATTATTTTTTAAATGTAAGTAGGCAACAATTTTAGTACTGGGACCAGTCTCTAAATCATTGGCACTCTAGTGGTTTGGATACCTCTGATATTATTTCATTGCAATGAAAAATGGTTGTCAAGCAGAAAATCTGGGACAGCACCCTCATTATATTATCCTCTCCTTGTTCTTGCATACAACAGAGGGTATGCTGGGCTCACTTGTCTATTCAAAAGGGACAAGGTTTTTAAAAGGCACATGTCCTGCTGTATTTTTAAAAATCACCACCGGCTATAAAACTTCAGAGCATTCAAAACTCTCCAAACCCCCCCACCAAACAACCATGGAGGGGGAAATGAAAGAAATTACCTCTAGTTTGTATTTCCTTCATTTTCAAGTTAATTATGCACGTACCAAGGGCAGAATGGTAAAACTTATTCCATAATGTCATTGTTGCAGAAGAAGAAATGAGTCAAATAATCCACACTGACATATCCTTTCCCATCCACATCTCTGACCCATCTTTTAATTAAGAATTTTTTAATACAATCTTTTCTCATTTTGCATAGCTATCTCCATTTCCATTCCCTCTTTCCTAGAAGGAGATACAGAGATCCACAGCTAAGCACTGGACTGAGCTACCTGAGACTAGACCAAGAGAGGGAGGAGCGATGAAATAAACAAAGGGGTCAAGACCATGATGGTGACACCCACAGGAACAGTTGACCTGAGCTAGTGAAAACTCACAGACTCTGAACTGATAATGGGTGAACCTGCACAGTACCAAATTAAGCCAGCTGAAAGTGGGGGACTATTGTAAGGCTTGGAACATCTGTGGGGCCACTGGCAGTGAGACCGGCGGGATTTATTCCCAGTGCTTGAACTGGTATCTAGGAACACTTTCTTTTTGGAGGGATGCCTTGCTTAGCCTAGATATAGGTATTGATTTCAAGGCTTTGGTCTTGCCTTGAAGTGAAGTGTCAGACTTTATTGGCTTCCCATCCACTCCTCAGAAAAGGTCAGGCTTCACATGGGTAGGGGGAAGGTGGAGGAGTCTCTGACTCATTTAAAACAAGCTTAAATAATACCTGCAGGGTCCCGCTTATAAAGTCTCCAGCGAGACTTCTTCTGTGTATACTTTGCTTCCTACATAACATTGCTTCTTCTAAAAACAATGGTCTTCTGGCCTCCTATGTTAGTCTATAAATTCTTACATTGATAAGATGAAACCTGGACAGACAAGGGTCTTACTGGTCCCACCAGCCTCCCTTAGAAGAGCACCATTCAATGCTCAGCCCGTCAATGCAGCTATCTTCTGACAACCTGAGATCTAGAAGCTCACTAGGCAAACACTCTCATTCCCTAGGCAACAGCTTCTTAACCTGAATTTAGATCACTGCATTAATTTAATCATGTTTCTTCCCACTCCCTAATTTCCCCCTCTCTTCTGGAAGCCCTGCTCATGATATTGACAAAGATGGAATATAACATTTCTGTTATTTGATTAAAATTTTGAGGCACTTCTGACCCTGCCCCCATTTTCCCACAGTGCTTGAGTCCACTTGTTACTGTAAACCACTTCTCTGTCTCTGAAATGTAAACATTTTCTCTGCAAATTTTTCCTAGTATTTTAAACCCAAACTATCTTGTCCAAGGTCTTGGAAACTGTTTCTCTGAAATGTAATTATTAAGGAGGGCAGTGCTACCACGTGCTGGTTTTTGTCTGTATAGGAAAAGGCAATGGTGGTGGTGAAACACCACCAATGGAGGCCATTGAGTCTTAGCCTCTCTCTGTTCTAGAGCTTTGACTCTTAGCATCTCCCCTCCCTAGAGCTTTCAACATCCTAACCTTCTGGAACAGAGTTTAGACTTGGTCTGCTCTGATATTGTCCTTGAATAAAATTCTTTTTCCTGTTTGTCTTTAGAATTTTTTTGCATTTGACAATATCTTACTGGAATGATTTTTATAAAAAGAAAATATTAAACTGGTTCTTTCTATTCTTAAATGAATGGACACATCCCTGTCAATGCTTTGCATCATCCTTTCTTCTTACTGCAAGATTATACTTGATATTTTCCATGTGCAATTGTTCCTCCGCCTACCACCATCCCTGCTGCCTCTTTCTTTGATTTTTTATTCAGTCGTCCTTCTTAATAAACTGATAGCTTTAAGTGTCTAAACTGCATTGTCAAAGCAATAAAAGGTTGTATAGAATATCTTGATTTTTAAGAACCCATTTAATCAATGTTTGTTGGATCAAGTTTGTGCTGAAGTTAACCATTTCCAGCGTTTTACCAGAGTGGGTACTTTTTACCTGCCTTATTTACTTATCTGTTGGTGACATTCTGCTCCACCTGAGATAAGCAGGGTTAAAGCACTTGGGGCTACTCTCCACATTCATAGGCTTTTCCTTTGACCCAGAGAGGATTCCCTTATTGTACAGGTACTATGGACTCATTCAGATGATTCTCTTGGCAATGTTGATCTGTCTCTTTTTTTCTTCATCATTATTTTGCTCCTGGAGTGTTGACTAAACGTGACCCTACATTCAAATGTCTGCTTATATTTTCAGAGTTTGCCTGCCTTGATGGGTCTCACAGTTTAAATTTAGAATATTTCTGGGGATGTAGAAAGGTAAAGACAGAAGAAATGACTGTTTGTATCTACAGTTAGGCTCTCTTTTTATCATATATTGAGATAAAAAGATTATTTTATTCTGGTCTTCCTTTTAGTGGGAATCTTTTAGTCTAATATTTTAGAGGAAAACGCATAAAGAAACATGATATCTAGGCTTTGGAACAAATCCCCTCACCTAAGAAGGCAGGAACTTGGAAGACAGACTACATCATCAACATGAACAGCTTAGACTATATCCAGATAATTCTCAGCTTTAGTTGTGTACACAGTGATATGAACATGATCTTTCACTCACTGTATCGGCATTGAATCTATTAAGTTCCAAATCCAGATCCTAGGATTTAAATATCCCTATTATTAATGTATTTTTGCAAGAGGATAAAATAAAAAGACAAGAAAAAAATGAAATGTACAAATTTTATTATCTTCCTGAATCTGTCTTTTCAAACTTCCATAATAATATGCTGCCCCTTCTCTCATTTTACCTTCTTGTGTCTGCTGTTTTGTTTCTGAATTTTTTTAGCATTAAATTAGACATAGTGAAAACTACATATAGCTGTCTAATGTATTATTCCATATCTAAAGTAAAGTTCCATGCAAGGTAACACTCTTCTCTGGAATGTGAAGTGTTCTCCATTAAAATCAGCTAAAATTACAATTAATGGACTTTCCAATTTTTCCCATTTGATAGTGAATTCATTTTTGCTAAATTGATATACGTTTTGCTTGTCTCCAATGTTCAAAATGCATAGGTGTGGGAGGAGAGTAGCAATATTAGGAAAGTGGCATGTTTTTATTTATATTTCCTTTGGGAGCATCTTCTTGACTTACATAGGTCTTATCTTCCTGTTGTTTGCTTTGACTGTTAAAGTTCAACCTCCTGGGGCTGGCATTCATGATACTCCCATGTGTTCTGTTTTCCTGAGGCAAAGACAGAGACTTCAATGAGACATTAGCATATGAATAGGTCAGGAGGCCTGATATTTAAGCCTGCTAAGGATTTGTGATATTTATTCATTTAATTATAAATCAAAAGTGTCTGGACTGTACTAGCTATTGAGGCTCACATATGTTATCTACAGTTTCTTCTCTGAAATTAAGTTAAATAGGCAGCTTATGTCCTATTGAAGCAAAAATGAAGTGTGTGAATGTGTGTGTAAGAACACCTCATTTTTCTCAATGGAGATGAAGTGTGGCATGTCTATTCACACTGTAACCTCCATTTACTTGCCATATATTTAAGTCAAAAGCCCAATCACCTAGAATCTATGACAGAACTTTCTGTGTGTCTGTATTTATCAGGCTACCTTCTCCTTCACATCTTTAAGATGATTGTCACCAAAGTCCCTAAACACTGAATGCAAACATAAAAGAGAAAGAAGAAATTTTTGTTTTCATGTAAGCACTGTTAGGTTATTATCATGACTCCCAATAGCTATATGGGCAATTATCAAATATTTTGTGACATATATGATCTTCAGTGGAGCAATATAAGAAACTTTAAATGGCCTTATTTTCAAAAGGAACCTACAATAAATTAAACAAAGGTTGAATGCTATGCCGTCTATGATTTATGTGTGGCATTTGTTGAGGATTTGTCATATAAACAACACACAGGTTCACATTAAAATAAAGCATGGTACCTGTGTTTTAGACAAAGCCTGTGCAGACTGGACAGGTGCAAAACACTTCCTTTTACTACTTGAATCACATTAGGCTTTTTCGTTTGTTAGATGGGAATAATGTTATATCTGGTGCACACACTATCTTATATATGTTGAATAGTGTTAAAACAGTTCACTCTTTAATTTAATGAGACTGTGAAAAGTAATGCATGTGCCAGTCTTAAAAGATGATGGGGAATTTTTACATAAAAAAATGGCATTTGATGAGATGGCATTTAAGTGGCCTTAAAGCCACGGTGAGAATTGACTTTGCAAACCAAGTGAGACACAGATTTCTTCAACTCCCAACTAGAATCTCAGAGCTATTTCACTGTCTTCAGCACCATGCCCACAAGTCTTCTTCCACAGATTGCTACAGGGAAAGACAAGGCTTTGGAGGAGAAACAATCATAAAGTTAACAAGGTTACTTCAGCTGAGATTTTGTGAGTGTCCCTGTCAGCCCTTTTCTAGCACAGGATAAGCAACTTTAATTTCCAGGAGCTATATTTTTCATTAGGCTCATTCTATTTTTCCTACTTAGAGAATTAAGGAAAATTGCAATAGCTAACATTTGTTCTACTTAGACGAGATACTTTCCTAAGCATTTACTTTACTAACTGTATGCTTTCCTACTTAATTAGGTTTCCAGCCTAATGATATAAGTGTTACAGTCAGTGTTATTTTTATTAGATGTGAAAATGGAGGCACAGAGAAACTAAGTATCTTGTTCCAAGTCACTTATTTTGCAAGTGGTGGCAACCAAGGCTTCCCCATCACCATGCTGGACTACATCCAAAATTGACTCTAAGTCAATATGTCTTGAGCTTGTATATTTTAAAAAGCAAATGAAATTTCTAATCGGCATCAAAATCAGAGAATGTGCAAGAACTCTGCCAGTGAATCACAGAACTGGGAATTATGGAGCATTGTAGCTGGAAGAGATCATAAAGCATATCTGATTTGCCTAATACTTTTTATAGCTACAGAGACTGAGTAATGTTTCATTTATGATATCCTGTGAAATACAGTCATTGGGTAAATACCAATGAAAGTTCCTGGCCTTAAACATGTCCCCATGTGAACTTAGAATCAAGACGTTGGGAAATAGGGAAGGTTCAGGCTACATTTTATTCATTTTATAGATCACTGAAGTCATCATAAATGTTAACGTACTATTTCCCCAGTTTTATTGTTTCTTGGTTTTTAAAGCAATAAATTAATTTAATAAATACATACTACAGAGCAATAAGAATTTATAATTCATAAAAATAAAAAAAAAGGAAAAAGCAAGAGTGCACCTGGTACCACTCTCCAAAGATGGTAGCTTCCAACACATCACTCTGCTTTTTATTTCTCCTCTCTGAGATTTTCTTTTAGCAAAATAGTCTTCAGACTAAGATCAGTGTTTTACCTTTTAAGTAACAGGAATGTTTAGGAGTCATTAAGTGTTCTGAAGACACAACTGAAAATGACTCCATTGTGTTTTGTTTCATGGAGGCATTATCATCACTGAGCTTGTTTACGTAAGGTATCCTTTGGACGCTTATATTCCACAATCCTGGCTTGAGTGTGTGACTGAGTTTCTATGATTTAATACCAACATAAATGTCCCAGTCTCTGCCACATCTTGTTAAGAAGCCATTCAGGGTGCCCTCATTACATTTTCTGAATCATAAAAGGAAAGATTATGAGGCTTCAGAAGTACCCAAGAGACAGGTGACAGGTACTGGCTTTCAGTTCAGCTTATAGAAATCATAATCTTCCAAGATATAAAATGGCAGTCACAGGGACAAGCCTATCAAGATCTTTGTGCATGTGCTATACCAAGCAAAGATAACAAGACATGGGGCATAGCTCGACTAAGATTCCTCAACAGCTTTTCCATACAGCGTCTGAGCTTTCCATTCTCTGGAAAACCTTAATGAATGATGAGAGAGGACTCACTCTGTTCTGCTGCTTTGCTGACTTTGTGCAGGAAATTCTTCATTTTCAGAGGAAACCTCGGGGCATAGGTCCTTCTGTGTTGCTCTCACAAATGGGAAATCTCTGCAAGGTTTTCAGGCCAACATCTCTACCCACAGCTGCTCTGCTCCCTCTTTGACCAACCTCTTCTGAGGCTGCATGGGTCCTTAATTGAATCCAGCTTTTCTCTTTGAATTCCAAAACTGCCCTTCCCAGATCTAGATTTATCAAGGAACTGGCCCGTTACTTTAGAGATTTCTTCATCCTTAGTATCAGATCAATGTCAGTGCCTGAATCTTTGGCCTACCTTCATGAAAAATACTTCTTTAAACTTGGATAAAAGTTCCTTTTCTTGCTTGAGACCTTCTTTGTAACTGTTAAACCACTTATTCTCACTGTACACCTTCTCTCTCTTTGTTTCTCTGTCTCTACCCCCCTCATTCTTTCAGCTCATTGGCATACATCCTTAATTGTTTTATATTCAAGAGTTTATCCCAGTTCTTCTCTTGCAAGTCTTTCAGAATAAATTCTTTCACACTGTTCAGAAAACAGTTCTTTTTGATCTTCATCCATCCCTTACTTTCTCATCTTTTTACGCCCCCCCCTCCATAAGTACAGGGAGAGAAATCCTCTGAATTTCTCTTTTCTTGCCAAACTCTCTTTCTAGAAGGAAAGCATTATTATGAGATACCATTATCCAAGAAAATCAGCCATGCAAAAAAGACCGACATACTTTTTATACAGCCCAAAGAGGCAAGCCCTAGGTCACTGTCAATTTCTCCTAGACATAATTAGCTTCCCACATAAAACTGTCTATATCAACACTTCCATCTCCTCATGAAGAAGGGATTTAAGCCTCAATCTTCTAGACATTCTAGCTCTACACGTTAACAGGTTGTATACTCACATGAAGACAAGTAAATTTGTGTTTTTGTCCTCTATTGATTTATTAACAACTCTGTTTTAACAAACATAAAGACTAGAACTTTTGTTTTGTTGAGAGAAATTGTCCGCAATGTGACATAGAGCTAAAGGAGAGTGTGATCTTCAAAACTCAGGAACATCTCTTTTGAATTATTCCAACATTAATTTTTTGGACACAGCAATTAAATCTTTACTGTATGAAGTGCCATATTATTCATAATTATGGATTCTATCAACGCTAGAGGAATTAACCAAGAACAGAAGTTAAAGAAAACTAGGCTACCTTTCAGAATGCCATAGAGTCCAACTTCATCCTGACAATTTTTCTCCTTCAGTTTCATTCATTTTCAATCTTGAGAAAAATTGATATAAATTTGATGTGTAAATGGTGGGAACATATTTTGATTACATTAGAAAATTATAGACATCTGATTTAGATTATGGCTTAGTTTGACCTGGCAGTACAGGCTATGGGCCAAAGAGTTACTTTATCTGGAAAGCCATGAGCCAGGCATGGTGAAGCATGTCTTTAATTCAAAAATTTGGGATAAAAGAGGTAAAACACTGAGTTTGAGGTCAATTTTGTCAACAGTGTTAGTTTCAGGACAGCCAGGGCAACACACAGAAACCCTGTCTCAAAAAATGAAACTAATTATAACAACAACAACAACAACAACAAAAAGAAACATTAAGCCACAAATGTAGGAAACATTGTGTAGAATATGTTATATATCATAATCTCTAAACATAATTATACAAACAGCAGTAGTATTTTACAGTAGTCATAGTCATATTTGTATTACTTATTGATTTATTATATCAGCAGATTTACAATATAAAACTCAGAGGGCAATTGTGTTTGTGTTCATTTTTCTTACTCTTATGTAGATTTTGAATATGAGACTTGTTTACTTCTTTAAATTAAACATAAAATGTTAATCATTTTTCAAACACACAAATGGAGATTTTCACAAATAAGACATACAAGTCAAGCTACATAGCCTTTCTAGGTATAGTGGCTGAAATCTGTCCTTTAAGCTCTGAATTTTCATTTCAGAAAGAGAATTATGTTATTGAAAACTGCTGGTACTCTATGAAACTAACAAAAGCATGCAATACAGTGCAATACCAAGGACTTTATCCACAAATGACAGTGGTGTTCTACAGCAGAAGCCCTTTGTTAGGAGGTGCCTGGGTCAGAGCTGAACTTACCGTCTCTCAATGGATTTGGAGGAATGTCAAGGGTAAAAGAGGGGCTAGTGTTGCAGAAGCAAAGTTCCACTGTCTTGTCAGAGCCCATGTGTGACTCAGTTTCCATCTGGAGTCATTACTGACTTAAGTCAAATTGAGTTCAAGACTGCCTGCTCTGCTTGCTCCAAATATTCGTGAGGGCTGTGAGAAAGTTCTGAATAAGTCCATGAGAAAGAACATTTTTCTCACAGATGAAGAACTCATTGTCTATTAAGATTTGGGATAGTGTATGGCTGTTGGAGCACTCCTCCTTATGAGTGGCAGCTGCTTGTTACTAACTGAATTCTTGTATTGAGATAATGCACCTGCTTGAGCTTCCTCCCAGGAGCAATGCAGGGAGGTTGTCTAGCTGACTGTAAGGCCTTTTGTTCTGCCTTTTGCCTGTAATTGGTATATATGCTGGCTGAGAAATAATCTTGGGACTGTTTGGTATTAATCTTCATTTTTTTCCGGTCTATCATATGCTTCTGTGTTCATTTCTCTTAGTCTAACATTTCCTTAGCCTCTGTGCCCCCTTCCAGCATACCCTCAGCTAATTTCTGTCAAAGCCACCTAGAATCAAAGGAGAAAGTCAGTGATTGGATGAGCAACATTAACCATAGAGTTCTTGGAGGACTGGGGAAGCCAGCTAGAGTGGATAGGAAGGAAAAAAAAAAAGGATTTCTGGGTCTGGTGTTTCGGGAAAAACTTGGAGAAATAATCATGCAATTGACTCTTTGCTGTATTTGGACTTATCAGGTCTTTATCTCAATTTCTGACTCCTCAGTTTTTATTATACTGGAACAATTTTGATATTCATTACAGGCTTGAAAGCAAGGTTTTAGTGAGAAATATAGATTAACAACTGCGCTCAGCAAGGAGGGGTCTCAACACAGATTGCTAAGTAGTTCTTGGCAAAGGAAGTGCTTTTGTAATTTGAGAACAGGCTAATTCGTTTATGCACATATGTAAATTAGGTGTCAAGTTGTTGTGAAACTAATTATCTAATTAGAATATATGGAGAGTCCAAGGGATATAGAGGCAAGGGATTGACTGTTTGGTCAAGGGGTAGAATGAACACAGCAAAACCCACTGAGGGCCCTAAGAACTGACAACCATGTGCGTTTTAATGGGGCCTGAGTTGCTGTGGAATTTCAGCTCCTGACTTCAGTATTTGTTCCTTGGCTTTATCACTCAGTGTGTAGAGTTTATAGAAAACTTTTGTGTTCCTATGCTTGACTTCCAGTTTTGCCAGGACGTATAGACACTTGTTTGCTTAGGCCTGTGACCTGACTGGCTGCCTAGAGAAAAGGGCTCTCTCTCCCATATGCCTATCATTTTCAATTAGAAGATAGATTTTTTTTTTGAGTGAACGCGACAGTTGTTACTTACTTTTGCCGCAAATTATTGAGGATTTACTTTCTGCAGTTTAGAGCTCATGGCTTCTAAAGTCTAAATGCCCCAGCAGGGAAGACTAGTTAGTGAATTCATTCACTATTTGTTTAGATTTTATAAGGCTTTCTGCTGCTTCTCATATGTTTGAGTTAAGGAAGGATTTTTCTTTTAGGCTGCGTTTGGTTTCTTTGTGTAGAATTCCAAGAGAGTTTCCTGAATTATTAAGCCAATGAGCCAAGGAACATCTATTCCCTAAACAATTAGCTTTCGTAAATGAAGTGTAGAAAGAAAGACAATCCATGAATTCATTATTTGTTCTTCGTGGGTGCAGACATTAACTGGCATTAAGGCTCTTTGAGTTGTGACATATGAGGTCTAATTCAAAAGGAAGAAACTGATGACTTCTAGTCACCCAAGAAATCAATCACAGCCCTTTATAGTTAGACCCTCACAATCATTTCTCTTCATGGAGGAATGAATTTGTACCCTGGAAGTAGAAAACTGTGGACCCTATAGGTTTTATGTTTTTCCCATACTATTCTCAACAATTTATAACTGCCATTTGTAATTCACAGTTATCAATATCTTTTATTACCCATTGTTTGACTTATATGTTATTACAGAAATATCCAGATGCCACAAAAGTGAAAACCTGTCATCCCTCAAATAGTGCAATTCTACTTTAGTAAGTATGTCAGAACCTATGGCTGCAGTGATGATCCATTGTATTGTGTTTATTTTGCTTCAGGTATTATACCTAAGCTATCTTCAGGTTCTGTTGTTTGACTCAGCCAGGAAAATCACCTTTAGCCAAGAAAATAAAACACTTTCAATAGTTCAGACAGTGACAGGTTTTTTTTCTAATATGTAAAAATTACACTTTAATGTTTAAATATTTCATAGACATGGCACCAAGAATTTTAAATGAATCTGGATTTTATGAAATTTAAAAAGTAAATGAAAGAGAAAGAAAGATGGCTCAGTGATTAAGAGCATTAGCTGTTCCTCCAGAAGACCAGGATCAGTTAGTAGCACTCACAAAGAAACTCACAATGGTATGTGAACCCCGCTCTAAGGGATCCAGAATCCCCTTCTGGTCCCCTCAGGCTCCAGATAATCATGGAGAGTGCATGTGTACTTTCAGGTAAGGCATTATTATACATAAAATGCAATGATATTTAAAATTAAAAAATTAAAAGTATGTGTTACTGTTTTCATTCATGAAATCAATTACATCTTACAAATACATATTAATTTTACAAGAAAAATGATAAATTCTCATTTCTATTACATATAAGTAATTAAAAAATACTACAAGCTTGTTATCGATGATTATCCATTAACAACCTATATTTCCTAATTACACATTACATTTTAAATGAACTGCACAACCACAATACCTTAATCAATATCAGAAATATATATACATATAACAAAATTGATCTTAAATTTATATCAAAGAAGCAAAATTTGTATCAATGTAAATTATTCATATCTATATCATATCCCCCATTAAGTGTAAAAGAACATTTAAAAACAATATTTGGGAATGTGGGTGCAGTTATTTCTCTCCAAACTGCTTCATGCTGAATGGGGGCACTGTTAATCAGATCTTTCATGGTGTAACCTGTGTGCCAAGTTTATCTCATGTGGCAGTTGAGTGAAGTAATTTTTTGAGGGTGTTCACAGCAACGTTTCAGGAGAGTGTGGTCCATCATACCATATTGGGATAGAAGCGATCCACGGGGTCTCATCCTCTGTGAAAACAAAAGAAGAACTTTTCCAAAGCATCATAAACTTAGGTCCAAATTTTAAAGTCAAGGTATTCAAATATCTATCTTGGATTAGTTCAGCAGCATTTATAAACAATTATCTTTCAGCAGTTGTCGCTCCTTCCTCCGCATTCCAATAATTCAAAGAGAGCATAATAGCATACAGTATCAAGATTCTCTGTGTATTTTCCATCTTTATGCGGCTTTACTTTAACCTCTATTTCTTTCTTTTTTTTTACTTTTACTTTTTTAGACAAGTTCTCTGTATATCTTTGTCCTGGAATCACTCTGTAGATCAAACTGTCCCTGAACTCTCAGAGATCCTTCTGTCTCTGCCTCCCAGGCATTGGGATTAAAGGTGTGTCCTACCACACCTTGAAGTCACAGAGGTCAATCTACCTCTACCCCTTGAAGTCATAGACGTCAATCTACCTCTGCCTCCCAGGCATTGGAATTAAAGGTGTGTACCACCACACCCAACTACTCTCTCTCTCTCTCTCTCTTTCTTTCTTTCTTTCTTTTACTTTAAGAACTTTAACTTTTAGCCTGCATATATTTTTAACATACTATAAACCATTTAGACATTTTCTTCGACTTTGAATCTTTCTTTTACTGAATATCTCTCATTTTGTGACCACATGAGTCTTTATTTTACCAAGCAATATTGGTAGGACTAAATCCATGGCTTTGACTGCTGGATCCAGCCCATTCCTTAGCTTTGCAGCCTCATGGCAGAGGTACCAGCTGTAGCCATTTTTATTGCCACAACTCTATGGTGTTTCAAGGTTCCTGCCAGCAAGTAAGCTGCAGCATTCTGCCCACAGACAACACTCAGTTGGACTGCCGGCCTGAAAGAGTCAGAGATTGCCCTGGCAGGACGGCCCAGAAAACTGGCATTTTAAAATGGCGTAGCTTTTTTCCTGCTACAGCTGAAAACCAAAAAGCACGTGTTCAGCTTTTCTTCAACACCATTTAAGTGTTTCGTGGCAGGACCTCTTAAGAGAGCTGCAGGGTTTTGCAGCTAAAGCTGAATCAGGAAGCATCTCTAAGATGAGAGTGCTTGCTTGGCCCTAGCAAGCAGGGCAGACCCGAGAAATTGCTGCTACCAAGAAAACATGCTTTACTCTATTTTTTCCCAAGCTTTCTCATGCTTTCTGTGGATTCAGTTATCCACATCTGGGCGCCATTTGTAGAAGGAGCTGCACGTAGGCCTGCTAATTTAGCCCCAGAATAATTACACAGAAACTGTATTCATTTAAATACTGCCTGTCCCATTAGTTTCAGCCTCTTACTGCCTAGCTCTCACATCTTGATTAACCCATTTCTATTAATGTGTGTAGCACCATGAGGTGGTGGCTTATCAGGAAGATTATAACCTACGTCCATCTTGGGCTGGAGCTCATGGCATCTGCCTCACTTCCCTTTCTCCCAGCATTCTGTTCTGTCTACTCTGCCTACTAAATTCTGCCCTATCAAAAGCCAAGGCAATTTCTTTATTTAACCAATGAAAGTAACATATAGACAGATGACCCTCCACCATCATGTTCTAATTTTTCCTTGACAGTTGTATAGTGTCCAAATATGCCTAAGGAACTGACTGCTATCAAACACAGAACATGTAAAGCATGTGCATTTCTGTAACTTTTATAAAATTTTGAGCTGAATAACTTGCAAGGGGATAAGTAGCTTGGTAGAAATAAAGGTTCAAAATAATACAGAATCAAGTAATAGATTGTGCTGTACATGTACCAGGATGAAGTTTAATGTGTGAATCAAAAGTCTCCCATGTGTTGATACATTTGTCTGTCCCAGATGACAAAACATATCAACCAGCTGCCTTGGTTGTTCCTTTTTTGATTTTGCTTTTGCTTTGCTGCATAACCTCTCAGGCTTCATCAAAGCCGAAAATGAGGAAATCTAAGTCCCAGCAGAAAAACAGTCAACTATTCAATTTTGGACTCACAGCTAATTTCCCTTACAAAAATAGAACAGGAAAGCAAACCCAAAGCTAACATTTTATGTCTTAAAATTAATTAGAATATTCACAAACTTATAATCAATAACCATTTAATTTTCTCCATAGCAAATTATTTGGTAACTTAATCAGGACAGACTCAATTACCTAGAGCAATTAGGAACCAACATTTTCCAAGTGCCTAAATAGATTTCAGTAAAAATAAAATACCATAAAATCCATATATCACTACCAGCAATTTATTTTTATTCTTTTCAGTAAAATTTCTATAACTTAAATGAACTTCAAATAAGTATGTTGATTTTATGGCAAAACAGAACCTAATGAGCTGCAGTCTATTATGGTCTTGAGAATAATAAATGGGAACAGTTAATCTATGTTGTAAAAATTTATTAAAAATATTCCTATTTGGAAATCACTAGCTCCAAGGTTAACTAGAGCTTGCAAAGATGTCATGATCTGAACTGCACCACAATAGTGACTCGATACAAATTTAAGAATGTTCTAATTTTTCTTTGACAGTTGTTTATTATCCAAATATGACTAAGGAACTGACTGATAGCAAACACAGAACATGTAAAATTTTTATGTAATTTTTTTATAAAATATTTGAGCAGAATCACTTGCCAGGTGATATGTAGCTTGGTAGATATGTGCTCCTTCGCATTAGAATTTGCATTTTTCTTTTGTGACATACAAATTTTATTTTTCAAATTTTTAGCAAGCATCATTTAACTTCTTCACATTACATGAACTGAACTGCCAAGAGCCTGCTCTTGCTTTGCAGATTAGGTTCAACTCCATAAATCAAAGCAACTGCCACCCACAACAACAATAACAACAAACTCTGTCTGTAACCATATCTAGAGATTGTGACCTTTTCCATATTTGTAGCCAGGAAAGAAAGTCAGTTTTCTCCTCATCGTCTAATATTTCAATTATTCCTCAATTAACATGTCTTAACCTTTTTCTTAAATTTCACCATAATGTGTCCTTTCTAAGTGAAACACATAAACAACATAATTTCATTTCATCCTCAAAAATATCCATGTCACTGACTTCGTTTATTCCATCATACCCCTTTGTATTTGCATCCTAGAATCACTCATTTCCAGTATATACTGCCCATTAAGGTTATATGGAATTCTTATTCTTGCTCCTTCTTTGAAGGACCTGAAAAAACCCATCCACTCAAGGATCCATAATAGAGATAAGGATGCAAAGCAGACAATTCCCTTACAATTGGGGATTGATGGGTGAGTAAGCAAAGGAAGCCAAGGAACAAAAATTCAGGAAAACTATACTGGGAACCTAAGGAAAGTATAGAACATGAATTGTAGTTGACAAGTTCTGGAAGTTTACTGTGAATCACTTTGAGAGTTTAAATCTTTTGCGACTCAAATTTTTGTAAGATTACTTCTTGGAAATCAACCAAGCTCCCATAGCGAAGAAAAACCCTTAAGTTTCCAGTACTAAAGAGGGGAAAGACAGTGTTTTTGACAAGGCTAGTCTGTGGTCTATTTAACAAGTATTTTCTCTGAAGAAATTAGTCACACAGTGATGAAATATCTGGACTCTTATCAGAGCCTAACTGACATGGTGGAATGAAAATACTCAATCCCAACCAATGAAGCCAGCATTATTAACAACAACAACAACAAAAAATGATGAACTGAACGACCCTTAATAATGCCTATTCAAGAGACATGTACTCATTAATATCTAGGATACTGCCACAGTTAGGAAGATCAAATCTTACATAGCTGTTTCCTTGTTGCATTTTCAAAGTAAATCTCAGAGTGAAACAATTCCTAAAGATGGCATAGGATGCAAAGATATTACCTATGATGGGACAATAATTGGAATCACATCTGACTTCTCCTAAGGAACCATGCAATAAAAAAAAATGGGTGAGGGAAATAATAGAAACGTTGAGAGAAAAAAGTCACCAACATAATATTCTGTATCTGGTGAATCTATATGTCAAAGTTGAAAGACACAGGAATACTTTCTTAGATAAACTAAAGTAATTAATTTTTATAAGGCTTGTCTTACAGTAAAGGTTTTAGAAAATTCTTCAGAAATGTGGAAATGACAGATCAGAAAACAGCATTATTTTTGGTAGGAGAGAGTAGCAAACTAGAAGAAAATTGTTCAGCATAGTTGGAAAGTGTAGACTTCAGAAGACATTGGTTATTAAATAGAAGTGACACTACAGGGGATGAAATAAGACCATATGAGCTGTTGGTCAGGGACACTTCAGAATCCTGAAAAACGCCATAAGTCAAGTCCGTTTCCCTTTAGCTATCAGTCATAACAATATGGTGAGACCCTAAAGCCGACATCACCACACATGATGGCTGCATGGTGTAGTGCCAAGCTAAAGAGAAAACTTCCAGCAGACTAGCATGAATTCTGCAAGAAGATGATATACTGGATGCTGGGGGAGAAAAGACATCAATGTTCTTCCTAAGATGGGAACCTAGCACACTACACTACAAATTTGACAGGAAATGTATATTGATGGCTGGATTGGATCTAAGGCTTTCCTCACAGGAGGAAATATTGGAATTATAGCCTAAACAATTTTGAAGTTCATTGTTTCCCACTAACCTACAGTGCCAATCAAATCATAATATTGCTCTTCTAACTTTATCATGAAAATCAAATCAGGCCAATATATACTGTGAAAAATTCACTAAAAACACTAAGTTTTTATCATTGGAAATTTATGTTCCTGTATCACCTTGACCCATATTGTACTTTGGTCAATTTATTTTTCATATTCTCTTGCATTTATATTTTCTCCTTTTCATGGATTGTCTGCCTTCTGTATACCAAGTAGGCATATTTTTGCATTTCAGTGAATACATTCACATCATGGTGATATTGCAAGGATATAGACCCTGGGCCAAGGTGATATGAGTTTGAACCCTTATTTCATCTCCTTTGCATGTAGGGTTACATGTATATTTGAGATTCCTGAAAAGTAAATGGGCTTTTGGAAAATATTCTTTTTTATTATGTTGTCAACTCATCATGATCCATATCTTTAAAGAAAACTGGCATTGCTTGTCCCAACAATTAAACTAAAGTCCAAATGGATTAAAGACTTCAATATAAATCCAACCACACTGAACCTGATAGAAGAGAAATTGGAAAGTAACCTTCAATGCATGGGCACAGGAGATCACTTCCAATAAATAAACATTTTTTTATTTTTTATTTTATTTTTCCATCCAAAAATTTACACTTCCTCCCCTCCTCCCATTCCCCTCCTATCCCCCCTCTCACCCTCCTTCCTCCCCCTCCCTGCTTGAGAGAGGGTAGGGAACCCTGCCCTGTGGGAAGTCCAAGGCTCTTTGCTATATCCAGGCCTAGGAAGCTGTGCATCCAAATAGACTAGGGTCCCAAAAAGCCAGTACATGCAGTAAAAACAAGTCCCAGTGCTTTTATCAATGGCTTCTCAGTCAGCCCCCATTGTCAGCCATAATCAGAGAGTCCTGTTTGATCACATGCTCATTCAGTCCCTCTCCAGCTGTGTTTGGTGAGCTCCCATTAGAACAGGCACACTGCCTCAATAGGTGGACCAACCCCTAGGGGTCCTGACTCCCTTGCTCATCTTCTCCCTCCTTCTACCTTTCAACTGGACCTTGAGAGCTCAGTCCTTGCTCTGATGAGGGTCTCTTTCTCTATCTCCATCCATCGCCGGATGAAGATTCTATGGTGATATTCTAGATAAACATTAGTGTGATAGTGTGGCAAGGACAGTTCAGGCACCCTCTCCTCCGCTGCCCAAGGACCTAGCTGGGGACAACCCCGTGGACACCTGGGATCCCCTCTAGAGCCAAGTCTCTTGCCAACCCTAAAATGGCTCCCTTAATATAGATATCTTCTTCCCTGCTCCTATATCTGCCCTTCCTACATCTCCACCCTCCCAGGCCCCCAAGCTCTCTCAGTCTTTCCCTTCTCCCCTCCCTCTCCCCTTCTTCCCTTTACCCAACCCCACCCCACCCCAATGCTCCCAACTTTTTCCTGGCAATTTTGTTTGCTTCCAATTTCCAGGAGGATCTATATATGTTTTTCTTTGGGTTTACTACACTCTCCATTGCTGGTGGGAATGCAAACTTGTGCAACCACTTTGGAAAGCAGTGTGGCGGTTTCTCAGGAAATTGGGAATCAGTCTACCTCAAGATCCAGCAATGCCACTCTTGAGAATATACCCAAGAGATGCCCAATCATACTACAAAAGCATTTGTTCAACTATGTTCATAGCAGCATTGTTTGTAATAGCCAGAACCTGGAAACAACCTAGATGCCCCTCAATAAAAGAAATAATAAAGAAAGTGTGGAATATATACACATTAGAGTACTACTCAGCGGTAAAAAAAAATGACATCTTGAATTTTGCATGCAAATGGATGGAAATAGAAAACACTATCCTGAGTGAGATAACCCAGACCCAAAATGATGAATATGGTATGTACTCACTCATTAGTGGACTCTAGCTGTAAACAAAAGTCATTAAGCCTATAGTTCACAAGCCTAGAGAAGCCAAATAAATTTTTTTCAAAAGCAAAACATAAGTAAACCAGATAAATGATAATTATGATCTATAACTCTCAAAAATTGGCAAACAAAATATGGAAATTAGAATATCATAAACTGAAAAAACTGAAATAGTTTCCATCTAAGGAGAATGAGTGTGTATATTGTGTATATGCATATATATATACATGTGAGTATATATAATGCTATTTATGTGCATATATACACATATATTGTATATAATGTATACCTTTATATACTACAAAAGTAGGAAGTGGCTTGTGGTGGTTTGAAAGAGAAATATTCCCCTACAGGATCCTGTATTTGAATTCTTGTTCCTCAGTTGGTGTTGCTGTTTGGGGAAGTTATTGAACTTCTAGGACAAGTATAGTATATCACTGAAGGCTGCACTTTAGAATTTATATGCCTTGTCCCATTTCCATCTCCAGATTTATTTCCTGGTGTTCAGACAAAATATGCAATCAGCTTTCTCTGGCTGCCTGATGCCACACTGTCTCTCTTTTCCCTGACATTATAGACTCTAAATCTCTAAAACAATAAGCCAAAATAAAGTCTTCTAATGTTAATTTTGTTCCTGGTATTTTCTCACAGCAGAAGCAAAGCATTTGTGGAGGAACAGGGACCAGGAGGAGAGTATAAAAATATGGTAAAGGGGATGAATGTGGTTGAAATACATTGCATACTCACTTTAAAATATCATGATGAAACCAATCTTTGTACAAATATTAATCACTAATGAAAATAGATGAAAACAAATAGTAAGAAATACTTAAATAAAAAAAAAACACATCATGGAAAATAAAAAGCCCAATATATTTTGCTTATGCTTGTTATGCAATTGTCCTAGAAATGCAAAGGATCAAAAATGTCCCATCCACTTGTTATATCAAGTAGAATGTTAGGACCAAACACTCCTAAATATCCCCATATGAACACTGTTTTATAAGTAAAGTTTTGTGCATATGAAGTGTCAGTGATATGACAGTAAGCACAATATTTGTGGAGACTCAAACATGCAATAACCCCAGAATGGAGGGGAGGAGGTGTGAACAAATTCCTTTCACTACTTGAGAAGCTATTGAAGTTGATAGATGTTGAGAATGGGAGAATCAGTTTTCTACAATAGTATTTTCCTATGCTGCAGCAGAAGGTCCCATCCCTAATAATATATGAGGAGCACAAACTGGACTCATAACTAAAATTTAAAAAGGAAAGAAAAAGAGATGTTGACATGGTTAAAGATGAACAAAATATATTGCACAAAAATTCTCAAAGAACTAAAATAAACAAAAAATACAACTAGCAAAATAGCAAGAAAATTTTGCTTTGAAAATACATGATACTGAGTATATCTGTGATACAGGTGTGATAGAATAAAATTTTATTACAGGATACTCAATAAATTAAAAGATAAATCATCTCCTAAATTTGAACACTTAGAAACCATGAAGCTTCTAGAAGCCAGTTTAAAGCATAAATTCAAGTGCAGAAAAAGAAACAAGATTTAAGAAATTCTAAGCATTAAAGGAAACATAACATTTTAAATGCATTAGTATCTAAGCACTTTAATTTGTCATAGCCAACAAAACACTTAAAAAATTAAATTATACAAAGAAAAACTACAAATGAATTTACTCATATGCAGAATAGACAGAGAATCACCACACATCCATTTTATTTTCTATGACTCACTAAGTTGGAACATTATCTAACAATGGCATATTTAAACAGTTTATGTACAAGCATCTAAATAATCAACACATACATAACCTTACCAATCTTACTTACAACACAATGATGGAAACCCAAGATCCAGTGACATATAGAATGATATAATTGAAAGTCTTCTCCAAGAGTAATTTAAAAATAAAACCTCAGAAACTTTTCCACATCAATTGGAAATTTATAAATCTATGTATTCTCTTATGAAAATAGTCTCATGTCCTCGGATAAGAGTGGTAACATGCATATGCAAGAAGACCACAGATGGTATTACCACATAAATGCCAATCTGCCTTCTTGGAGGCCTGGACTAGAACATTCAGGGCAACGTTGTTTTCTACAGTTAGCAATGGATGCAATTTCTTTTGAAAAATAACTAAGAAAATAGATACATAATTGCTGATTTATAAAATGGAAGACAATTCAACAATAGAACCTATATATTCTAACTATATGTAACAGAAGTGGAGATGGCTTATATGCTTTATCCCAGTGATGAGAACATGAGAGAAGAATGTAAATTCATATTTATAAACTGTTATGCTGGAAAGCAATTTTCAGAGATAGGAATAAAGTCAAGGTTTGAAAAAAAAAATCAAACCTGGAGATATTTACCTTCCTTGTTAAAGTCATAAAAAAGGACATTCCTACATTTTGAGTTCAAGTCACTAAATGTCCTAAAATTTTCTGAATTCTCATGTCATATCCCCTACTACTTTTCACTAAAGATTATCCACGTTCATTTAATTGAATATTGCTTTGCTTTGAAACTCAGTTTTCATGATGCAAGGAAACATGCTTTCCTTGGCATCCTCTGATTGGATAAGTGACTGCAGCATTTTTGTGATTTAATAGAAGGAAACAGAAGGAAGTGGCTGTTTACAGAACTAGTGTGGAATTGCAGAACATAGTATAGGGCGCAGGAGGTCATATCCACAGCCCTCCCATAACCTCTCTAAAAAAAAGAGTAATAATAAGATGCTAATATAGGTGGATTCTGAATAATATACTCTTGTATTGGTTTCTTCAATAGTGTTTTTGCAACCATCTCAAGATTTAGGTGCTGTTCTTATTTTACCCTCAAATTTGGGGAAACAGAAAGTTAGACACTATAGATAATAAGTTGAACATCCACACAGTTTGCGATGAAAGATAAAGAATTTCTCGAAGATATTAGTGAGCTGTGCTTAATAAGAATAAGCTAAGTAAAATGTGGAGCTCGGTGATCCACTTGATTCTTCCTTTTATGTAAAATGAGATTTGTAACTGAGAAAGGTTTTGGCTTCACAGATATGTTTGTTTTTCACAGGTTGTAGGTAGAAGCTTAAGTGTTTGCAACTGCGACTACTGTAGGCAGGGTTTGAAATAGAGCAGCTTTCAAAATATACATTGTCTGTGCTCAGATATATTATGAGCCAGATGGTGAGAATGTGTTGGTAAAAAATTTGAAAAGTTTTACCATGCCTAAACTCTCCTGGGATTGTGTCTCTGTAACTTCCTTATCAGGTCTATCTTATATGGAGAACTTTTCCAGTTCATGTGACTCTTCATCTGGAGGGATATCATAAGATTTGGGCCATGTCTTTTAAATCTTTTATTTATATTAGTTGCTAAGATTCATGTCTATGTTATCATATCCATTATATCATTAGACTTATAAAAGAAAGCCTGTCTTGCGCAGGGTTTGTTAGAACTTTTAAGTATTTTTCCCCACTGTCTTTCTCTTTCAAATGAAGACATGGAATTTTCAGAATCACTAGGTTTCAATGCTTGGACCCAGGTGTTGTTCCACTGAGTCGCATTTCTTCCTACTATGTGAAATCGCCACAGAATAAACAGACTTATTCTGAAATAAGCTTGTAGCATGGGTATCCAGAATAGAAGTAGAAGCAGTGTCTTGGCTGTTTTCATGCTGTAAACAACTGACTCCTTCCTCTTGTATTTGGACAAGGTTTGTCACATCTCTACTCAGTCCAAAAATACAGGTCTTAAATCATTTATTTTCCAAGAACTCTACTAGAATAAACTAAGAGGCCTCATTTCTTAATGAACAGCACTAATAAATACATTATTTTCTAAATACAGCAGAACTCCTTCTATGTGTCTGCTCTAGGTAGATGATCTTTTGTTCTTCATATTATGTAGAAATAAATGGATTTTCTACAACAGTAATTGTTGGCTATATGGTTTTCTCCTGCAGAGGGGGTGAAGGAGAATTAAATATTCGTGCAAATCTAGATTATAAGAGGCATATCGAGGGCTTCCATAATAACCACACAGAAACTATATTATTTAAATCACCGTTTGACCTATTAGCGTATGCATATTTCTATCTCATTATAATCTCTTAAATTAACCCATATCTATTATTTTATGTTTTACCACCAGGTTCCTGACTTACTGACAAGGTTCCAGCTAGCACCTCATGCCTTTTCCCTTTGGATACATATACAAAACAACTCTTTTACCCAAGGCTCAGAATGTTATAGAACCCAAGACCCAAAGAACCAAAATGTTATAGCGTCTTCTGCATTTGACTAGAAAGCTGTTCTCATGAAATCTCATCAATATGACTGCCCTAACAATACATGAAAAAGACACCACCAGTTGACATGCCAATGCAGGTAAAGGAAATCTTACAAGGCCCTAACTCTACATGAGGATACAACTAATGGCTACCTAGAGACGGGTTATCAAATCCCAAGTTCTCAGCTTTAAATACATACATATGTGAGCAACACCAAATGTATATGTATATGATGAATATGTATGTGTGTCTTTATATGTACATATAAAAATGTATATATTAATGGAGATGGGATGATAAGCAGGGACATGGGTTCCTGAACACAGTTTGATGAAAAAGAAATTATAGCTATTATGGTCTCCCAAATAAAAATAAGCCAATTATTGACAAAATAAACCATATATGTATATGGATGGAAATTGGGTAGTATTTCATTAATTGAAGCTTTGAAGGAGAAAATGAGTCATTTTTTTTGAAAGTCAAAATGAAAACAATAACGCTAATCACTGAGACTATATACAAACAGGGCATTTTCAATGATTTTACAAAGAGAATTTATAGAAAATAATCAAATCAAAATACCAATTCAAAATGAATAAGAATACCTATTTAATTGTGTTTTATGCTTATTGTTAAGAGACATGCAAAAAGATCTTGGAAAACAGATAGTCATTTTAAATAATAAAGAAACATGGAAATAGGAGCTTTCCTTAGAGTAAAATATATACAGATCATGGGGCATCTTAAATGAGATAAAAGCAAACATTGTGAGAACCAATGCGCTTTCTGAATATTGAATGTTTTATGATTCACTGTAATTTGAAGACTTTTCTTAGTGAAAAAAATTTAAATACTCTAGATAATTTAAGAAATATTGCATAATGGAAGAAAAAAATCTTTCCACATCCATAAAAACAATACCATACTAAGAAATGTATGGTTAATAGAGTATAAATCACATACCATCTCGATTATTTTAAACTTTTTTGGTTTTCTGAGAATTTCATTTTTTTAAAAAAAATTTATTGCTTTATAAATAATACCATTCAAAATTTCCACTTCCTCTCCTCTTCCCATTTCCCTCACACTCCCCCATTCACCCTACTCCTTTCCCCTCCAGTTCTAAGAGAGGGCAGGGTACCCTGCCCTGTGGGAACTCCAAGGCCCTCCCAGCTCCATCCAGGCCTACGAAGGTGTCCATCCAAACAGAGTAGGATCTCAAAAAGCCAGTGCATGAGAATTTCATACATTATGTTTTGATCAAATTCATCACCACAAGTCTATCCCAGTTCAGACTTTCTGTGCTCATTCAAGTTTGTCATTTGGGGGAGGAGGAATTTTTAAGGCAGAGTTTCTCTGTGTAACAGCTCTGGCTGTCCTGGAACTCGCTCTGTAGACAAGGCTGGCCTAGATCTCACAGAGATATGCTTGGCCATATCTCTGTGCTGAAATTAAAGTTTTGTGCCACCATTAAAAATCCTTTTTAAAAAAAATTCTGTTTAACTCTACTGAAGATTTCCACATAGGCCATAAAGTAGTTTGAGGTATACAAGTTGATAACAATCTGATCCCTGAAAGGGTTTTGTGGTTAAAGGGTTCAAGTTGCTTAGAAAATGTCTTATTTGGCAAAATGATAAACAGAAGAATAATTAATGGTTCAATTATTATTTAGCAATGTAAAGTTAAGATTTTATCTTAGTTTCTTTTCCAGTTGCTGTGATACAATATAAAGAAAAAGCAACTTAAGGAAAAGACATTTATTTAGTTCCTAATACCAGGCTATAGTCCATCATGGCCAGGAAGTCATGGTAGCAGGTGCTGTCAAGAGTAAAAAAAATGCGGCCATCCACGTTCATCAGTCCCTTTCCTATACAGTGCAAGAACCTAATAAGGAATGGTACCACTCATAGTGAGTCTGCCCACCTTTGTAGTTGTAACCCAGATAATCCCCCTAATGTAGCTCAGAGACCTTGCTCCAGGTAGTTCTAGGATTTATTAACTTGGCAACTGACAATAAACACCATTTCATCCCTTGTCAACTCTGCATTCACTCAAAGACATTCTGTTTAAGCCATAGCATTGTACTCCTTGTCTTTAATTTTTAAATTGACTTCACCCAAGAGTTTAGAACATAAGCAAAGTGAAGCTGGATTCATGGCCAAAATGTCACATGGTTGACCCCTAGCCCATTTCTTTTAAGATTTCTTTTTGATCTCCCAAATTCTTGAGCTAAATTTTCAATATCCATGTACCTATTACCATTCTTGATCCTAAGCTCTCACCAGGACAGACCGTGAATCTCTGCTTCAAGAAATCAAAGCCATTTCAACCCAAATTTCTAAAACAATACATTTTACAAATATGGCATCTAGAAGCACATTCTCTTTGGAGGGATACCTTGCTCAGGCTAGATATGGGGAGAGGGCATTGGTTTTGCCTCCAAGTGAAGTGTCAGATTTTTTTGACTCATCATAGGAAGTCTTATCCTTTTCTGAGGAGTGGATGTGAGGGGTAAAGCCTCCCCCTTATGCTTTCCTACGAGTGGTCCCAGAAAGAAAGTTTAAGATAATGGTCAAGTCGTGAAAGATATCACCTGTCAAGTTTCTGGAGGTCTCCCCTGATCAAACCAGAAACAAATCAACCTGAAATCAATCTGCAGTCTCTTGTTTCTTGTGGAAATAAAAGCAAAACCTATCTTCCAAAGCATTTTTGATTTCCATTTTATAAGTATATTTTTTACTTTTTTAAAGTTAAGGCAGGCATTCTTAAAATATCTAGGCCTCTTTATTTAAACAGTTCCTCTATCAATTCCAGGTCTCATAGCAGCTGTCCCTTGCTTGCTAATAATAAAAAAACATTAAAATCAACACAATACTTACTATACAGGATCCAGACCCTCTGTGTACTTCCAATTTTATGTGGCTTATTCTTTTTTTATTACTTTTATTGCCTCTTTAAAAACTTTATTTTATTTTTTATTTTTATTTTATTTTATTTCTGTAACTGCCTATATCCATTTTCTTTCTTTGTTAAGCCTACACACATTGTAAAACACACAGGAAACTGCTCCGAGAATTTTTCCTTCTGGACCTCTATTTGCTGCATACGTTTTAGCCTCTTGACCGCAAGAACAAGCTTTAGACTGTTAAGCTACACCTGATCCTCTGCATGCTCTAGCAGCTGGCTCTGACCACTTTAGGTCGGGACATAAAATGCAAACCCAAAGCTTGTGCCCTGGTTCGTGACCAAGAACTGAATTAAACCTTTCTTGCTGTGGAAGCCAGTACCTGCATTGCCACAAGTGGTTTTTACTTAGCTTGTGATTTCTAGTTTTTATTTAATACTGCCAGCTGAACCCAGTGCCTCTTAAAAGATCCATGTCCCCCCTTTTTTTCAGGGCCTTCATGGAAATTCAGGCCCACGTTGGATGCCATAATGTTGTGTCATGTTTTACTATTTGACTTTTTGAGGGGCCCACCACCCAGCTCCCAATAAATTATACTCAGAGGCTTTTTTAAAGTTATGAATTCCTGGCCTTAGCTTGGCTGTTTTTGGCCAGCTTTTCTTAAATTAATCCATCTACCTTTTGCCTCTGGGCTGTTACCTTTCTTACTTCTGTATATTTTACTTTTAATCTTCCTCTGTGACTGGCCCCTGACATTCTCCTTTCCTTGCTCTCTCCTTGCATTTCTTCTTCCTCATTTCTCCTTCTCCTTCTACTATCTGCCTTTCAGCCCCACCTATCTTTACTCCTTCCTGGCTATTGGTTGTTCAGTTCTTTACTAGACCTTCATATATTTAGACAAAGAATCACAACTTCACAGAGTTAAACAAATGCAGCATAAACAAAAGCAACACACCTTAAAATAATATTCCCCAACAGAGGGACCTGCAAGAAATTTAAAGTAGAAATCATAGCTAAGTAGAACTGTGCTGCACAAAGGAGCAATTGTTACCAAAATTCTCTGTTGGCTCAGAGGTGCTGACAACCTCCTCCTAGTGATAGTCTATCTTCTCCACTTCCTCTCCCATTTCTCCCACTTTTCTTCCATTCCTTCTCCACCTTCAGAACTAGCCTTTCCTTTTTTCTTTCTTTTCTCTTCTTGTGATTGCTGTATTTTCAATGAGTATCTTAAAGCCATTTTTTTTTGCCCAGTCTTCCAGTTTTCAATAGTGTCAACTATGAAGAATAACAATAAAAAGATAATTTGTTCAATGCAAATGTATATGGGAGAGAGTGTATGTGTATCTCTGTGTGTGTATGTGTCTGAGAGAGAGGGAAACTATGCACACACACACAGACACACACAGACACACACAGACACACACACAAACACACACACACACACACACCAAGCCCACACATAGAGAAGAATGTTAGGTATCCTTCTCTATCATTACTGCCTCATTCCCTTGACAAAGGTTCCTTCACTAAATTTGGAGCCAGGATGGCAACATGTAATCCCCAGTGATGCTTTCTTTGCATTTTCCCTACCACTGTGATTGCAAAAAAAAAGCATGACTATACTGTCTTTTCTACATGGTGTGTTATCAGGTCCTCTTGTGTGTTCGACAAGTTTTCTTACCCACTAAGTCAACTCTCTGGTTCCCTAGACTGCCATTTTTAAGCCTGATCTAGAAAGTTTAAGTGAATCACTTAGAATTGATTAATTAGTTCAGTACTAAGGACAATCCAAACAAGGATAGTGAGTTACTAGTTCCATAAGGTGTATTAATAAAACGTAATTGAAGCATTCTATAGGAATCAACTTTTTATGTATCCCTCTGATGCCACTTTCAGGAATTGTTGCTTATCTTGACTGTATCATTTAGTACTGCTTAACTTTACTGACTATTAGCAAAATAAAACTTGTTTACTATTTGTTTTATGACCATTACTTAATGTAGTATGCAGCTTTAAATGAAGAAAGTATGGAATATATACATATTAGAGTATTACTCAGCAGTAAAAAACAAGATCTTCTTGAATTTTGCATACAAATGGATGGAAATAGAAAACACTATCCTGAGTGAGGTAAGCCAGACCCAAAAAGAGGAACATGGGATGTACTCACTCATATTTGGTTTCTAGCCATAAATAAAGGACATTGAGCTTATAATTCATGTTCCTAGAGAAGCTAAATAAGGTGAATCCAAAGTCAAACACATAGGCATCCTCAGGAATATTAACCTTCATCAGGCGATGAAAGGAGACAGAGACAGAGACCCACACGGGAGCACCGGACAGAAATCTCAAGGTCCAAATCAGGAGCAGAAGGAGACGGAGCACGAGCAAGGAACTCAGGACCACGAGGGGTGCACCCACACACTAAGACAATGGGGATGTTCTTTTGGGATCTCACCAAGGCCAGCTGGCCTAGGTCTGAAAAAGCATGGGATAAATCCGGACTAGCTGAACATAGCGGACAATGAGGAATACTGAGAATTCAAGAACAATTGCAGTGGGTTTTTGATCCTACTGCACGTACTGGCTTTGTGGGAGCCTAGGCAGTTTGAATGCTCACCTTACGAGACCTGGGCAGTCCTTGGGCTTCCCACAGGTCAGGGAACCCTGATTGCTCTTCGAGCAGATGAGGGAGGGGGACTTGATTGGGGGAGGGGGAGGGAAATGGGAAGCGGTTGTGGGGACGAGGCAGAAATCCTTAATAAATAAATAAATTTTAAAAAAAGAATTGTAATATATATATATATGTATATATGCATATATATATTATGAATAAGTGAATGAGAAAATTATTCAGAATATCTGCAAAGAATTCTTAAGTATAAGATCAATTGTGAAAAACTGCTTTTTGCAAATGATACCATGGATATCCTACTGCCAGAAGCATACAGAGTTTGACTGCACAGAATCAAAGGCATTAAATTGTAAAGAACAATTCTGCTAGTCCCCCCAGGGTATGGCCTAGATAAAGCAATAGTTAGTTTCATCTTTAATTTAAGTACTTCTAAGACAGGGTGGAAATCCATTATTAAAATCTTCACTGTGGCTCAATCTATTTTAAACTATGTCCTTAACCAAGCTGGATACTGTAGATGTAAAACCATAATTCTTTCCATTGTTGTGTATGTCCTTTGAAATATTCACCCTCTGAGTCCACGTATAGAAAAGAATTAATCATATTTGCACTTATTAAATATGTTCTGATATTCAGAGCCATGAAGAAATTTATTATTTCATTTAAGAGATTTGCTTTCCTCATAACTAGTTTTCATCATCTTATTAGGTTCCCCTTTTTCAACACAGAACATTGAACATGCAAAGTATTAATGAATCTGTTTTAACTTGTGAATCAATAGTCAGACACTACTGGAGTTATGAGAGTCTTAGGAGAGCTCAGAGATAAAACAAGAATATTTTTATAGACTGTATCTTTCAAAATTAAGTAATATCAAACATTTAATAATTTTTACAATCTGGAACTTCACACTCATTAGTATTGACCACTTCAGTACACTATTGAAAAAAATAAAATCACAATTTCTATGCTACAGTTTTGGAGAAGGGGGCTCATCCATGGTTATGAAGTAGTACATTCTGTTGTTTCTTACCTTGACCCTTCCTCTGTTCACCTTGACTTGAAGAAGAATGAGGGTATAGGAAAAAGTGTTTAAGTATTAAGATTTGGTTATGAAATGTAACCCTTACAGACATGTGTGTTAGAGCTCTGAACTCTACTGATAACACTATTCTGGAAGGCTCTGGAAACCTTTGGAGGCAGGCATGGTGCAGCAAGTAGGTAAATGAAGGTTGTGATTTGAAGACTCTACTTTGTCTTACTCATCTCTTCCTCACCCTTTCTCTTCTTTGTATATGAAAAAGCAAACACATAGCCTTCACACGCCTCTGCCACTGTCGTGTTCTGTCCAAATACATGGTGCCTAATAATCATGGCTTCAACTCCACAAATTGAGCCAAAATGCATCTTCCCTTCTGAGTTTTCTGTGTCAGATATTTTGTAGTAGAGGCAACAAGAGTGACTTCTACTAGAAGAACTACTTGAAAAATAGGTATCAATATCGATATTTTCTTATGTTCCAGTTCAGTGCCTGAAAAGCTTTGCTCTGTTGGTGTGAAGAGACCCCATGACCACAGCAACTCTTACTAAAGAAAACCTTTCATTAATGCCTGGTTTCTAGTTTCAGAGGTTGAGCCCGTTGTCATCATGGTGGGAAATGTGCTAACAAGAAGAGAACTGAAGCATGGTGTTGGTGACTGAGAGCTGACATGGTGTCGGTGACTGAGAGCTGCATCCTGACCCATAGACAGCGAGAGAGCAGGGCCTGGAGCAGTTTTCAAACCTTAAGACCCACTCCCATGATATACTTTCTCCCTCAGGGCCATACCTACTCCAACAATATCATACCTCGTAAGTCTTGTAACTCCTTCAAGCAGTTCCGCTCTCTGATGGCCACGCATTCAAATATATGAGCTGATGGCTGCAGGGCATTCTTATTCATACCAACCAACCCCAGCCTCCTTCGTAAGTCATTTATTTCATCCATGGACAAAATGTGTGTCATTTTTATGTGACTAAAGTGGACGGGAGTTAAATTAAATAAGAGAATGGATCTAAAGTTGGTTTTTCTGCATATATATGAGGTTGCACTTTTTCCTCTTTATAATTATTAAGATCACAGTTTTACAACCTTGAGAAAATAAATACTAATCTTAATCCCTCAGAAGAGGCAATAGCAATCATAACAGATTAGGTGATACTGCACACTTCACATTCCAAATCCCTGCAGCTTGAATAACAGAAAATTACTGTTACTCACACCATGTTCTTGGAGAATTGCTACAATATGGAATATATGACTATGGGTGTTGAGGAAACTCAATTTGTATTATTAAGTATTTTTAGTGTTTTGGAATACTGGCAATAATTCCAGGTCAAAATGCTGGGAAGATAGCCTACTAACAGTGTGTAGGAGTGAATTCTCTCTAGGATTGATAGAGAGCATCAGAAAGAAACAAATTTTCTCAGAATGCTTTAGGCTGTAAGTCAAATGTCAAGAAGGTGCTGAATTGTTTTTTCTGATATCTCAATCCTTGTTTATTACATGGATGTTTTTTTAGGTGTCTTCATATAACATCTCCTTATATGTATGTCTGTAATATCATCTCTTCTCCATTTGAGGATACCACTCAATGAAAAATATTCTACTGTGATTATTTTATTTTAGTGCAATTTTTAGTTATTTTTTCAACATATTTTTTTAAATTATGTGTGTGCCTCTCTGGGTGCATGCACATGAGTTCATAGCTTGAAGAAGTCAGAAGAGTGCATTGGATCCCCAGGACTGGGGTTACAAGTGGATTGAGGTGCGGAATATGGTTGGTGCAAACAAAACATGGGTTCACTACAAAAGCATTAACCATTCTTCACTGCATAATCATCTCTCCAGCCTCATAGAATGCCATATATAAAGACATTATACAATTCAAATACAGTATTATGTCGAGGTTTGGGGATGGGATAAATGCCCACTTAAGAAATAAATAAGGATAAAATTTAGTCAATTACAAACCCTACAAAATAAAGGATCCAAGGAAAGAGAAAAACTACTTCATTTAACACTCCAAGTACCATTACCTGTTATATTGAAGTATCTGGTCGAAAGCTGGCATTTAATAAATAAAGACATTAATAACCTATTTTCTCTGGGTTGAAAGTACTAAAAATTATTCCATTTTATTGTTTTTTTCTACAGTTTCAGAATGAATCTACCACATGACTCAACTATTCCCAAAACACTTGATATCCTACTCCACAAATATCAGATCAGCCAATTTCATTGTTTGCCTATTGACAACATTTAGAAAACAGAGCTAACTTAAATATACTTAGATAATGATGTATATTGGATAAGTGGTACATATACACAGTGGCGTGCAACTAAATACAAATGTAAAGAAATGAAATCAGGACTCTGCAGGTGAACTGATGGACCTAGGAAAAATAGACAAATGCCGCATGTTCTATCTCACTGGCAGTTCCCAGATCCAAATCTTCAGATATTAAGTTTACTTAGCACCACTCATCAAAGTAGCTTACTTTTGCAGAAAATGGAGACATTCACAAAGAACCACCACTGGATACAATGCAGAGATCAACAGATCGTGGGGAGACCAGCCCAAGTGTTCCATAGACCTTTGTATCTACAGTTTAGGAACATCACAAAAGAGGGCGTGGAGGACCAGGAAGTCTGACCCAGTTTCTCCCAGGAAGAGCTGAATAGATCAGATCTGAACAATCAATAGATACGGTAACATAGAAGGGGGAAATTCTCACAGGGCCACAACCCTGTATAAGGAGCTACAAGCAACCAATGACTGCTGTTTGAGGGACAGTCAGCCTCTCCCAGGCATGAGTCCCCTAGTTGGTTGTCCAATATAAAGTGACTATCCCTGAAACCACATGAACACAAACTCCAAGAACAGATTCAGCAGGCTGTATTTATATATTTATGCATGTACATCTATATGTTATATGTTATATATTATTCATAAATAAGTTTTATGTATATATATGTGTGTGTGTAACAATAATAATCATGTAGAAGAGGTTATTCGTTTGAGAGTAGCGGAAGATGTTGACAGAGTTGGAAGGAGAGACATTGGGAGGGCCTAGAAAAAAGAAGTTAAGTGGAAAGTAATGCAATCAAGTTTTAATTAAAATATATAAAATGTAAAAATTATATGTAAAAATATAAAATGGCACAGAACATTTATATAATCACTTTCTAGCACATATATGAATATAATTCAGAAAATCATATACCATTTAAGACATAAAGTCTAGTTGTCCTTTTGGCTATGGGAAGTAGACAAAATTGCTGGGGAGAAAATTGAGATCTTGGGGGTGGGGTGGGATGGGGGTAAGGGGAGATGGGGAGAGAAAAGGGAGAAGGGGAGAATGGGGGGAACTTGAGGAAAAAGGAGGATTGGGATAAAGGAAGGCTGGATAGGAAAGCACGGAAGCACAATTCTTAGTTAAGGGAGCCACCTTAGAGTTGGCAAGAGACTTGAACCTAGAGTGGCTCCCAGATGCCCAAGCCGAGGTCCCCAGTTAGTTCCTTGGGCAGCTGAGGATAGGGAACCTGAAATGACCCTATCCTATAGCAATACTGACGAATATCTTGCATATCATCATAGAACCTTCATCTGGTGATGGATGGAGATAGAGACAGAGACCCACACTGGAGCACTGGACTGAGCTCCCAAGGTCCCAATGAGGAGCAGAAGGAGGGAGAACATGAGCAAAGAAGTCGGGACCACGAGGGGTGCACCCACCCACTGAGACAGTGGAGCTGATCTATTGGGAGCTCACCAAGGCCAGCTGGACTGTGACTGAAAAAGCATGGGATAAAACTGGACTCTCTGAGCATGGCGAACATTGAGGGCTGATGAGAAGCCAAGGACAATGGCACGGGATTTTGAACCTATGTAATGTGCTGGCTTTGTGGGAGCCTAGCCAGTTTGGATGTTCACCTTCCTAGATATGGACGGAGCGGGGAGGACCTAGGACTTACCACAGGCAGGGAACCCGGACTGCTCTTTGGACTGGAGAGGGAGGGGGAGAGGAGTGGGGGGAGGGGGAGAAGGGTGGGAGGAGGGGGAGAAGGGTGGGAGGAGGGGGAGGGAAATGGGAGGCTGGGAGGAGGTGGAAACTTGTTTTTTTTTTTCTTATTTTCTCAATAAAAAAAATGGAAAAAAAAGATATAAAGTCTATTTCAGAGATCACAGAGTACAATACATCAGGTAATACCTTAGAAAGCAGGCATATTGCGTGGCTTACTAAAGTATGAGCTTGCTCAGCTCAGATTGAAACCATCTCAGTTAGGTTAGTTAAGTAGAAAGAAGGAGGAAGCAATTTTTTCTCCCACCATTCCATCTCAAATGCTGGTTTAACATTATACAGAACGCAAGAGGATTAAAGCAGATTTGTTCCCCTGTGTGAGCACTTCACTGATAATTTGTTCCATCCATTAGGGAAAGTAGAAGCTTTAGGGAATCCCTTTAAATTTATCAATGAAATAGCATCATTACTTTGCCCGTGACTCATTAATGATATAATCTCATCCTGGTTCCCACCATCAGTGAATGGAAAAGAATATTGATCAGTTGTTTTAGAAATGGAATAGAGGCTTCATTGTCATGACTGTATAATAACATTACAATGGCAGAGAATGGGAAAGAGGCATTGCCAACATTTCAGGTAAACAACTAACAGTCTTGATACTTTGAGGGATTAATTTTGGTATTTTTAATTTTTTTTCTCTCTGCAAGATGGGTATGGAAACTGAAGTGTACAGAGAAGTAGTTCTTTAACATCTACAAAATATTTTAAAAGTCTTCTCAAGAACTATTTTATGCTATTTTTTAAATACTAGTTTTTACATATTTTATTTATTATATTTTAGAAATTGCAAGCATAATCACACGAGAAATGACATTATTTTGATTCCTAAACAACAGAAAGAAATTTCTACCTCAAGACATTTGTGTCACACTCTCCACGCTGGCAGAAAAATGTAATATAGGAAATGTCATCATGCAGTCATTTTGAGGTTTTGTAAGTCATTTTAGGTTTCAACTCATTCATATCTGAAATTCTCAGAAGGAAGTGAAAGTTTCAACTGCAGCCTCCCACTCAGATGCATTCTTTCCCTGAGTCCCAGGGATGTCTCTCTTCATTTGCTGACCCAGACCAGGCGTGGAGTTAGGCCAACTCTTCTTAGTCTCCAGAATGCCAAGACAGTATGCTTTAAATAGAGCCTTTCTCTGTGACTTTTCATTCTTTCCCTTTGCCCAAGAACCTATGCAAAGTTTCTCCATTCTCTCAGATGCATCCTACATTCCAAGATCTACCAGTTGAGACTGGGGAGGAGTCGAGGTACTTGGCTTTGGATTGTATTAAAATGTTCTGTGGTTTCCTTTATAACTTAGTTGCCCTCTGTTTTTCCATTATCTTATTTAGTCTGTAAAATATGAATTTCTAGAGGAGCCTTGCACAACCTACCAAAAGATGGGGCTTTGGGAATTAGCTGGAAAAGTATAACATGGTTGCTCTCTGTGCTACACTGCCTTTTCCTTGAAACAGTGAAGGCTTCTGAAGGATCAGTAAGTAGAAATAGAGTCTTGGTAGTGCAAGGATCATCAAGATTGAGAAATAAAATCAGCATGCACGACCTGCATGACCACTCTTCTCCTCATTTTAGGTTTAGGAATTGCTTAGGGTTTAGCAGAATTGTGGAAGAGGAAGAAGGCAAGCTTCAGAGGGTTTACATTTTAGTTTGCCACTTTAAAGCTCTGCTGTGTTTTCCAATATATTAACTGAAATATTTCAAAAGAGTTTGTATTTAGGATTGCATGCAAACAGCCAGCATGATGAGCAGTGTGTAATCTCTAAGTAACACACGGTAGCTATCAGCACTAACATCGGAATCCTCCGTTGTACCAAGCAGCTAAAGGTGCTTTTCCCTCTTTCCTAGTGACTTTTCTTTGGTTTCTCTCTATAACTCGAATGTGACTTCTGATATCACAATTTTACTGTTCCAATGTCTATTTTTTTTCATTATCACGAATCAGGCAGAGCTGAGCAGTTCCCTTTGAACTCAATTTTCTTCATTTATTTCATTTTTCTCTTGCTCTCCTTTCACTTTTAAAAGTCATGCTCTTATGGTTTAGCACAGTTAGATTTGTCTCTACTGCACGTACTGGCTTTTTAGGATCCTATTCTCTTTGGATGTATAACTTACTCAACCTAGATATAGTAGGGAGGACCTTGGACTTTCCACAGGGCAGGGTGCCTTACCCTCTGGTAGGATTAGAGGGGGTGGGGTGGGGTGGGAAGGTGTTTGGAGAAAGTGGGAAGAGGGAGGGAGTGGGAATTTGGATTGGTACTTTTTAAAGTAATAAATTAATAATAAAAAATGATCCAATACAGACCCAATGTTAGAGTATAAAAAAAAAGATTCCAAAGTAGATTTTCTTTTTGATCAACATGAAAGGACATTAAGATTCTTTAATATTCCTTGTTTGTTATACCACTGAGGCTTTATTCTACCCTTGCTTCATTGGACTAAAATACGTTTCTTAAGTGCTTTCACAGAGAATATAAAAATTATTCCTCCCTTGGGATAAGTGTTATGAGACAACCTACAAAGGCTAAACTGAAACCAAGTGATGTGAAATATTTACCATCTGTTTTATTTGTTTACGGTGACCCCAGTTCTCTCAATTATTAAATAGTTAATTTGAATTAAATGACCTCCACGAGCTTCCCTTATAATTCAAATTGTGCCTGTTTTGAGTTGAGTTTAGGGAAGACTGAGATCAGATCTCTAATAACCTCTGGTTTAGACATTATCCCAGACATCTCACATGTATTTATCTCACTTTATTTAATGTCTCCTCTAATAAGGGATGTTTAAGCAGTACTTCACAGATTAAGAAGCAGAACATTGGTGAGGCTAAATTCCTTAAATGAGATCATAAAAGTAGAAGATCATAGAAATCGTTTTAGTAGAAACTATGGCTTCCTGCCTGGAAACACTGCTGTATAAGTACTGCCTTGTTTTTAATATACTATTGATTCTATCTCCCAGTGTTTTAGTTTTTGTCTATTACTATAATGTTTCTTAAAGAACACTCTTTCCAATAATCTTTTTAAGGCTGAATACAGAAAAACTTATCTAACATCAAAATTGGTGAAGCAATATTTTTGAAAATAATTGTAGCTAATGTTAACAATGCTTAATCTTTATATAATATGAACACATATTAATGACTTAATTAAAAGTTTGATAAAAATTGTGTTCTGCAATAGCTGACCTAGAAAACCTTTTTATAGTTAGTAAACTATGTTTAAATTGCAACCTGGTAAAGGGAGATTAATAAAATTGAGTAATTTCACACATTTTAACATAATCCAAAGAGGATTCTTACTTAAAATACTCTGCTTGAGTAGGCTGCAAGTCAATGTGCAGACGCATTATCATCTTTAAACACCTTCCCAGCATTGAATTTCACTCCTCAGAATTTGCTTCTGATACATATTGTTTGAGGAACAGGAACTTTGTTTGGAACAACAGCAGTGATGCATATAAACCTCCATACACTCCAGGAAAAGGTTGAAACACATGATAAGCTTATCTAAAAAGGTTAAAAATAGAATGCAAGAATATCTGTTGCTCATTACAAAGTAAGCAAAATAATTATGCAGAGCATGCAAGGTAAGGGGAGAGTTGGAGCTAAGCATCTCACCTGCTGACAGATACAATTGGCTGTGAATACAAATTCCACTCACTTCCTACTGTGTACACGTGTGAAAGTTATTTGCCCTATCTAAGTAATACTATCTCACATCTAGATAACTAATTTCATAGGTGTCCCGAACATGAAGGTAACCCATGAGATGTTTATGACACATTTCCTAAATGATTAATTTTTATTTATGATTTCTAGTTGTGGAGGCTGTTGGTTAAAGTAAGAAAAAGAAATAAAACAATAATAGATTAAATAGATTATTGCATGATAGGAAAACTGAAATTTTCATGTCTATTAATATCATTACTCTGTCATGAATAATAATTTCTAGACTCTAAATTATTTAACGAACTTACAAGATGGTTTTGAGGGAATAGGCGAATGAATGACTTTGGGAAGGTACCTTCTCATATTATTTCACTTATTCATCATTTCTCATTTTAATTACTTTTTGGTGCAGTAACTATTCGGCCTCTGCTATCTTCCTGCTTTAGATATTCCATTCACGTTGCTAGCAATGATCAAACAGGAAACTCTCCACAGAGTTTATCCATACCTCTATTTCAAGCCTTCAGTGTGCATTATTGCTTTTGGATATATGTGGAATGACACTTACCATCTGGGAATCGTGTGGTCCTCCACTCTGCTTCTTTTCTTTAATCATTAGAGTTACATTATGCCATTAATATGGCTCTCATGGAAGCCTTACCTTTTAATGACTTGACCCAGTGCACATTTTCTCCTTATTTTTTCCTTAAAAAGTCAATCTAAATACAACTTTGAAGCTACTGAAATCTTCTCGGCTTAGTTCATTTATTATTAATCTTCTCTCAAGTTCTTTAATTTTAAAGAATTTTTAAAGTAAAAATAATCATACTTTATAAATATTCTGTTTACTTCACAATATGTTCAGTGACAGAAGGACAACAACCATGTCTTCTTTTGATTCTCAAAATGCTCTTTCCCCTTTTTGACGTCTGGAACACTTCAAAATGTTTGTTGAAAATTGAAGAAATCACATGAATATGTGGAGTCATAAGACACTTATTGAACATATTTTAATCACGAGAAGAGGTAATATCTGTGAAGTCCCTAAAAGTCTTAAAATATTAAGATGAAGATATAGTTTGGGAGTTTAAAATTATTCATAATACGTATGTGTTCTTTCTCCAGATACATTTTCTCTACACAATAGTAGAACACATAATTTGTACTTGGGTATATAAGAAAGTACCTATAATGCAAAGTCATGTTGTTCTTTTTTACTTCCCTGATAGAGGAAGTATCTTGTAGCTTTTTTTCTGAAATAAATTTCTTGTGTACATCCTCCTTGACCATTTATTATCTCTAGAACGTTTGTGATTATTAGAGTAAGAAGCACAATAATGAAAAAGAGCTCATCCCAAGACTCTGGAGTTTTGAATGATGCAGAAATAAGGTAGAATATATTCAGTGTCTCTGGACATGATTGGAACTCATTTATCATATAAACACTAAGGAGGAAGAGGCCAGAAATGGCAACCATGGAAATATTGAAACGATTTCAAAGCAAACAAGCATTCAAGATACCATTAAATGTGTAAAACAGTGGCATTATACTCCACACTAGGAACTTCTAAATTAAGTAATATTGTATTTTTGGAAAGTAAAATAGAATTAAATCATATCCTCTGTTTCTTCACCTCTTTCCAACCCTTCCATGTAACACCCCTCTCTTTCTCTCAAATACAAAGCCCTAATTTCTTCAATTGTTGTTACACACACACACACACACACACACACACACACACACGGACACACATGTATAAATAGAACCAAAATGACAGATGCAAGACTATTTCTATAATTTTAATCACTTTGTTTTCATTTTATGTTACATTTATTGTGAATCAAATAGCAAAATTTGGAATTTTAAGATGCAAATGATTATCCATATTTAAGCATAAATTTTAACATATATAATATATGTCACTATTGATAAACTCATTTAATGTCGTATGACAAGAATACAGTTAAATGTGGCAAAAGACTAGGACATACTCCATTCTAGCTTATGTCATCAAGTACCTACAATGTTTTATGCCCTTTCGTAGTCATGTTTGTGAAGCATAAAAGGTCATCTCAGAATCTATCCATAAATAAGCTGTGTATTTTGAAGGCTTAAAGGCTCAATAAATGTTTGCTTCTTTCCCCATGAAGACCACCTATGCTGGATTTGTGAATAGAGAGCAATATCGGTAAAATCTTTTCAGAATGCAGCAAGGCACTTGGGTGTTGTCTTATGCAGGATGCAGATGTAGATAAAGACAGAGAAAAGTGTTAAGTGACAGAGCAGCTCAGATACCATCATGTTTGTTGTTTAATAAATAATTTTCACTTGAAAAATGTATCGTGTAAAGTATCACAAATTCTCTATTTGACCTACAAAATTTTATCTATACATTGAATGAAGGTACAATTATCACGCCTACAAGCAACACAACACTAGTAAGAGAAACTAACATTTATGGGTGGAATAATGAGGTTGAAGAATTTCACCTACACACTTTAAAACATTGCCCCAAATTAATAAAAATGATGAAAAATAAATATTGAACATCTCAATTCTTTGTAATGTGGTGTATTGCAGAAGCACAGAAATGGGATTCATATGTTACCACAAGCTTTACTAATTCAATTAAAAATCATAATGGTAGACAATGTTGATGAGGTAATATTATAGAGGATTTTGAGGTTGTTGATAAATATCCACATTTAGGGCTGTTACCATGGTTAGCAGACCATGAAAACTGATCAGGGTTCTTGGAATGTTTTATTTTTTTATTTCTTACTTCATTTTTAAATTAAATATTCATTTAATCTTTTCCACAAAATATATTTTGATCATATTTCCCTTTCCCAAATCCTCTCAGATACTACCATCTCTATATCCACCAAACATCATGTTCTTTCCGTCTCTCTTTCATAAAAAAATCTAAACAAGCAATCTTTGAAAAATCAACAAAATAAAAAACTGACTCCAAAAAAAAAGGAAGAGAGAGAGAGAGAGAGAGAGAGAGAGAGAGAGAGAGAGAGGAGTCCATTTTATATTGACTAACTACTCCTGGCCATGGGTCTGTCCTGGAGTGTGATTGATATATTCAGTGAGGAAGACACTTCATTGAAGAAAACTGGTTTTCTTTTTTCCATGCAGGTGTAGATTGCACATATCTTCTTAGATAGGGTTGAGATTTTCTGTTTATTTTTCCTTTCTGCTGTCCTTTTGTCTGATTTGAACATGTGCAGGTCTTGTGTGTGCTATCATACTCTTCGTGTATGTGTGCTCCTGTCTGTTGTGTCTGGATGGCAAAATATTGGAGTCATCAACATTTGACTCTTAAAAATCTTCCCATTTCCTCTTCTGTATAGATCCCTGAGCTTTGAGAGCACAGGTTTAATAAAGACTAGGGTTTGATGCTTCAGTGTCTCTCAATCTAAGCACATGATTCTGGGACTCTCCTAGCTTTCCCCACCTACATTGTCCATTTCCACACTCCTGGATTCTGCAGTTATTTCAGATTTGGAAATAAGATCCACCAAGAAGAGAGAATATGTGGTGTTAGCATTTCTGGGTCCATGTTATCAGTCAGTATAGTATTTTCCAACTCCATCTAATTGCCTGCCAATTTCATAACTTTATTTCCTTACAACTGATTAGAATTTTGTGATATGTTTATATTACATTCTGATTATCCATTCCTCAGATGAAGGACATCTTGGTTGTTTCCATCTCCTAGATGTTCATCTTCTGAGTTGCTGTTCCAGACCCACTTTTTCCTAGACAAATATCTTTTAATACCCACTGCACTGTTTCTATGGAAATCCCACTTTAATCCTGCTAATACATAGCATGGATGAATATATCTCCACAACTTAATATCCTCTTCCATTCTAGAAATTTCATTTTGTAAAGGAAACAGTTTTCTTAGTTCTTTCAGATTAGATCTCTGTTTGGCAAAGAACTAAGAGATCATACCACATGAGAAAACAAGTGAGAAATTAAAAGTATTTATATCATAGAAGGAAAGACCAATGAAGGTCATAACAGTTTCTGTATTTTGAAAGGAAAGCACTATTTTCCCATTGAGAATCGGGAGGGAAAATGACTATCAGGGAGGAAAAACAGCACTGTAACTTAAGGGAGTAGTAGGTTCAGTCTGATCATTTCTGTACCAATTTCAGGATGTCTTTTCCAGATATTTAAATTAATGAAGATGATAAAATTATATTTAATATAGAAATGAAAAATAATTCTGTATTATGATATATGTTTTATATTGAATAGATTTATATTATGAAAACGTCTAAAATACGAACTCAGCAGAGGTTAAGTTTTTGCTTAGAATCTGTGTGGACATGTTGTGTGATTTCTAGCCATATGCACACACACACACTCTCACACACTGAGAAAGAGAGAGAGAGGACGAGAGGGAGACAAAGAGGGAAAGAGAGGGAAACAGAGGAGAAAGAGAGGCAGAGACAGAGAAACAAAGAGGAAGAGGAGAACTGTAATGTCCAAGGAACAAATCCTTACAGATTCTTAAAACATTCCTAGAACTGGGATAAGTACATATGTATATATTATATGACAGAATAACACATAGACAGGTTTGGGAACTAGCATTTTGAGATCATATGTAAAGCCTGTTCATAGATGAATCAAGTTTTAATTGATTTGGTCAGCATTTGCTAAGGAAATCCCTGGAGTAAACATTCATATTGAAACTAGAAATGCCGTGTCCAGTTCCATCAGGGTGGAATCATTGATTTGTGCAAGATTTTCCTGTTTTATTTTCAGCACAGACTTGTTAACTGGAAATGCAGAATCTCTCTTGGTATATCTTTATGGTAGTTTACTTACCGCCCTTGAAATAAGGTGAAGGTAACTGGGCTCTTGGGTTAAAATTTAATCAACATTATTTTAACAGCTCATTTAATTCTTAGTATACTATATCCTTACCAATCTCATGAGCTCCATTTTTCTTTTTTATATATTTTCCTTGAATACGAAAGTGATGTCTGAAGGTAATAAATCCCATAGTGCTTTGATACTGATTGCTACCAATTTAATGTGTTCAACATTCAGAAAGAAGCCACAGAAATATATTTTAAGGTAATTTTTACAATTAACTTCTGTTATGAAAAGACAATGTGCTTTTTGTTAAAAGAATTACTTAGAAATACAAACGCTTGGCTCCTGTAGTCACACTGCTCATAACATAATTATAAAATGAAAGCATTAAAGGAAAATAAATGAGACAAGTGTAGATTAATGAGTTTAAAGCAGGTTGCTAAGGAGTAAACAGTGACAGGATCTAACTTTTGAGTTAGGTTTTGTTATTGTTTCTAGTTTGGTAGAGTTAAGAATAAACAGAACTGGGGAATTTCAAATTAAGTGAACAAAATCAGAAAGTATGATAAGTGATATATAAGAGTTGGAACACAGACTTGTAAAACTGATTCCCGCCTGAGAGAAAGACTTTTCACCTGGTAGATTTGCTATTACACATTAGGAATCTGTCATTTAGAAATGCGTTTGGCCATGGCGATGGGAAAGATAGATATGTGATGTAAAAACCTCTAACATAACACGAGTGATGGCATGATCCCCAGAAGGAGTTAATTTGTGACCATAACATGTATGCTTCAGGTCTTGGGTGATATATTACTGAGATTACTCATTTATATTTTAAGAAATTTTAAATTGCATCATCATCATCATCATCAATGTTATTGTATATATGTGTCTGTGAGTACATGTGCCAAGCACATGCATGAATGTCAGTCGACTGCTTGTGGGAATCAGTTCAGTCCTGTTCTACCCTCTGGGTCCAGGTAATTGAACACAGGCAAGGTGACAAGCACCCTTACTCACTGAGCTATCTTACTGACCTATATTTTAATCCTTCTGCTGAAACATTATACATTTGTATTTTCATTTTGGAATAATATTTGTATATAACGTTCATATGAAAGAAAATATATATAATCAATCATAAGTAGAGGTCAAAGGGCTCTTCTCTGGTGGGTTGGATAACTACTCTCCTCTCTACCTGCCCTCATCCCATCCCTGTTCTACACTCATCTTTATCTCACTTTCTTGGCTGAAACTATCATTATCCTTCATGTTTGCACATGCATGCTACTATTCCCATTTACATCTTCACAGGTTAACTCCTTCCTATTAATGACGTGCTGATTCAGCTTTCTTCTACATGATATTAACAGGAGCACCCGCATCCTCCTATGCATCTGTATTATCATTCTGAGTCACTTTTCAGTTGTTAGTAGGAAATAAAAAAATTAACAGAGAAACAATGTAATGACAAATTCTTTTGCATCTCTTCTGTGTAAGACAGTGAGTTTCGGTCCATTTTTCTGTATTTTTTCTTTTTAAGTTCAAAGTCTGTCTCACATTTCCTCCTTTTATTTTTATTCATCTATTTGAATATGTCTATTCTAAATTTAACTGAAATATAGAATTTCCCTAATACATTAGAAAATCAAGGTCATTCTTCAGTGAATTTTACTCTTTAATCATCCCCTACTCTTTTAGTCTGTGTGTTGTGTAGATTCATCAGGCACCATTTTGGTAGATACATTTATATCACTATCCTGTAGATCTCTTAAAAATAGGCTCAATCTTGAATGTGTTCTTCAGGAATTAAGGCTATTATGATGTCACGATAATAATGACTAACTGGTGCCTGAAAGACAGATCCTTAAACTGAAAAATAAAGTCCTTTGACATTGATTGTGCTATTCCCATAATTATATAATCAGTATTTGGACACAGTCAGATGATGGGGGTTCCTATAATTCTAAAACTATTGAAATCTAAGGTGTTCAACTCAATTCAACTCAAATGCTATAAATTTTCTGACGACTTTCCATGCAAAAAGAGAAACATACAAGTGTAAAAATAGGATTCCTTGACATGGCTTACATGTTATTCGGTTGCTGTGTTTGTTTGTTTGATTGTTTGTTTACCATTTAACAAAATGTATTCCAAAAGCTCCAAACAGTAGTTTCTGTTAACTCTTTTATTGGAGACCTCTATTGCTTAGGGTCTTAAGTGTGTATTTTTGAAGTATATGAATTCCTAATGATCAGAAAAACAGATTTTTAATATTTCAGGTTGAAGCAGTCTTCGGGCCAATGGATCTTGAACAAAAAAAAATGTACTTACGTATCAGTCCCTAAATTTTTACCGTGGCTACCATCAGTTTCTGAAATAATCCTATTGGCTATGATGTTTCTTTGCTTAAGAGTAATCTATGCAATATGAACTCTGTTAGGTGGTTTATGTACATTAATTTAAAGTTTTATAATTGGAAATGTCATTCTATAGCTTATAACAAAAATGACTATAAAATAGTCATTGGAAAACAAAGCTTCAAAATAGATTAAGAAAATTTGGGCAGCCACCATTTAAACACAGAAACGCTCCAGTGTTGAAGTAGAATCCATTGATGTAGAAGAATTGTAGCCTCAAGCCTGTGGATCTGGAAGCGGTCTGACAGACCAGAATCACTTAGGAAGGTACAGCTGTATTCTATTCAGGAAAATGATTAAAAATATGTGAGAAGAACTTGAGAATTGTACAGTATTTTCATGAGGCAACAGAAGCTTTGCCACTTTTAGGGCAGGAGGGACAAGGCCTGAGATGGCTACTGCTGTAGATGCCTGGTAGGAGCAGAAAGTAAAAGGATAAATTGTTTGGAACGTATTATACTGGAAATAAGAAAGAAAAGGAATAACTCCCCTGCCTTCAATCTACCATCAGTATTTCCTATCATCTAACACTAATCTGAATCTAATTACCAGATAATTCTAGAAAGTATGTTTAAGTTCAGAGTGCAGAACAAATCTAATGTAAGTGTGAAATGCTCCTGGTGTATACATGTGTTATCTCTAGGTACTATATTTCTAGACCCAGTAAACAACCAATGGGGTGACGGAGGCTATTGTTGCTGACTTACTGACTATGGCATTTTGAACTTCTCTGTATGAATGACTGCAAAGGGAAGTAAATTCCTTAATAATATTTGTGTGACACAGAATTATTCCCACATTTGAAAATATAATTGTGTCTCAGATCCTTTTACATCTAATTTAAAGCATTCAGCTCCTCCAAATGTGTGTGTGTGTGTGTGTGTGTGTGTGTGTGTGTGTGTTCTCAAAAATCTATTGATCAGAATTTTATGTATTTTTACTTTAGGCTCTCATTCCATGATGCCAAAGAGGCAGCAAGATATGCTATTAAAACTTTCTTCTAGACATCAAGTGTTCTACGTCCTTTTCTACTCTACTGATTTGCTCTAGCTACACATCTGGAACAGCAGCTGCAATCAGAAACCAAACCTAATTAAGCTCATGATAATTCAGTCATTCTCAAAGGCCCATCTGTCTTTGGTTTGGTCAAATAAGGTACCTAAATGAGCTGTCATGTAAATCATTACTCTATCTCTTTAGATGGTGATGCTTACCTTTTTGACTTTTAAAGTGGAACATGATTGCCTTTATTTATAATCCTCTTATAAATGATGAACTTTCCCCTTCCAATAATTATTGTGACACAAGATTCTGCCACAAAACAGATTTTAGAAAATGTTTGTAATATTTCCAGTATCTATACTCTCTGTAAATGGTGGAAGTGGGAATGCTAACCATACTTCATTATCTAAATGGAACTACTACAGGTATGAACATAGTTTATAAATATAGTTTTATTTGGTCTTCAAATCATATTGACTGTTACCCAGAATTAATATCAATTTGGAGTTAGAGTCCTGCGGGAAATTGGGCTATACCTCTTGGAGTAAAGTTTGAGCAATAAGCTTAGTATTTTGCATGGTGTTTTGTTATAGAATCTTTTTTATGTGTACGTGACACTGTAAATACAAAGGTCACACTGTCTAAGATATTAATTCTAATTCAATGAGAAGATATGACTCACTACTGAGGTGATTCACTTCAGAATGCTGCACATCTCAATTCAGTATTTTTAGCTGCTATATATTATGCATAAAACCTTACAAGCAAAATACATAGAAATTTATATTGTTACACATTATACATTCATGTGAGAGTCAGAGAACTTTTCACAAAGTTTACTGAGAACACCAGGCAAGAAAAGATGGCAGTAATCATGGTGTTCTGCTGTCTGGTGGCATTGCCATATGAATCTTACCATTTAAATTGAATCTACACTTCCTTTAACTTCCTACCCGGGATGTTTTTTTACTCATTGAAATCAGCAAATCATGGATTCTCAGAAACACATTTACATAACATTCTTAACTACCATTTCTTATTGTAAATATCTATCATATTCATGGTTGTGGGTAGAAAAGACACTGGGAAAGTAAACCATGCGCCAATTGGCCATAGAGAAGATGTTTTAATCAGCACAATTTGTGAGTAGCTTTCAAATAACTCCTCGGGCCAAAACTGGATTCTGAGGCACCAAATATATTAAATAAAATTTGGATGCTGATCTATTCTAGTTATGGTTTCTTCCTTTTGTATTCATTAGATTCACAAAACATTCTGAAATACCTAGGAGTTGTCCTGTGTGAGGAAATGTTTTGATAGCATCTTTCCTCAATGCTTTCTAATTACAGTAGGGCTTTTAGTTTTGTTTTCTTTTTTTCACAATTTTAATTAATAGAAGAAAACTAATTCCATCAGTTCATCTGTCTCCCCCTAATGAGTCATTGAATGTAATGTAGTGAAGGAAGCTCAATAATGGGCAAATCTCTGAGAGATTATTAGCCACAGCTCCTTTCTGGGAGGGTTTTGATTTCAACTGAGGGTGATTTTCTGAGAGATACATGGCAGAATGAATGCAGGACACTGAAAACTCAGTTATCTTTATTCAGTGGGGTATGTAGAGATGTCTCCATCCTCTGTGTGCCTTTTAATCTTAATTTCAAAGGTAAGTCTTTTACTCATTTATAATACTATTATATCATGAGCTGAATTCTGGATAACAAGGAATTAAATTATTATTATGCAAAGATGTTTCAGATACAAACAGAAAGATATAGAAATAACAGATGGGAAAAATCATCTGTTTGATTTCCTGGTTCGACTTCATTGCCTTCCAAAGATGTTTTACTCAGTCTGCTTTGTTCCATTCAAATCAAATGAAGATGACTAGACTTTCACTTAGTAACAAAGCAAGACATTGTGATGGTTTTTGTGCATATTTGTTTTGTTCATTTGCATTAATTTTTATGGAAGCCATAATTACCTAATTATTTACTTTACCAGCATATCTTCCCAGTAATCAGAGGTTCCCATTTTCCAATTATTACCAAGTTCTTCAGCACCAATTGGTGGCAAACATTTGGAATTATAAAGTATGTGCCATATGATGAAATTAAAACTCTGCCTTGCCAAATATTATCTATGATGACATACTGCTTGAAGGAAGTCCATTTTACTAGAAATGAACAAACAGTGGTGTGAAATAAATCTCTGCTTCAGATTTCAAATATGTTTGCTTACAATATTACACCTAAGGGTAAGAAATAAATGAGGTAAATGAATTTGTGTATGCCCTGTGATTTTCTAGAGGTTTTATAATTAAGACTATAAAACATTGCCTTTAGCAAACAGCTATTGTGGGAATTCTTTCATGCAGCCTGAATGCACAGCAGCCACATTTTGTTTGTCTTGATTTCCTCTGACAACAATTGCCACTGTCTGCTGAGAGTAGGCACCATGTAATCTTTATATAGAATTGTTTACAAGCAAGACATACTACCAGGATTAGCTTACTCTGAGTTGCTTCAGAAAAATAAAGATGTTTTATGGATTAAAAAAAAAGGTACCTTCATTTCATAGACCGGAGCAAATGCATTCAATTGTTTTGAATAGATCCACTGAGGCTTTGATGACTATTGACTAGGGTCTTCACTATTATAGATGATATTGAGATTTGCACACAATTTAAGGCATATGAGTGAATTTAGTTAATGTATAAATTGTTTATACCTCTGTAAATCCCTTTATACTTTATCACTGATTGGACTCTATATTTCATTTTTAGCTGGAAGGCACTCTGTGTTCAACATTCATTATAGTTCAACATTAAAAGCACCCATCTTACCATTTATGCAGTATTGGGAGCTAGCTTACCAAATCTAATCTAGGTTGTGAATTCCCCATTTCATATACTCCTTTTTTTTTTTTTTTTGGTTTTTCGAGGCAGGGTTTCTCTGTGTCTTTGGAGCCTGTCCTGGAACTAGCTCTGTATACCAGTTATTAATATATTTGCTGCCTCTGCCTCCCGAGTGCTGGGATTAAAGGCGTGCACCACCATTGCCCGGCTATACTCCTTTTTTTAACTACTAGAATATCCTGGCACTCATCCTTGTGACTTCCATTCACCTGCACTCATACTTTTAGTGATTTTTGTCTAGGTTCCTAGCCATGACTATCACATTTCTGTATTTATAAACATCAAATTAATATCATCAAACTTGTTCTGTTTTGTAGATGCCTGTACTTAACTGTTTAGCAGAACTGTTCAACCTTAATGTGTCTGGAAGTGAAGTCCTGACTCTTAACCATCCCCACCTTTCCATTTTACTCACCATTACTTTACTCTAGTTATTCAAAAACAACCCTATGATTGTGAATATTGATTTTTTTGTTTGTTTACTATGTATTTATTTACTAACAAAATATTTTAAATCCTATACATTTTGGGGGTTTTTCTGTGCAATTTTGGAACATGTTTGTGGTTTGATCTCACTACATTCATCAGTGCTTATCCCTCCTTCACCATCATACCTGCCTAGACCACAGGGACCGCTACCTTCATTTCCATCTCCATCACCATAGCCTCACATATATAAAGCACATTCTTGAGAATATGTTAATGATACTAAATTAAACACAGGTATATTAGTGACTTCATAAGCACTGAAAAACATTAAGAGATTTTGATGTGTTCTGTGCTTATGTTCTATCTGGACTATTGGAGTGAAATAGATGCAGCTGAATTTTATTCAGTCACCTATGCCCTCCAACCCTTCTCTTCTGGAATCTCCATTTCACTATACACCAGCCTACTAGACAGTCAAGCCTGGCACACAGAAAATAGCCATTGCTAAGACTGTTATAAATGCTTGTGTAGCCTACAGAATGGGTTATAATGATAGTAATTTTAGTGTCTCCTTAAGGGGGAGAGGAGTGGGGAGAGGGGGAGAAGGGTGGGAGGAGGGGGAGGGAAATGGGAGGCTGGGAGGAGATGGAAACTTGTTTTTTTGTTTATGTTTTTTTCTCCTTTTCTCAATAAAAAAAAATTAAAAAAAAACTTAGTCCTGTGTTCTGAAACTTGATCAAAGCCATAGAATGTAACAGGACGACAGTCTGGCAGTTTAATTAGCCAATTAATATTGACCTATTTGACAATTATTAGACCATCTGCTATTCTCCATAAGTGAAGATGTTACCATATTCTTATATTAGTTATTGATGAGCTTATTGATCCTACACTGATAATAGAGTTGTATGCTGTTAAAGCCAGATTGGTCTTTTGCTGAGACATTCTGATGCTCAATGTCCAGTGACAAAGTAAACATTACTGTAATATTTAATAATAAGTTTTCTCACTTGGATTAATAAACACTGATAATTCTACTGTAACTTTTTTCAAGACTGTGAATGGATGAATGCTACCCAGAAAACAAAAGGTGTTGCATGCATGTAAACCAAATTATGTTAAATTGTAATTTGTTAAGATTTATGTAGTAATAAGGGCGGCGGCAGGGCTGCGTCCCCAGCACCCCAGCCGCCCGCACGGCTAGCTTATGCCCGAAATAACAACACACAAACTGTATTCATTTAAACACTGCTTGGCCCTTTAGCTCTAACACTTACAGGCTAATTCTCACATCCCGATCAACCCATCTCTAATAATCGGTGAGCACCGGTCTTACCGGGAAAGGTTCAGCATGTCTAACCTGGCGGCTTGCTTCATGGCGTGTGTTTGCCAGGGAGCGGGGCATGGCGTCTCTCTCAGGCGTCTGCTCCCGAGAGGAGAGCTGTGGAGTCTGAGCTCACTTTCTCTTCCTCCCAGTGTTCTGTTCTGTCTACTCCTCCCACCTATCTTCTAACCAATAAAATGGGCCAAGGCAGTTCCTTTATTAGCCAATGACCTTCCTCCATCAGATTTAAAATCAAGAATTTAAAATCTGATGAATAATATTCATTATAGTTCATAGTCCACAGTTTTAATCTTTAGGGGACAAAGTGATGTATTAATGGCACTGGTGTCCTGGTGCCCACAGCGCTGCAGCAGAACTGTACATAGGTCATGATTCCATGCTCTATTTTTCATATGATTTCTCTTCTCATGAATTTGCTTTTCTTTTTCTAGTCCAAAGTATCGAGTTGCTTATTGCCTTGTTTAGCTCCGAGGCAAGGCAGCTTTATCTGGGAATTTGAAGTTAGGAGATGGTGTTACTTTGCTCCTTTCTGTTCTTATAGAGGGAGTTGTTTAATTAACAGCCTCTAGAATGAGAAAAATTTAGAATTTGGCAGGAACAAAAGACTGATTAACTACATTGACTGAACATGAAGCACACTTGAGAACTAACATGGCCTGACAGCTGTGTCTCTTTGTACTGAATGAAGCAGGCCTTAACAGAAACTCAAACCATGCCAATCATCGCTAGAAGGGGATGATCCATATAGATGTATCTTCAGCTAAAGTGATCCCTACACCAGTTAGGATAAGAGTCCATACTTAAGACAATATCTAATCTAATCTAATAATGTATCTACTTGAATTATCACGTTTGTTTATATTCAATAACTATATTTATCAATCAAAATATATTCTGATTATAAAGAATGTCACTGTACATATAAAGTCAGGTAAATTCCTAGCAAAGGTTGATACAACTCCTATGGCAAAGTGTAGCAATACAAAATATAAGGGGAATAGTATATTGTTCTTCATATTAAAAGTAGAGCAAACAATGCATGTTATAAGGCATATACTTTGGATTGTCTTCTTGATATTTAAAATTAATACTTTTAATTATATTCCATTGCTTATGAAGCAATAAAGACATTTAGTGTAATGGATTTTAAGAAACTATACAGCAATAATTGCTGCAGCATATTTTCTTACTCAACTGTTTCAATAACATTTGGAAATCTATTTTAAATGAAAATTTGTAGGTATTTTTGCATATTTATTGAATTTTCATTTTATGATAAGACGCAATCTGTCTTAGTATGTTCTAATGTGTTTAAAGTTTGGAGTTTATCACTGTTATGCAGTGATAAAAGTAATATTGCTGTAAAATAATTTATTCTGCATCTAATGGGAACTGATTAAAACAAAAATCCAGAACAGGTGGAAATTTACATGTGTTGCAAGCACAGTTGTATTTGAGGAACTGAATATTGGTCACCAATGAAAACAGAAAAATATTGCAATTTTTGAATTTTTAAATTTAAAGAACTAGTAGTAATAAGCCTGAGAAATAAGCCAAACAGTTCATTATTAATATAAGCCTTTCTATCTTTATTTGGGACTGAATGACTGTGGAACTAGGTGGGACAGAAACTTCTGTCTTTAGCTATCTTGTTGATTGAGTCAAGAAAATTTTTCTTTGTTTCAATCATTCATTGTATTGTTCTCTTTGCTTCTATTTTTATTGATTTCAGTTCTCAGTTAATTATGTTTTCACATCTATCTTTTTGAGTATGATTATTTCTTTTTGTTTGAGAACTTCCATGCTGTTAAGTTGCTAAAGAGGTTTCTCCATTTTTGTAATGTAGGCACTCTGTGCTATACATTTTCCTCTTATCACAACATTCACTGCGTCCATAAGTTTGGGTGTGAATTTCAGAAAGTCCTTAATTTTATCCTTTATCCCTGTTTTGACCCATTTTTCACTCAATAGATAGGTGTTGCATTTCTGTGAGTTTGTAAACTTTCTATCATTTCTGTTGTTGATATCCAGCTTTAATCCATAGTGATCTGATAGGATGCAGGGAGTTATTTCAATTCTCTTATATCTATTAAGAATTGCTTTGAGTAGAAGGGAAGGAGGGGGGACTTGGGGAATCAGGAGAATTGGGATAAAGGAAAGGTGGATAGGGGAGTACGGAACCACAATTCTTAGTTAAGGGAGCCACTTTAGGGTGGGCAAGAGATTTGACCCTAAAGGGGCTCCCAAGTTCCCAAGATGAGGTTCCCAGTTAGTTCCTTGGGCAGCTGAGGATTGGGAACCTGAAATGACCCTATCCTAGAGCAATACTGACGAATATCTTGCATATCATCATAGAATCTTCATCTGGTGATGGATAGAGATAGAGACAGAGACCCACACATGAGCACTGGACTGAACTCCCAAGGTCCCAATGAGGAGCAGAAGGAGGGAGAAGATGAGCAAAGAAGTCGGGACCACGAGACGTGCACCCACCCACTGAGACAGTGGAGCTGATCTACTGGGAGCTCACCAAGGCCAGCTGGACTGTGACTGAAAAAGCATGGGATAAAACTGGACTCTCTGAACATGGCGAACAATGAGGGCTCATGAGACGCCAAGGACAATGGCACGGGGTTTTGATCCTACTTAATGTGCTGGCTTTGTGGAAGCCTAGCCAGTTTGGATGTTCACCTTCCTAGATATGGACGGAGGGGGGAGGACCTAGGACTTACCACAGGGCAGGGAACCCGGACTGCTCTGTGGACTGGAGAGGGAGGGGGAGAGGAGTGGGGAGAGGGGGAGAAGGGTGGGAGGAGGGGGAGAAGGGTGGGAGGAGGGGGAGGGAAATGGGAGGCTGGGAGGAGGTGGAAACTTGTTTTTTGTTTATGTTTTTTTTCCTCTTTTCTTAATAAAAAAAAAGAAAAAGAAAAGAATTGCTTTGAGCTGGGCAATCGTAGTACATGCCTTTAATCCTATCACTTGGGAGGTAGAGGCAGGCAGATCTCTGTGAGTTTAGGCTCCAAAACAACAAAGAAACCCTGTCTCGATAAACAAAAACAGAAACAAAAGAATTGCTTTGTGTCTGAGTATGTGGTCATTTTTGGAAAAAGTTCCTTTCCTGGCATCTAGGCATCTTGGTGTGTGGATACTTTTAGGTTTTGATTTCTGGGTTTGCCTTGGTGTTCTAGGAGTTTTGTTCTTTGCTTTCTGTTTTTTCTCTGGATGTTCAGAGGGTTTCAGCTGAGAGTTACCTGTTTTACTTGCCTGCAAGGCTGGTGTGTTAATGGTAAGACACTTGGTGTTGGAGGCTGGGCGTAGGGGTTGCCAGGGGAGATTGTCTGAGGGATCCACAGGAGGCATGGACATGGGAGGAGTGGAAGCTGCCCCTGGTTTTTTGTCCATTACTTTGTGTGACCCTGAGAATTGTCTCTGTGATAACAGAGAGATTTGGAAAGGTCCTAAGGCAGCCAGCCTACTTGGACTTCCAGAAGGTGTGGCCTGTGGTTGAGCAGTGGATGTCTGCCTAGGGATTGAACCACAGCTATTAGGCAGGAAAGAAAGGATAGAGGTAGATGATCTGTGGGAATTGCAGGGACTATGGATAGGGGTGAAGGGAAGCTGCAGCTGATACTCTGTTAAAGTGTTAGGGGAGATGTTAAGATTGGATGTGGGGTACTAGAGACAGTTTGCTTTATTTTTAATAGCATAGATTAATTAATAATACAACTCCTCCCATTAGGTGGCCACATGGACCATCAGGCTCTTTGATGTATCTGAACTTTAATCAGTGAAAATAATTAGAAACTGCTCCCTGTGATAGCGTTTCTAATAATTTGCAGTGGGCCATATATCAATAGACACGGAGCAAAAGAAGGGCAGCAGGGATGAATTATGTTCATAATATTAGTAAAATGGTAATAATTCTTTAAAACCCAGATGTCATTGCAGAAAGTCTAGTTGTGACCTGATTTTTTTTTTTATATATTACAAGGTGCTGAACTTTTGTAGTCTCTAAATATTTTTTCAGAAGGTTTCAATGTGTTAATTGGATTATTGAAGGTTTTTGAGACAGGATTTTTACAACATTAAAGACTTACTCTTGAAAGCCATAGAGACCATTAATCAACATTCCTTTTTTTTTCTTTTTTTAAAACAAACTTTTGTAATTTTACATATCAATCCCAGTTTCTTCTCTCTCCCCTCCTCCTCACTCTCCCCACCTTCACATCACCCCACTCCCCATCCATTCCTCAGAGAGGATTAGGCCTCCAATAGGGAGTTAACAAAGTCTGTCATATCATTCCAGGAAGGACCGAGGCCCTCCTTCCTGTAATTGGGCTGAACAAGGCATCTCTCCATAGAGAATGTGCCCCCCAAAAGCCAATTCATGCCCTATGAATAAATACTGGTTCCACGACCAGTGTTCCCACAAACTACCCAAGCAATAAAACTGTTACCCACATTCAGAGGACCTAGTTCAGGCCTATGCAGGTTCCTCAGTCATCAGTTTAGAGTGAGTGAGCTACCACCAGCTCATTCTACTACATAAGATTTTTTTTTTCAACAACTGAGTAACACAAAATAGTGTCTGTGATTTATAATTCCAGTTGCATTTCTCAGAATGATGCATTCCAATGAAACACTCCTTTAGTTGCATGGTGGATCTGATGGACAGACAGCCTAAACCATTCTCCAAGAAAATATAAGATAACCAATTTATGTGAAAGGATTATGAGAGGCAGCAGAGGCTTAAGATCTAAGATACAATATGTAATCACACACTACATGAGGGAATATATTTCTGTGGTCTGTAAACACCTTCAGTTTACTTCAAATGTATAGTAGGCTACATGAGGTATGTAATCCTGAAAATAAAGACCAACTTCATGGCTGAGCCAAGAGTTAGAGTATGGATGAATAAGTATGGTGAGAAAGACCTTCTGTGGTGAATCTTTGAATGCTGCCATGCCACAGCCATGGAGTTTGAACTGGGACAGAACTTTCGTTCTTTCTTTCTTTCTTTTTTTTTTTTTTTTTTTTTTTTTTTTTTTTTTGAGACAGGGTTTCTCTGTAGCTTTGGTGCCTGTCCTGGAACTAGCTCTTGTAGACGAGGCTGGCCTCAAACTCACAGAGATCCGCCGGCCTCTGCCTCCCGAGTGCTGGGATTAAAGGCGTGTGCCACCACCGCCCGGCTGGGACAGAACTTTCTTACTTTTCTTACTTGGCCAACACCTACTACACCATATTTGGTGATGACCATTACAAGTATGTTCTCCAAAGGAAGAAAAAGAGGACTTGGGGAGTTATGTGTAGACACTTGACACACTTGCAGACTCTGGGGATTGTTTTTCACAAAACAGCAAAGAGTCAAATATAAGTCATTTCCATTTGGTTATGAAGCCCAGACTCACATCTGAGGACTTTCCTATCCTAAACTGAGGTTTATATTACACAGGGAAATGCAGAAATATACATCTGTCTCATTTTTAGTAACTGAGTCCAAAAAGAAGACATAGTTGGGGACAGGTGAAATTTTATGTTTTCTGAAAATAGGTGAGTTATGGAGCACTTTAGTGCTCCAGATGCTGCTGTAGTAAAAGTGAAGACAGAACCACTGTTAAACCACATAAATGTCAAAGACAGAGAATCACAATATGTAAGAATGCAAGTTAATTTGATAAGATATGCACAGATGAAAGACTTTAAGAGAAAGAAAGACTGAGAACATATTGTTTAGGAATATGTTCATAGCGGCATTATTCGTCATAGCCAGAACCTGGAAACAGCCTAAATGCTCCTCAAAGAAAGAATGGGTAAGAAAAATGTGGTTCATTTACACAATGGAGTACTACACAGCATGATCATCATCATCATCATCATAATAATAATAATAATAATAATAATAATAATAACATCTTGAAATTTGTAGGCAAGTGGATAGAACTAGACAACAACACACTGAGTGAGGTAACACAGACCCAGATAGACAATTATTGTGTACTCATCCATAAGTGGTTTTTAAACATAAAGCAAAGAAAATCAGCCTACAAATCACAATCCCAGAGAACCTAAACTACAATCAGGACCCTAAGAGAGACATACATGGATCTAAACAACATGGAAAGTAGAAAAAGGCAAGATCTCCTGAGTAAATTGGGAATATGGGGACCAAGGGAGGGGAACAGAGAAAAATGTATAGCTCAATAAAATCAGTTTTAAAAAGGACTATAAACATCACCATAGCAATATCAGAATCGTTGTGAGCTTTAACATCTTTAGGTTCATGACTCATATTTTTATCTTTATCTAAAAACCTTCTCCTAAACTCCAGTATCTAATACCAATCTATTTGATATATCTTCTGTGAATGTCTAGTTGAATATTCATGCTTCTTTTCCAAAGTAAACACTATTTTACTACAGATACTGTGGCTTACACAGTCAATGACAAATGCAAGTTTAGCTTCTTGTTTGAATTGTTATCTTGACATACTTAAAATACTGTATGTTTCTATATGCCTGTCTTTCCCTCTCCTCTTTCTTTACCCCAACTTTAGTACTGTTGGATTTCACTGTGAAATCTAGTAAGTCTGATGTGCAGTCTTTTAAATTACCAGTGAGTTTGATGGAATGTAAATGATGGACATAGGCATTTGGTAACATTAATTCATTGTTGTGTTTCCAACACTTGAGATTGTTACTGTAAGCTCAGTCAACACTTAGTGAAAGCTGGCTATAGTTGAATAAATATTTTTATTAATCTTTTTTAAAAACACCATTCTGTTGTCATTTGCAATATCTATTTGATGAGAACTCAATGAATGTGTCAACATTTGTACAAAACTCTAAGTTAAGGGTATTATCTGTAAAATTATAATTTGAAGCAATGTTATAAAACAAATTTAAATATTTTAATGAATATGAATTTTAGATTTCAGTTGCCAACTTCTCTGTGAAAATCTTATCCAGTATCATAGGTATTTCTCTTCTGGGAGGAAATATAGCATAGAAAACAGATGGAAATGTGTTCCACAGATCTTTCAGGTAATATCGTTAACATTTTTTTTATTTGGTTTCATAATTCTAATTCACTAGGAGAGAAACTATGAATCAGTATTAATTAAATAATTCATAGCTGGTGGATATTCTAACTATGCATACCCTTGAAGAATGATGAACTACCTTCATAAAAAGCTTTCAGTTAATCTAGCAAAAGAAATACAATGTGAGTGATGCTAGAATAGATAGATATTAAGATATTAAATACTAGGTGTATTTTGAGTTTGCTATATCATATTGGTTCTCTGTCTGCATAGGTCATATATCATTTAACTATCTGTTCTTATGGGAGTCAAAATTATTCTGTCTTGGAAAAAAAGCTGAATAAAAGTTAACTAGGTTTTAACTTTGCAAATTAAGAAAAATAATTTAAACATTAAACAAAGTGTTATGCATGTGAATGGGCAAATTTGTTGTTATTTGAAAACAAAGATTATTTTAGGGTGATATTTAAACAAATGAAAAGTGTTGGAAATGCCCATGTTAATAACAACAGTTTAACTGCTCTTTGTCTGTACTTTTGTTAGCTTTTAAATAAAATCTATCTAATATTTCCATAAAGCCTATTAACCAAAACAGCAAGGTTGAGGAGATGACTCAGTGAATAAAGTACTTGCCATGCATGCAAGAAGAACTCAGTGTGGATCACCAGCATCCACGTTAGCTGGGGTGGGACATGAGGAATAATCCTACAGTTCCAAACGCAGAGATTGGACTGCCTTGGCTAACTATTTTTGCAGAGCTGGTGAGCTCTCTATCAGTGAAAGGCTCTCTCCCAAAAATAGCATAGAATGTCATAGAAGAGGTCACCTGAAGTTGACCTCTGTCTTCTGCAGGCATGAATACACATATACAGACTGTTATGCACACACTCACATGGACACAGACATTTACAGACAACACACACAGAAAACTTCCCTTTCCTGATCTCCTCCCAGACTTTTAAAGCCCTATATAATACCTTTTCTTAATAATATTAAACAACTTAATAGTTTGTATATTCTAATTACTTCAAATATTTTTCTCTCTTTTTTCCTCCATAGTTAATAATTCCAAAAAAAAAATCCATTCATTGTTCTTTTAGTGGAGTTTGGAGACTGACTGTTGGTTAGTGCACAGGCAAGAGTTTAATCTTCAGAGTGCAGTGATGGAGATAAGAATGTCCCATGATATTTTTATGTCATCAGAATAAGAGGAAGAGAAAGATGATGAAGTTTTCAGACCTGAAGGTAAGTAGTGCTTATTACCACTACATACTTGATCTGATGAGCTACATCATTCATCATTCAGTGGGGAATGAAATGTCTTTTGGGGTCAGGACTGGAGGGACTTATGTGCAGGCAAGAGAGCAGCAGAATGAGAGGGCAACAGGAAGTAAGGGTGGCTGATTAGGAAAATTTTAGTAGCTGTCATGAGTGGGAGGCAGACCTAGGGAAACATGTTGGAAGGCAGACCTGATTGCATAATCAGCTCTTGTGTTTTTGTTATGTAAACTAACCCGATGTCCTAGAAATATCTTTTAAAGTTATCAACAGCAAGGCAGTGACTTCACTGTTTTCCAAGATGCTTGGAATGTGGCTTTGTAAGATTGTACCCCATGTTTTCCTATATTTTCTATTTTGTTGAGAAATGCTCACAATTTTTTCGTTAAAAAAAATACCCTTGCTTTCTCCAAAACAAATTCTAGAAAATGTATTAGTAACACACACATGTATGCACTGAACTTTTGAAAATATAGAAAGAAGTTCAAAAGAGACTATAAAGAGTTGGGCTAAAGGGCCAGTTGATTCAGTAAAACCACTAAACCACAGCTTTCATTTCCAAGTAAAAGAAATAAAACAGCGTGAAAAACAAATGGTGAAGGAAAGAATCTAACACATTTCTAAAGAACCTGATGAGCTCACGGCACCAACATTACTTCCTATTGCTGTACTAACAATTGCAATGGATTCAAATAATGCAGATTTGTTATTTTGCAATAATGGGAGCGAAAAACTAGAACTCAACTTGTCGGCTGGGAGGAGGCATGGGTCTTTAGATGCAGGAAGAGTATTTTCTTGTCTTCCTCAGCTTCTAGAGACACCACATTTTCAGTCTGTGCTCCTCTAATTCAAGGCCACTAAAGTCACTTCTCAAATCCGTCTATGACTGTTTCCCTGTCCACTGATACAGATCTTTGTTATAATAGGATAATCTCCCTGTTTCGCAGGTTTTAATTTATTCATTTCTGAGCCTTTTTTGCATAATTTAAAATGATTCTTTCACCAATTTAAATCTCAAGACTCCTTCAGGGAATATGGTTTTATTCATCACAAAGGTGATTAACTGCTTCATCCTGGAGAAAAGGAGGGTAGATTTTGCACAAGTCAACATTAAAAACTGGGCACATTATATTCCACTTCATCGATAAAGACATCTCATTTCTTCACTCTTCTGTTAAAGAAGGGGAAAAGACACCAGGCTAAGGAAAGGAAATGGTGTTGCTGTGGCAGGGTGAGGTATTCCCTAGTCACTGGGGCTGTGCTAACACACCACCATAGACTGGTTAATTTAGAAAAATATTTCATCAAAGTTTTGAAGGGTTGGTAATCCAATACCAAATAATGGAAGACAAAAGGGGTCCAGGGGTTTCCTTTTATGAAGCCCCAATCACATCTATGAGAACAAAGCCTTCACAGCCCTCTCAGTTCATATAGTTCATTTTAATATTATTCTCTGAGGAATCAAACTTCAGCATGAGTTTCGAAAGGGTTACAGTCACTAAAACTGTTTTTAAAAGGTTTATATTGTTGTAGAAATGAGTGTGAGCTGAGTCCCGCCACCTGACTGGCTTACACCCCGGCTGGTGGGCTGCTTGTTATCCCAGCTTATGCCCGAAATAATCACATGGAGCTCTGTATTAATTAAATTGCTGCCTGGTCCATTAGCTCTAGCATCTTATTGGCTAACTATCACATCTTGATTCAACCCATTTCTAATAATCTGTATGTCACCACAAGGCTGTGGTTTACCGGGAAAGATTCAGCATGTCTGATCTGGCAGCTTCATGGCCGGTGGCTCTCTGCCTGCCTTCTTCTTCCCAGAATTCTGCTCTGTTTTCCCGCCTACCTGAGTTCACCCTATCAACTAAGCCAAGGCAGTTTTCTTTATTCAACCAATGAAAGCAACATATCCTACACCATTATATGATAGTTTGAACTAGAAAACTGTGAATTGTGTTGTGTTAAATATTATGAATGTAACTGATACAGATATACAAGAGCCTATGATTCAAGGGAGATAGCACTCTAGATCTGCTACTTTTATTATAGGGTTATTTAATTTTGTGCTAAATTATAGACATTAATTATAGAATATTAAAAGTTATTTTAGCTAGTTATACTCTCAAAAAGTGAATTATAAAATTCAACTACTGAGAATATTTATAAAACTCCCAGTGAAAATATTAATACAATATCACTAAAAAAGGATTTCATAGAATAGTTTAATTTAATATAAATATGAGTAGTAACTCTACATATATTTCATCGTGATATGTAACATGATTATAAACCCACAGATTACTCAGGAATAATTATGGCTCTTACAATAAATCACAAGGTACTTATTGACTGGAGTACCTCATTTATGAAGTTATTACAGGATTTCATTAAACGTGATGGGCAGTTGCCTGCATTGTGCTATGAATTGGCAAACATGGAAATGTGCACTGAGATGAAATCAATATTCAGCAGTACATTTTTGAGTCAGAAATTTTGTTCACAAATGAATACAGAATATCTCTAATTAAGTACAGTGAAAACCCAATTATTGAATAGGCTGTAAGAGATTGCTTTCAACATTTGCAGATAAATTGAAAATTTTAAACATGTAATTTCATTTGTGTTAAAGAATAGTTTCAATTGAGCATATTTCCCATTGATTTAGAGGAGATACACATTAATATACCTTCCTTCTAGAGCGATATGTCTGACACTCCATGTATGCACACAAGACTGAAATAAGAAGCTCCGACTCGTGTTTGATTCAGCCAGTCATATCTGCATGCAAGAACATGGGAGCATTATAGTCAGCTCTAATCTGATATTCACACTAACAGCAGTTAAAATAAAAACACATTTCTCTTTTTGCCGTCTCCTCCAAATACAGAGTTCACATGAATCATTTATGTGAACTATGAAATGTTTATATAACATTTTAACCACCCAACTAATCAAAATAAAAAAGTTTTACAGTGAGAGAGATACCAAATCACTTTGTAAAATTAACCAGTGAAGTTCTACTCAGAGCTGATACCAAATTACTGTCAACCAGAGAAGCTATGTTTCGTGCACTCTTGGTATATTCACCACAGGGTTAATATGTGGCTTGAGGCATTCAGTTCCTGTCTTTGTTATGCAAAAACATTTAAAAATGTGCTCTGAAATGATTTCCTTTGTCATTTTATTCTCCTCTCAGCAATTGGGAGATAGTTATGGAGTTTAAGAATCTTTATTCCTCTATATTTCTTTTTCTACCGTAAAATATTCCATGCCATGTCACCTATTTTCTCTCATCTTACTCTCCAGTATCATCCAATTTAATATGACATATATTACGCATATTTAATTGCCATATATATTTAATATGATCCATGTATTTTTTAATTGTGTATCAATACACAAAATTTAATTTGTGTTACTACTTTCTGATTTCTTCTTATTATAATAAATTTAATAGCACTCGTATATTTAAGATCTCTACATTTCAATTTGGTTATCTTTTAATGGCAATATACATTTCATTCTTGTCAAATAATGTTTTACACTTTGCTGATATGTGAGGCCAACATGTTATTTCGTAATTTACTGGACTACAGTGTTCTTTATTGTCCTTTTAATTGATTTGAAATTTTTATACCTTCCTTAAAAACTTTTAATACCATCCATATTTCCAAATTTGCCTTTTACCCTTCAATAACATATATTATTTCTGTTCATAGTTTGAATTTTATTCTTATTTACTTTTCTAAATTATTTATTGTTCTCTCCTTGGGAGAAATATTGGCATGTCTTCACTTATTTTGTTTTTTAATTAAAAGTTAAATTTATCTCTAAGTATTATAGCAATTCTACTTCATACAGATTTCCTTTTACTTAAAAAATTACTGAGAACTTATTTTCTCATTGACTTTTTATTTAATAAAATTTAAGTTATTGATTATTTTACTAAGTATTTAACCTTTAAAGTTAATCTCTTGTGAGAGGGGCTGATTTTCTCACTCAAAGACTTGCTTTCTGGACATGTCCTCCATCATGAAAGCTATAGATATTGCTAACTCTAAGATTTATTATTGCAGGTTGTCTTAGTTTTGTTGCTTATTGTAATGATAAAAAATCCTGGCAAAGACAAAGGCAACTTACAAGGAAAAAAGGATTGACTTCGGTTCACAATTCCAAGTTATGGTTCATTATAGCAGGGAAATCAAGTCGCAGGGCAGGGGTTTTAAAGAAATGACCACATTACACCTGTATTCAAGAACCAAGTGCAGTTAGTCAAAGCATGACAGTGTTAAGCTCACTTTATCTTTTCCTATACAATCACAGTACTTTTTGGAGGAAATGCTACCACCCACAGTGGACCAGCTTTCGTACCTCAATTGATAGAATCAAGATAGTGACCCACAGAGGTACCCATAGATAAACGTAATGTACACATTCTCTCAGTGGGACTCCATGGTAATCATAGTTTGTATAAAGGTGACAGTTAACAGGCAATCTAACCACCAAAGGAGCACCAAGCTCCATTTCTGTGATCTTTAGCTTCATGGCCTAATGCCATTTAAGATGACCCCTGTTAATCTGTGGTTAGAATTTTAACTTCTGAGTTTTGGGGAGAAAAATATTTTACTGTTACATATTATATAGTAAAAAAAATCCTATGAGGAGTGAGAGAGAGAATGTAATACTAACACACTAAGCTTTTACTATTAGTGCAAAGTCCAACCTTTTATCTGATAATTCTAGATTATTTGTTTTACCCTCTCATGAGTGTGTGTGTTATATGATTATGAAATATTTCTAACAGGATCATATATTCAGCATTTATTTTTTAGGTGTTGACTCCATTTTAGAAAGTTGCAGAACCTTTTAGAATCAGGCTTAGTCCTTTCTTTATGAGGAGGAAGGGCTCAAGAATATGATTTTGAGGGCTAGAGAGATGGCTCAGAGATTAAGAGAACTGGCTGCTGTTTTGGAGGTCCTGAGTTCAATTCTCAGCAACCACATGATGGCTCACACCCATCTATAATGAGATCTGGTGCCCAGAACACTATATACATAGTAAATAAATTTAAAAAATAAACATGATTTTGATAGTTGCCATTGGACTCTGCTTCCTGACAACTGTGAGCTGTACTTCCTTCTCCTAGCCCTGATCCTGCCACAATTAAGTAGATGAATTCCAGCAACCATGGAATGACTTCATGAGCCCAAATAAAGCATTCATTATCAAGGTGTTCTCTCAGGTTTTTGGCCACAGTGATGCAAAAGTTATGAACACACTAATATGGTTTACTGAACTGATTTTCCTTCCTGACATTTGCAATTATCACTCTTTTAACATATGCTTAATTGCCATCCAGCAACGTTTCAATCATCTAATTGCGTAGTGCTTCATAAAGCAATATACGATCATGATAAAAGAGAAACCAGAAAAAATGATTCAGATAATTTGAGTGACAGCCTCATTAAATAGAAATCTATTTCACACAAATTATCATCTCTTTGTAGGTCTACAGGGACTCTCAAAGGGAGGGAAGGAATTATGAATAGTTTCAGATATGCTAATAAGCACATAAATGACCCATGTCTGTGAGCCCAGTCATCTTGTAAATATTTTATTCTTTAATCATAAGTCTAAGCCTAGTCTCTTATTTTGTAGGAGAGAAAGCTGCAGTATTATTTACCTAACAGTGCCTCATCATACCTAACTGATTAATGGAAAAGGTATGAACAACTTTCTAGGGTGTATGCACCGGTTAAATGATGGAGAGACATAGACAGATACACATTCTGCTTATCTAGAATACTGCCTGAAAAGAGAAACTGCTATGACAAATTATTCACTGTGTTCATCAACTACTAAATGACTACCTTGGTATTCCCCCTTGTGACAGTAGCTCTATGAACGTTAGACTCTCCCGTTCTCTTCAGCAGCACACATGGAAACATTCTCAGTAATCACCTCCCCAGCTGCACCACACTCCTGTCCTCTAAGGGGAGCTTCTTCCATAAAACAACACAGCAGGAACACCATTTCAGTGACATACAAGAAAACTTCTCCATAAAGTTGATGAACTTGTTAGTTATTAATTTTAGTTGTTTCTTTTATGATTTTTAAGTCTTTCATTTTTAGCTGAACATCTATTGCATCTATCTACACAAAGTAGTGCTTTGCTATATGTATATATTTTATAGTATTATTTACTCAAGTTAGTGGATATATCTACTACAGTATACACATAAGCTTTTCTGGTGAGGAACATTTGAAATACCTACTCTTTGAAATTTTAAAGTATTTTAACCTTATTTTTAGCTCGATGAACTTTCAGTTAAGGATGTTGGGATATAGAAATTAAATGCTGGATTTTTCTTAAATAATTTTTTTGAAATTTGCTAAATAGGCAAAATATGTGTGAATTAATATATATGGTGTCTAGTGTAAATAAAAATGATGGATATATGCTAGGAGTTACATACATATTAGCATAGATTAAAGTTACTGATAGGGATACATGAAACAAATTGAGAATAAAAGTTATGTAAAGTGATTTATGATATTGCTTAGAATTTTCTAATCTTAACTTCGTAGATGATTTTGGAAGGTCACCTTAAGCTCAAGACATTTTATCTTTTTACATTATTACATTAGACATTACTTTCCATCCAGTCATAATTTAGAAACATAAAAATATGATGAGCTTCAATATAATGTGAACTTTCATTAATTTTAAAAATTTCGAAACAGAATATTTAGTGAATGTGCACACGAATGTGTCTGCCTTAAATATGATGTTATGTCATTCTGCTTGCCAAATAATATATTGGAGACATGCTTTTTATGTAATTACATTTTAAGAAATTTAATGTAAATATACATTATTATGGAAATAATTAAATGATGTGTATTTGGAGAAAAAAGAAACCAAATGAAGAAAAAATAGGAAAAAGAAATACTTAAGAATATTTGAGAAACAAATAGAAGTAGAGTCAAGAAAAAGTTAGTAACTTCATGAGAAAAAATTTTCAGAATTTATTATATATATTACATAACTGTGTCTGGAGGACAGACTTCTGGTGTCAAAATTAGATCCTTAGTCATGGAGATGTTGAGTGATCCAATTTATGCCATTCTCAATATCATATTCTTCCTGAAGTCTGAAAATAGAATATATGGCAAGGGAAAATTTTATAGAATAGCTGAGATCTGATCAGTGCCTCATGGATGTAACCAGGGAGCTTCGGAGTCTATTCTTAGCTCATTGGACTGAACATCTCACCTTTCTTTGTTTTCGTAGAGGAAACTTATTAGATTCACACCCCATATCTAGTTTCCAAGTCTCTTCATGTTAACAATACAGTCCCTGATAGTTTCCTTTAATCCTTCAAAAATCATTTTTACTATGCACAATTTTATTTTCTTATTTGGAGACAATATTAGTCCATGAAAGAAGAACTTCAAAATCTCTTTTCCTATAAAGAGAACAAACTCTTAGTGGGTTTGAAATAGTATTTCAGTTAGAATACTTGAGTGCAGTCAGACCCGGTTCCTATTTTCATTGTGCTCTTGACAACCTGTGTCGTGAAAAAATGGAAAAGCATCTACATCTTTGGACCTGAATTTAAATACTGCCTGTCAACATCTCATACAAGCTAGTTGGGAAGGTACTTGACGTGCACAGTACCTGATAATAAACCCAAATTGTAAATTATATATTTGCTGTGTCTCTGTCAGAAAGTGCAAACTGTATGCTGTGTTTATAAATTTAAATTCCCCTTACTAGGAAGATGTTCCTCCAATTATTCTGCCTTCATGGTGAAATTAGGCATTAGAAACAGGATTCCAAGATGTATTTACTTTTGACACTACATAGAAAATAACCTGTTTGTATCCTAGGCTAAAACTCCCTGAAGTACTGTGTTTCTCAGTACCACAGAGGGAGGAAGCCTGCCAGAAGATCCGAACAGTTTTATATGAATGCTTACTGCCCTTTTATGTTTCAATTAGGAATTTGCATGAGCTTTTGCACATTTAAATTTTAACGAGTGAAGATACAGAGATGGGTAAGGGAAAAATATAAGTACAAATGACTGGAAAGGGAGGAAGGGAGAATATGGATCTAATTCTGCTGCTGGCATGCAAGTTTTTAATTACAGAGACAGGGCAGAGCAGAGCTGGAGGGGTATGTCAGCAGTATTTAATTTCTGTATCTCTAGCAGCTATAGCTCAAATCACCCCAAAACGCAGGACTGTCAGTCTATATCCAACGTACAAAAGCAGGATAGAGTGTCAAATTCACCTTGCTGTGTTTTAAAACACAGACACATTTTCCTGTGGAAACATAATGATGACATTATTGCATTAGAATTTTCAAAGATTTTCTAAGCCATATGACTTAATCACGTCTGAAGTATAGTATAGTATAGTATAGTATAGTATCATATCTGTGGTATTAGATTTTTTAGACCCTTCTGAAGACTTATGAAATGAGTTCCCTGGGAAGTGTTTTCCAGTTCTATTGTGCATGTGAGAAGTACATCTTGCCCATGGCTTGGCTGTGGATGATCTATAACTTCTTATGCTTAAGTTGATTTAGAATATGAAATGACCATCAATCAGTCAACTCAAGGCCAGCTACTCAGCACTGTTTCTGATCAAGATTATGCTATTTCCAGTGAGCATCACGTAGCAGAAAACAAGATCTCCAGTTGATAGATGGATAAATAATACTGTATAATAGACTACATATGGAATCAGGACCAGCTACATAACTCACAAGTTTTCTGACCAATGAAAATGTTGAGACATTTGTTCAAAAAACAAGAAAACATTTTTCTTTTGCTGTTTGTGTTTTTGCCTCTGTAGTGGTTTCTATTTTCTATTTAAATGATACATGATGTTTTCTTTTGTTTTTGCTATGTGGATCTTCATGGAAAGGGTGTGGACTCTTAGATATACATGGAATCCTACCCCACAACTCTGTGCACGGATGTATAACACCCATGTGCATACTTCTGTCTGGTAGAAGCAGAGAGCAAGTGCTACATGGAATCAGGGGATAAGTGGCAAAGAAATCGTCCAGGAGCCACAGGCATCTATGGTGGGGTCAGAAGAAAGGAAATGCCAAGTGTAAGTTAATGCATTGCTCAGTGACAAATTCGACTCTTCTTTCAAAGGATGAATTTAAACAAAAAGTTGACTAGACTCTGAAGGGGGATATCATATAGCATTAAATTCAGTGTTTGGGAATCTAAGCAAGCCAAGATCCTTGTGATGACCCCAAGGCCCTCGAAACTGATTCCGTCCCTGACACTACATTTTTGTGTTTTAGTTTCCTATATACACTGCCTTACTCAGCTGAAGTTTGTTTGTGACATTCCATTTTAATATATAACATTTCTTAGACACTCCTAAAGTTTGCAAATCCCAAACTGAACAACTGAGACAAAGGATAAAAAGATGTTGAACTTTGAATTTGTTCTACACACAGTCAGTCTTTCAGAATTAAAGTCTTATAGACATCCTTGCCATCAACAACAATTCAATGATTAATGTGAAATCCATCAGGCACTATTTTATATGTGTGTGTGTGTGTGTGCGTGTGTGTGTGTGTGTGTGTGTATTCCTGTAAGGACTCACATTGAATGACAAGGTATGTTTTTCCCCTCCTTTTTGTTCCCCCTGAGACAGGGCTTCTCTGTATGTAGCCCCAAGTGTCTTGGAACTCACTCTGTAAACCAGGCTGACCTCAAAATCACAAAGTTTGCCTGTCTCTGCCTTCCAAGTGCTGGGAATAAAGGTGTGGACCACTGTAGCCCAGTGCATTTTTTTCTCTTTATTTTTCATCTACTATGCAGCTTTGTGTGAGCTAGCTTTGAGATGCTAGCTTTTGCAAGTCCATTGTTAATCCTTCTCATCAGAAACTCAGTTATGATATTATACCTTTCAAAGTGGTATTTGTATAGGTGGTAGCATGTAGTTACAAACAGGGAGAGGCATAAAATGGAAATACTGTGTATATAAATCTTGATCAATGAATCTATAAACATACTTTCCTAGAAAAATAATGTCCTTCACAATAGAGTATTTATTTTAGTAGTGAGTATTCAATTCTGATAGAAAAAATAATATCAATGTGCTTGATTCTCTAAGTGGAAAGAGGTGGTTTTATGATATTTAATGGGTGTTCAGAATATTAAGTATCTAAACATAATGTCTACTTACTTGCCAGCAGCATCTCGGCTACATAAGCAGTTTTTACTCGGCTTAGTTGTATCCTAAGGATGACAAGCTTTTTAATGGTCCTGGACTGATGGGGAATGAAAGTTATAGCTTTGCCTCTCTCTCCGAAGCATTCTAAATCTTCCTAAGTAAAAGAATGTAGCCAGGATTGACTGTGATTTTCAGATTTGCTGAGCTAGGCTTTTCAAAATATTTCATATGCTCCAGTACATGTGCAAAGCTGTGGGATGGCAGTGTTTGCTTTGGGACAAATGAGGATCAGCTCCATCGATGATTGATTCCGGGCATTTCAAGTATGGAGAGTGAGTGTCAATGCCGTTTATAGTTCCTTCTTTCCTGTGCCACCTTCAGTTGTTGGAGAGGATAGAATCTTCTGTAATCTGGTTTCTTGTTTCAATGGATTCTCCATGTGAAAATCATTAGGGTGCAAAAAGGAAGAAACAAAATGGTACCTCTGCAGCCCTGTTTAGTTAGAGTATTCAAGGGTGAAGAATCAACAACATGCACCCACACACTAAGACAATGGGGATATTCTATCGGGAACTCACCAAGGTCAGCTGGCCTGGGTCTGAAAAAGCATGGGATAAATCCGGACTCACTGAACATAGCGGACAATGAGGACTACTGAGAACTCAAGAACAATGGCAATGGGTTTTTGATCCTACTGCACGTACTGGCTTTGGGGGAGCCTAGGCAGTTTGGATGCTCACCTTACTAGACCTGGATGGAGGTGGGCGGTCCTTGGGCTTCCCACAGGTCAGGGAACCCTGATTGCTCTTCGAGCAGATGAGGGGGGGGGGGACTTGATCGGGGGAAGGGGAGGGAAATGGGAAGCGGTTGTGGGGACGAGGCAGAAATCCTTCATAAATAAATAAATTTAAAAAAAAAAGAATCAACAATCTTAGTTCAAGGTTCATTCCCTTAATTATTTGTTTGTAGTCAAACCAAGCTTATCAAACTCTTGGAGCACCTTTTCTTTCTGTGTTTCTCAAAATCATTCCTTTCTTTCTTATATAGTTCATTGGCATGTTAAGTGTTTCTTTTGCAGGAGAACCTTTCCAATTAGGCTGGCCAAATTTCACAGCTCTCTTTAATATCTCACTGCTGTCTAAATCCATTACACTTCTTAATTTTGTTGTATTTTTGCGATTGTCTAATTTATTTCTTAAGGTGTTCATAGTTAAATGTGCTAAACATTAAACATTATGGGAACTACATTCTCTTATTAATTGCTGGTGTTTCATAATTACAGTGGATGTGATGGCTCCAGGTAATTATACTAAAACAAAAGTTATTGAGTGATATATATTAACATAAAATTAAATTAATTAAATTTAAACAATAAAATATGATAAGGGGATTTCATTGTGTGGGAGAATAGTTTATCTGAAAGAGAGGAAAATTAAAAATTACTTTGCCATTTCTTAGTACATGATCAGATAGTCACAAAATAAATAATTTGCTTAAAGATATAATATTATGTAAGAAAAAATAAAAATAGAACGGATATTTACCATTATAAAACCCAGTAATATTTGACATCTCTTTATTGAGTGATGAGAACTGGTAATGCTAGAAAGCCAACTTAGCACATTAAGAGAGTGAATTAATTTCAGTCCTTAAGTCTAGATCTTATCAAAGCTGCTTGTCCACTTATCTCTACACATGCTTTCTGCTTCTCCCTGTGTAGTGGTCTTTGCTTCTGTCTTGAGATAAGATTCTACAGCTAAGCCAGTGATACACATCCTATCATACAAGGTTCTGGTTTATAAATCCCAGCTAAAGATAAGCTGCAAGTTTCCTAGGACCGTGCAACCATACACCATGCAAGCCTTCTGTCTGATTCTTGGTAGAGCCATATGCATCTCTCAACAACCCCTTTGGTTAACAAATTGGTTGTGAAGATCGTTGACAACTGTAAATTCATCGTTGTGTACAGTTGATTAAGATTTAGTAATGCAACTGTGAGAAGAAAAAATCATATGTCTTTTCAGTTTAAATTTTTATAATTCTTTCGGGATTTGAACAGACTGTCCTGGTGTTCTTTCATTAACTATGCTTCCAAATGAATCAAATTTCCTGACAGAATAAAAAAAATCAAAGAATTCTAGGTAAAAATTAATCAGTTTTATTAAAAGCTTTATCAATCTCTATTGTGGGTAGCTGGCCACATTTTTCTTAAATTCTAACTTCCAAAGAAATTACCTGGTACAATATTTAAATAGCATTTAGAAGAATGAGTCAATATAAAAGGGTCAATTCTTTAATTTTTTTACATTCTTGTCATATCAGATTATTTTTCCCCTGCAAATGCTCTCACTCATAAGTAAATATTTCTTCATTTCTTGGAGAAGACGATATTGTTCTCCTGTTTGAATTGTATCCTAATGAAGGATTGAAAATTTATTTTCTTTTCTGTAGAATACTCAATTGGAGACATTTGAGATGCCAATATTGTACAACATTTCAGAATCCTGGGGTTAACCAGGCTTAGAAGTACTGCAGAATCTCTACAGATAGTTCTTTATTTTGCCATCTCCCTCTCCTGCTCACAACTTGGAGAACTAAGCAATCGTGCTGCATACCATACATGAATAAAGTGATGCAGAGGGATAAGAAAACTCCCTCAATCATGTTTAAGCCTGAACCGCTGACTATTATCTACGTGCTTTCCTGCATAATTGCCAGATATCTAGTTCTGATGTAGGACTTTCGTCATATACCAAGTGAAGTCCAATCTTCTACAAGCACTTGGAGTGCCCAAGTTTGAGTGTGAAAAGTCATCTCTTATGGGCAGACAGGAAAGGTTGCCACTTTAAATATAAGACTAACAAGGTTTCAGCTCAAGAGTAGATTCCACTTCTGTGCAAACATTAAGTTATTATTATTATTATTATCCCTCCTGCTTGGATTGAGTCTTAGATAACATAAAGCCCTAGCTTCTATGAATGGAAAAGATGCTTTTTTTTTCTTTAGCAGTTTGTAAAGCACACAAGTATAAATAGCAGCATGATAATTTTCAAGAAGCATGAATTCCCAAAATCTAAAGCAATCAGAAGTAGTGGTGATGGTGCCCTCTTACTATAGCACATCAGTATAGCAAAGTATGTTGTCAGGTTGTGTCCACTGTCTCTTGTCCATGGTGCTTTTCTCTGTCTCTCTACTCTATCACAGTAAGAAAAGAACACATCAGGTGGGCATCTCCAGTACCTGCTGAGGGACAGCAAGACACAACTCTTGAAGAATAGGCCTGGTTATGACTCAGGACAATCGGAATTTTGCTTTGGAGGGAAAGAAGCAAAGAGACATTAGTCTAAGAAATGTGCAAGCAGAGGTATAAATCTGTTACAGCAGCAGTAAATACATGTTAGTAAGCCTAGCGTTTAGGAGCTTTGTCCATAAATTCTTCTTTTCTGTTGTTCCCCTGCATTTACATCTTGCCTAACTCATGAGGCTCGATCAAGTGATTTATCACTCATTGCCCCAAGGGAACTGACACAAAGATAAATTCAAGATTTAACATTTAGTGATGAGAATTTTTTTCAACATTTAAAGGACAGCCTTCCTAATTCATAACCACGATAGTGACTTAAGCCCAGTAATCAAATAAGAAAAATCTGACATTATCAGAGAAAATCTTAATTAAATATGTAGAGAAGCAAAGCAGTAATGGATTCATCTTTTAAAATTGATTTCAAATATCCCCTTTTCCTCTGCAGACAGATGCAGGATATACCCTTCACCCTTTTACATTTTCTCCGATGTTTAATATGTGCATACACAGAGAAGCAACTATTAGGATTTGACTCAATGAGAGACAGTAAAGTGACTCAGAAATAGGAACAGAACCTGTGTGTGTGTGTTTTAAACATATCAGCACTCAGCCTCTGAAGGCTCATCTCCTAAGGATTGTTTACCATTATGGATATGATGAAACATTGATGAAACAAAAGTTATTTGCTTCTTTATGTAAACTCTTCACAAAGTCCTTAATACAAATGTGCGACTTTTGTCTTAGGAATATCTTGATCTTAATGCAAGTGCAATCTGCTAGTCTAGTGCCTTATTCTACCTATAAACCATATCTGAAATTCACAGAAAATCCTGTTTGGAAACCTTGGAGTTCCTCTGGAATTAAATTATCTTTTTTCTTGACATATGTGTTATACTAATTACAACCTTGTTCAACTGTACTAAGAAATTAATTTTCTAGCAACATTTTTTGGAAAACAGAAACAAATTAGCTGGTTTTCATATATGAACATCAAAAAATTCAAAGACACCAGTGTTCTAATCACCTTTCATTTTTGTAAAATGAGAATTTCATTTCTATCGGTGTTTCAATACAAGGGGAAAAAACGGAAGCTGAGACATGATCATCGAGTTGATATTGTTACCGGGCTATGCAACACTAGTAGATTAGATTTGGATGGAGAACTAACAACACTCTTTCCATTACTGTAGATTCTGGCACCCATGGTTTTTTTTTGTTTGTTTGTTTTATTTTTATTTTTTTTTAAATTTATTTATTTATTAAGGATTTCTGCCTCGTTCCCACAACCGCTTCCCATTTCCCTCCCCCTCCCCCGATCAAGTCCCCCCCCCCCCCTCATCTGCTAGAAGAGCAATCAGGGTTCCCTGACCTGTGGGAAGCCCAAGGACTGCCCACCTCTATCCAGGTCTCGTAAGGTGAGCATTCAAACTGCCTAGGCTCCCACAAAGCCAGTACGTGCAGTAGGATCAAAAACCCACTGCAATTGTTCTTGAATTCTCAGTATTCCTCATTGTCCGCTATGTTCAGCTAGTCCGGATTTATCCCATGCTTTTTCAGACCTAGGCCAGCTGGCCTTGGTGAGATCCCAATAGAACATCCCCATTGTCTTAGTGTGTGGGGGCACCCCTCGTGGTCCTGAGTTCCTTGCTCGTGCTCCGTCTCCTTCTGCTCCTGATTTGGACCTTGAGATTTCTGTCCGGTGCTCCCGTGTGGGTCTCTGTCTCTGTCTCCTTTCATCGCCTGATGAAGGTTAATATTCCTGAGGATGCCTATGTGTTTGTCTTTGGATTCACCTTATTTAGCTTCTCTAGGAACATGAATTATAGGCTCAATGTCCTTTATTTATGGCTAGAAACCAAATATGAGTGAGTACATCCCATGTTCCTCTTTTTGGGTCTGGCTTACCTCACTCAGGATAGTGTTTTCTATTTCCATCCATTTGTATGCAAAATTCAAGAAGTCCTTGTTTTTTACTGCTGAGTAATACTCTAATAGGTATATATTCCATACTTTCTTCATCCATTCTTCCGTTGAAGGGCATCTAGGTTGTTTCCAGGTTCTGGCTATGACAAACAATGCTGCCATGAACATAGTTGAGCATATACTTTTGTTGTATTTCAACAGCCTCAGTTACTTCTGCTCCACTGACGGCAGGTATAGTAGGTGAAGCGTTCTGTAAGGGATTGCTAAGGTATGTCTTGTTTTCATTACATTCTATTGTCTTATTTATTCCACTTTGTGGACAATTACTATCATTAATCCTATGCTGTGGTAACATTATCATACAGTATAGAAGGTCCTCATACATATAGGGTTTGGCATTGTATGTTACTTCACTCATGCACTGACTCTTAAAACTTATTTCCCACTCACTATGGAGAAGCTAATTTATATCTACAATGCAAAGTAAATATTGTTCACTAAATGTGAACCAATAGTAACATAATGTTACTGAATTATATAGTTAGTAAGACAAGTTACCAAATATATGTCAACGTAAACAAATTCAAATTCTAACAATATTGGTTAACTATTTTGTTCGTTATTTTCTTGTTTTCTCTATATAATAAGAATAACAAAGTCATTCACACTCTATTCTTTCTTCACCATATATTCTATCACAATATTTTTTATTAGATATGGCTGTATCTTTCGTTAATAATATATTCATATTTTACAAATAGTGTAAAATGAACGACAATTGATGCCTTTTAATGGAGACCTAATATGCTTTATAACTTAAACACGTACTAGACACTTTATTAAAAATTTGATTTAAACCAAAAATAATGAAGTATACACTTTTCTGAGAATTAAGCCATAATTTTTAGAAGAATAATTTGAACCCACTCAATAAAAAATACATTAAAAAACATGAAAACTTATGTTACTTAAGTGGACATGGAGATTAAAAATACGAAAGAATTTTTACCTGTTGATTACTCATCTTACATAGAAGATCTTAAAATTTTGATTTAAGCACCAATAGAGATAAAAATGGGAATTTAAAAGTAATCTAATGCTGATTTTTGAGTTGAGGACCCAAAAACATCACTGCTGGTGGGGATTCAAGCTTGTACAGCAACCTTGGAAATTAGCATGGCAGTTTTTCAAAAAATTGGGAATCATTCTTCCTCAAGACCCAGAGATAGCAATCCTAGGCGTATACCTCAAGGATATTTATTCATACTAATTGACAGTTGCTCAACAACATTCTTAGAAGAATTATTCAATAGTCAGAACCTGGAAACAACCTAGATGCCCCTAAACTGAAGAATAAATAAAGAAAATGTGGTACATTTACACAATGGAATATTACTGGGCTGTAAAACCCAAAGACATCATGAAATTTGCAGACAATGGATCGAACTAGGAAAAAAACCTTCCTGAGTGATGTATCTCAGACTCAGAAAGACAAACATAGTATGTACTCATTCATAATTGGATATTATATGTAAAACAAAGGATAACGAGACTAAAATCCATAGTTCCAAATGAAGTTAGGTAACAAGGAAGACCCTAAGTGGAACACATGGTTTGCACTGGGAAGTGGAATTAGATGAAATCTCTTGGGTAAACTGGGGGCGTGGAAGAAGTGGGTAAAGTAAAGGGGATGGAAGATGAGAATGTGAGGGAACAGGATAGCCAAGAGTGGGGAGAGACAGAGTGTAAGAACAATGAAAGAGATATCTTGACAGAGAGAGCCACTATAGTGTTAGGGAGAAACCTGGTGCAAGGGAAATTACCAAGAATCCACAAGGATGATCCTAGCTAAGACTCCTAGCAATAATGGAGAGGGTGCCCTCCATTACAAGGTGGTCTTCCCCTGTAATCAGATATACTCCAACTAACATCATAGAGCCTTCATTTAATAACTGACAGAGCCAGATGCAGAGATTCACAACCAAGTACCAGGCTGAGCTCCAGGAAACCAATCAAAGAGATAGAGGGGAGACTATATGAGCAAGGGAGGTCAAGATCACAATGGAGAATACACAGAGACAGCTGAATGAAGCTCTTGGAAATTCATTAACTCCAGACTGACAGCTGTGGAGCCTCCATGGGATTGAACTAGGCCCTCTATATGTGGGAGACATTGGTGAAGCTTTGACTATCAAAGGTGCTCCTGGCAGTAGAACCCATCTCTATCTCTGGTGCGTGAGCTAGCTTGTTGGAGCCCATTGCCTGTGGTGGGATGCCATGCTCAGTCTTAATGCCAGAGGGTGGGGCTTGGTCCTGCCCCAGCTTACTGTGTTAGACTTTGTTTACTCCCCATGGGAGCCCATACCCTTTGGGAGAAGTGGATGGGGAGTGGCTGAGGGGCAAGGGGAGGAGAGAAGAGGGGGTGGGAGAGAGAACTGTGGTTGAAATGTAAAATGATATTTAAAAAATTAAAAAAGCACACAGAGTACATCTATAAAAATTAAATATCTATTTGAATGCTTTATGAGACCTAAACGTAATGTATTTGGAAGTGGTTAATTCTAATTCAAAAAATACCTCCAACTTTTACAAAGTTTGTATCTCCATTAAGCTTCCCAAAGTACAACTGTTTTTTGATTGAGATGTTGTTTTAGTTTTAATTAATTTCAGGATTTGGTCATTTCACAAGCTTACTTAATATCCTCCAAACCATTTGACTGATTCTCATGTAACAGTAGTTGTTTATATGTACAAATTCACATTTATAGTACCCTCCTAACAATACATATTGATCATTCCACTTCCTAGGACTGTCATCCAACTGAAAATAGTTTCATGTGAACTTTCTGCGGGTTTGAAGTCAAAGGAATAAAATGTCCGTGCATGCAATATTCCTTTTCCCATTTGCCATCAGCCACTTATTGCCATATTCATTGAACACTCATACTGTGTCAAGCATGAAAAGTTTGCTGTGAATCATACAAATAACAGCTACTGCTTGGAGCACAAGGCAGTATCCTGCATATTATTCATGAAAATATAATGCAGAGGATCCACCAATGTGTTGAAATATAGATTGCTTCCTTTATCTCTGTTTATTCAAGATAAATATTAATTGCATATACTTAAGGCTTAAAGAATAATTTTATTTTCACAATCACAGTTAAATAATCACACCCTTAGCCAATTAACGAGTCTGTCATTTCACCTCCACTCATTTTGCAGTAAGCGTACCTAAAGCCTCATCGATCTTCAGACTACAAGACTACATTACAGTATTAATTACAGTTCTTATGTTGGTCCTTATGACAATATGCTAAATGAAATGACAAGTACTAAAGAATGTAAGAGTATGCTCTCTCTTATTTGTAGAATCTTTTCATTTCTTCAAATTTGACCAAATATTTTTAGCGCTAGTCAATGACACACTTTCATTGATTCTTAATTATGACTATACACTAGAACTTTCTACATTGACAGTGTTAGGAAAATTTTTGCCATTCATTAGCTTCTAATAAATTAGTTTTTATTGATTAGTTAATAGTACCTAGCTATCAGCATGGCATAAATTTCTAACAACTACAAGTTACTACACCAACCAACACCAAAAGTTATTATTTTCAGTGGGTTTCTGAAAGGTATTCGAAAGTTGATGTCATTGGATATGTTTATAATCAGGATTCTGTGCAAGTAGAGTTTGTCTGCAATGCTTCATGGGAGAGTGAGTCATTCATGTTATCTCTCAAGGTCATGGCTACTGTCTGTGTGTGATAGGCACTTTAGTAATATACTATTACTCTCAAAAGTGCTTGATCAAGTTTTCTCCAGGTCACAATTTCATCATCCAAAGTCAATGGCTGCTGTCTAAGGATTTGCAACTGCAGCAGAGGCACTGAAATTCGTTACAAATATCTAACAGTCCCCATTCTAACTTCTGCCGTATAAAAGGATTAATGCTGTGCCATTTAAAAAAAATGTTTTATCTTGCATTAACTTTCTTGATGATTAGTGGAACTTTAATCAAGCAGGATGGAAAGACCAGCTACGCAAGGTACTGAATACTGAAAAGGTCACCGTATCTCTGCAAACTCCATAATTTACTGTCTCCTATTACATACTCTAAAGATGATCACATTGCTTTCTCAAAGGCAAAACACGATTTGACAAAGTCACCTTACTCCCTGAATCCATATGTAATTGAGAACAAAGCAGGTAACAAGATGTTGCCAGCATAAAAAGATGACCCTGAAAGTACACAAAATAGTTGGATTGGATGAGGCTTTACCAAATTCTTCTCTCAGTCGTGGTTTTCATTGGAGATGTTAAATAAAAAGAATCATGAATTACATCTAGTAAAATATTTTGATAGCTCTGGGTAGGTTCTGTGTGGTGACAAATCCTTTTTACTGCGGATGTGCAGTCACCATGGGGATTCTCCCAGCTGTCCTCTTGCTAAAATTAGCCCAAAACACCAACTATTTCAAAACCGCTCCCTTCAACAATAGTGCAACACAAATTGTCAATGAAAATGAATCTTCTTATTTATATTTTATAGATAAAAATTCACTTTCAGTTGTTCTAAAATATGCTTTTCAATGTTTTCACTCTTCACCTGCCTGTGCGTTTTCACCTTCCCAATGTCTGGGAGTGTTATAGGTATCTTGTCATTTTGTGAACTCAGACTTAGAAATTCATGCTTCCTTTGGAACTTCCCCAAAATGTTTCATTGCCTGTGTCCTTCTGAGATATTGTCATTCTTAACTCAGCTACAGAAAAGGATGCAACTTGCATTTCAAGTAATTTAGGAAAAATTATTTATTGAAAAACCTCATTGTTTTGGGTGGGGAGGAACATGTGTCACTTGCAGTGTCTCCCAAGCTGGATGAATGATGGTTCATGATGGAAAACATCTTTCCCTGATAATTTTGAAAGACTCCTCCTGGCTCCCAGGAGAGGCGTCCTGGGGACATGTTGACATGTGTGGCCACCATGGCACAACATGCCTTGTGTGGGAAAACTCAGTTCATTTTTATATCCTCCTCCCCCTGTACCATCAACATAGATTTAACTCCCTTAAGACCAGAGACCTGTTGGAACCTGATCCCCAAAATTGGTTTTGCCAGTCTGTTGGGCAATCTGGACTTTGCAGTGATATCATTGAGTGTCCTCAAAAGCGCAGCGGTTCCTTTTATAGAAGATTGTGGATCTGCAGATTGATAATTCTGCCATTTTCAGTTCATTTCCTGAAAGTCAGGGTCGGCTTGTGAAGAGTTGTGAAACAACATCCTCGATGTGAAATGTCAGCCCTTACTCTAAACTCCTCCCCCTTTGCAGAACATCCAATGAAGACTCACCACTCACCGGGTTTTATAGTGTCTTTCTGAATTTGGTAGTCGATATAAGAAGGGAGTTTGGAAGCTCTTGTATACTGTTACTGATTGTCTGCCCATGTTCTGCCTGGAAAACCATGATTGTTTATGGAAAGTGTCTTTAATAAAGCTGGATACAGTTTGGCTTGGGAAAAAAAAAAAAAGAAAAACCACATACCTATCTTATAAACTAATGACTGACACCGATTTCTAAAGTGATTTTATTTTTAATTGTATTAAACATGGTGACTTGATGAGAAGTGTCCCCCAGAGTTTTGAACATGTAAAGTAGGGTACCCAGTTGGTGTCACTATTTGAGGAGGTGTTGGAGCTATGGTCATGATGGGGGAAGTATGTCGCTTGAGGCTGGCTTTGAGAATTGAAAGCTTACCCAACCTACTTCTGGATTGTTCTCTTTCATTGCTGCCTAAATTTGAAGATATAAAGTTTCAGCTTCTCTTCCTGCTGTCATGATGAATCCTTCTCCTTCTAAAACTACAGGGCAAAACAAACCCTTCCTAACATAAGTTGCATTAATTAAAATGTTTTATTAAAACAACATAAAAGTAACTGATTCAGAACTGACCATGCCTGATATTTGCTGCTATGATGGACTCTTACTCATCTGAAACCATTGCTCAGAAAAAAAAATCTTCATTTTTCAAATTGCCTTGTTCATGGTGTTTTATCATGCCACAGAAAAGTAACTAATATGCTGTATAATCATACAAAGCTTATAATGACTATTTCAGTTCTTTCTCTTCATCAAGAGCCACAACTAACTTAACAAATACTTTGAAAATCCTCTTTACCCACATATATTAGGTGTTTTCATGTATGAATGTAAGTACATCAGGGCAAATATTGAATGTGGACAGACAATCTCAGTGTAAGTTTTTGATTTCTATCTTATTTGAGACAGAATTTCTTTGTTAAATGCTTCTGTCTTTCTGGCTAGTTGGTCTTTGAATATGTAAGTAATCTTTCAACTTTGTATCCATCTTGATAGAGAATCACTAAGGTTATAGATGTGCAATACCGTACTTGGTTTAAAGTGTTTTTTGAAAATTCACACTCAGATTCTAAGACATCCACAGCAAGATCTATACGCACGGAGTCATGTCTTTAGTCCATAAAAGGAATTCAAGCCTGGAATTTTCTTGTGCTTTGCTTTATCAGAATATCTGTAAAGAACTGACTTTGCTTGTTAATAGTTAATTATTAAGTTTAGATATTATTATTTACTACTTGTTTGTAGTAGATGTGTTAGGCGGGTTGGCAGCAGAGCTAATGCAATAGATGGAGATTTACTAAATTAACTTACATGATAGGAAACTGTTGTTAAAAACTAACCACTGATTTGATAGAGAGGAAGAAAGAGTTATAGCTTCTCATTTATGTCTCACATTCCAAATTCTCATTGAAGTCTCAGCATTCAAAATTCAGTACTGATGTCTGCAGGTCCCTCGGGAGTTGCTGTCACTGAGTCCAAATTGAAAGGCCGAAGTATTCTGATGTTAGGGAAAATGCGAGCAACAGTGATGGATGCCACTCACTAAAAAAAAGTCAAAGCAGGTAGTTATACACATTTTCATCAGATGTCTTTATATCTAAGCCATGATGATAGCAGTAAGAGTCCCACAAACCACACACAGAGCTTCAGGTCTCAGTGTTTATTCTACTGTGTTTGTTTTAATCTAATATTTTAATATTACTCCCCAGTTTCTGTCTTTAAGAATGGAAATGTTTGGGCTGTACCACTGTAGATAGGAGTGCATAAAGTACTTTGATTTTGCAGGGATCTACAGTCACCTGATTGCTTTCATTCACAAAAGAAACTTTGGGCTATTAAGTGATGTGTCTGTGCTATGGAGGATAAAAGGCTGAACTTGTCAGTTGAACACTCTTAGTTTCCGGTGAGGTCTTTCTCCTTGGTTTGTAGATAATCATCTTCTCTGTTTCTTTATATAAACTTTCTTCTGGAAGTTAACACTTCTGGTCTGTTTTCATAAAAACACAAGTCTTTGGAATAGATCTTTGCCCGTATAGTCTACTTTAATCTTGACTTTATCTCCAAACATATGAATGCTAGAGATTATTTGTTCAACATATGTGTTAGTCGCTGTGGTATATGTGCTCTGTAATATTTAACAATGTAGGTTCTTTTTGTCTTAATCTCTGTTATGCTTGATAGCTCACATATTTATTATGCCTTGCAATTTTTTTTGTGGCTGAAAGACTAAATTTTTCACCAATAGCTGGTTTAAATTTGAGTAATTTTACTATTATATCTAAGCATATTATATGATTAGAGCATTATGAAAAACAAAATCTAATGTCAACTGATGGACATTCTGAATGTTGACATACATAAATATGAAACTTTACTATTTTGCATATGATTTATCAATCTTACTCCAACTAGAAATAAATAAGTGCTTTGTTTTTTTTTCAAAGTTTATGCAGTTAGTAATATCATCCTTAAATATTTTACCTTTGTACTTGATATGTGATAATTAGTTATTGTAGCTTTGATTTGCATTTGGGGAGATTATTGAGGTAATTGAACATTGAAAAATAATTTTTGATGCATTATATTTTTTGTCTTATGAATTCCATGATTATCTGTCTATAATTTTATGTATTCATCTCCTTATTTATTTGAAAAAGCTCATTATGCAGTTTTGGATAGCTTCAGATCCCCTGCTAGTGAAAGACCCAGATAAATCCAGACCCCTCTAGCAGAAAAAAATAGAGCCAAAAATCTAAGCAGGGAGAGAAGAATCAAAAATTTAGGTTAGCCAGTTCAGTGACTCTGTTCCAGGAACTAGCTGACCATAAAGTTAGATTATAATTTTGAGAATAATCTTGAGAAACGGGGAGTTAACCCTTTGTGATTATCACTGGTATTTTCGGAATTTTCCAATGAGGCCCTCCCTACCCCCTTTTGGGTTGTGGTTTCTTCTCCTAAATGCCCCCTCTCCCAGCTTCTTGAGGTCAAACTCTTCCCCTGCGTGGGATATGAGTCTCGGCCCCAGAACGCTGGTTCCTATCAATAAACCTCATGTGATTACAGCAAGGAAGTTCTCTCGTGAGTTCTTGGTGGTGGTGGTGGTGGGGGTCTTGTTATCCCAAGACTTGAGTGAGAGTCTCCCGACTCCAGCGGTCTTTTCTAGGGGGTCTGGATTTATCCTGGTCTTTCAAGAGGAGTGCTGTTTGTTGGCTTACTCCTCGTGTGTTCTCTTTCAGGGCCACAAGAAAAAGGCTGGTGGAGGAGTGTGCAATCAGTGAACAGAAATTGCTTGAAGTTTTCCTCATGTTTGCATTTTCTAGGCCAAACTAAGAGTTTCATACTCATTTGGGTAGAAGGACTCCCACAGGATTTGCTGACGTCTTCATGTGTTTGGGGTTGTCTATACATATACTACCAGTCATTAAATACCTTCCAGGAAGATTATAATCTGTCCCAGTAATACTGTCCCTCTATTTCCTACAGCTGCTACGACAGGGTCCCTTTATTCACAATGACTGTATTAGTGATATAAAAACCCTATGAGCATTTGACATGTACCATGGACTCTTTCTAAGTTTTTCATCTGTCAATTCATTTACAAGGATTTTCATTGGATCTGGGCAAGAAGGGTGATTAATACTCTTCAAACTGGAAGCCCTTTTAAATTTTGTACTGCAAGCGCTTCTTTCTAACTTATCTCCAAATTGGGTTTATTTCATCAGTTAACTCCTTATCACAACAGGCGCGTTGATCCACTATGCTTTACCTTTAGTTAGACTCACAACTGCTCTAATTTCCTGTTGTTATTTCAAGAATGAAACATCCTACTTTACCAGCAATTCAATATAAATTGTGTTATTAAATGTTACTTGTGTTTAATGTTTCATGTTGAATGATTTCCTTTAGAATTTTAATGAGAATTATAGTATATGTAATCTCATATATGGTCATATATTTCTTTGAAAAAAATCAATGAATAAGCAGTGAATATACCAGGTGCCATTAAATTAATAAAAATCTTTGGCTTTTAGAATGAGCCTTTAAATTTTAAGTTGTTAAAAGCAGGAATTATGTCAAAGTCAGTTGAGAAAAAGTTATACATCACATAATATGGAATCCTGTGCATACAAATAAAATAGTTACTAATTTCAACTTTATATTCACACCACCTGAAAAGCCTTGAATTTTTGATCCTGGTGTTCACACAACAGACCCATTCAAATCATAATGACTGTGTCTTGGAGTCTGGCCACTTCACATTTCCATTTATACAGCTCATGGGTAATCTGGGCTTAGAAATGCTGATCTAAGAGATCACTCCGGTATGCAGAGGCACAGACTATGCTGAGTGTCTACTGATCAGCCACTGAGACACAAGACTAAGTGTTCAGGCTTCCTGATATGCTGACTAAAAAGGAAAAAAAAAAAAGCCCTTAAACCTTTTTAAACCTTAGTTATCACAGTCTTGTCTGTGTATTGGAAAGGAAACTCTTGGATAAGATTTTTACATGAAAGGTAGACTATAGACTCATGCCTAGAATTCCTTGTACTCAGCAAGAGTGAGCTGAGCCTGGAATGGACCAGATAGTGACCTCAAGTCCATTCAGTAACATATAGTGAGGAAGGCCCTGTCTCAAACAAACAAACAAACAAATTATTACTGAAAAAAGAGCTGTATTCTCACCAGACAATAAGTAATAGTTTATTTTAATGTTTTGTATCACTGGCAACAGACACAAAATGTAATAATCCATTATTTTATTTGCTAGTTGGATAAAATGTTTCTGGCTTCAGTTAAAAGTTTTTTTTTATTTTAACTTTTTTTAATTAGATTTTTTAAAAAAAAATACCAATCCAAATTATCACTCCCTTCCTTTCTCCCATCCCTCCCTCCCTTCCTGATGAAAGACACAGATAAATCAAGACCCCTCTAGCAGGAAAAAATGGAGGAAAAAAATAGAGCCAAAAATCTAGCAGGCGGAGAAGAACCAAAAATCTAGGTTAGCCAGTTCAGTGACTCTGTTTCAGGAATTAGCTGAAGACAAAGTTAGAGTATAATCTTGAGAATAATCTTGAGAAACAGGGAGTTACCCCCTTGTGATTATCACTGGTATTTTCAGAATTTTCAATGATCACTGGTATTTTCAGAATCTTCCCTACCCCCTTTGGATTACTGGGTTGTGGTTTCTTCCCTTAAATACCCCTTCTCCCAGCTACTCAGGGTCGATCTTTCTACCCCTGCGTGGGAAATGAGTTTTGGCCCCAGTGCACTGGTTCCTGTCCTTTCAATAAACCTTGTGTGATTGCAGCAAGGACAGTCTCTCGTGAGTTCCTGGGGGGTCATGTTATCCTGAGACTTGAGTGAGAGTCTCCCTGCTCCAGAAGTCTTTCATGCCCACCGCCTGGGCTGGGTCCTGACAGTAGATGTTGCACTGGAGCATCTCACCCAGTGGTCAACATCATCATAATCCAGGTGGAGACATCTTGGTGTCCTGTAGTCTTTTTGGAGACTTTGGGTCACTGCAAGGATCTTGGAGTCTCTGTCTAATACAATAAGTTTTTTAATCATTATTTAAAAATGCCATATTCTTCAGATCTCTGAAGTATAAGGGCTGCCTAGGCTTATCTGATTAGACAAATTTGTTTCTAGTTACTTGTTTTAAGTTTGACGTTGAAAACATATACAGGGAACTAAATAAAGCTTATTTCTGTTATTAATTATATCAATATTTTAAGGTTGACTGACTAACTTGTATTTCTTAACAATCTATAATAAGTTAGCAGCTTTCATAAGACTAGAACTTTACATTCTGTAATGATTTTAAATTGAAGCTAATAAAGAAGCTGAATTAGTCATTCCAAGGGTAAAAATAGAACAAGTTTGTATCCAACTGTTAATGCTGTCTCCTGTGAAGGCAAGGAAGAAGTCCCTAGGGAAAATGGGAACAGGAGGGAGTCTAAGGGCTAGCATTGCCCTAGGACAAACTGAGACTCAGGCCTACCTTCCTGCTAATCTATCAAACCCATCTTGGCAGGTATGTACCAAGCTGTCCTGGGAAAGCTGCCCTGGGCCCTACAATTTCCCCCTCACAAGTACCAGACAGACAGGACTCAATCATATGTCCTGTCTGTCCAGGAACTCAAGGTGGTGATACTGGGACCTCAATACCATCAGTTGAACAGTATTGACAGTTCTTGAACAAAAGCCATCAGTCTGTTGATAAGGCAGGGGCAGAGAGTAAGTAAAGGAAGCAAGGATTTTAGAGCTGAAAGCAAGGTAGTAAACCAAGGAGAACAGTTAAACAAGTTTTCATACCATCCAGTTTCTACTTGAGCCTTCTGTTCTCTATCATTAATCTGTTTTCTTAACAAGGTCATTGAATCTCTAATTATCCTGGAGAGACTGACAGAGAAACAACGTTCTTCCCCCTAGGGTAGCCAGGGACTCTAAAGAGATCTCTAGCATTATTATAGACTGTTCTGTTTTTGAGATCCGAATTGATGGCTGACTGTAGGGCCTGGTAGTTTTATCTTGGAGGATTAAGGCTGAGATGCCCACCCCTGTTGCTCCAGCTATGCCCAGTTGTATCAGGGAAGAGAGCAAGACAGCAGTTGTCCCTATAGCCTGTTTTTTCCTGGCAGAAACAGGGGATAAGGTCAGTTCCATTTGGGCCTCTGTATAGCATTTTAAGTCAGGGAACAATTGAACCATTACACAAAAACCTTGTCCTATGTTAAGGACTGCCCCATGGATGCAGGAAGCGAGCCCCAATGTGCAAGCCCACCATCCAGCAGATGCCGAATAGAGGGTGTTATTTTGTATGGTGATGGTCTGGTTACATAGACCTACTGGGGCTTGCCTTCCAGGGGGCACTACACAGGTCTCTGTACCAATCACCTGCTGTAGCTAAATTTTATCTTGTTTTCCCCAAGGGCAGGATTTTGGGGAATCTGAGGTGTAATCACCAGCTATTGCAACATCAACATAGAAAAGGGTTGTGCAACCAGACAAAGCATTTATCAACTGGAAGGTTTTAGAAACCAAACCCCATAAAGGGTGATGATCATATGACCTGCTGGCCTGGCTTGGGTGTGATGAATCCAGGTGGCAATGCCGTCTACCTTTAGGGCCAATGGAGTTGTCAGGATCAAGGTATATGTCCCCTTCCAGCTCAGCCCAAGGGCCTCCCTCCAATGTCTCTTTCCGAAGAGCCAATCTCCTGGCCTAAACTTGTATAGTGTGGGTGGTGGAGCTGTCTAATGAATGTCTCTCAAGTGAGACCATATGTCCTAATGTACGAGAGCCACAGCCTCGAGGGAAACAGCCAGGCAACATCATTAAACTTAGCAGTAAGCTCGGGCAAAATAGGAGGAGGTCTCCCAAATGATTTCAAAGGGGGTTAATCTCAAAGTATAGGGCAAAAGGGCAAAGGGGAGGAGAGTCACCCTCTCACCGGCAGTTTCCAATGTTAATTTGATAATGGTCTCTTTTAGGTACTGTTCATGTGCTCAACCTGACCTAAACTCTGGGGCCTATAAGCATAATGTAATTTCCAATTTGCCCCCAGTGCCCTTACCAGGAGCGGGGTTGATCTATTCTTCTTGGCCTCGGGAACTATAGAAGAGTATGCCCTAAAAGCCTCCACAGTCTGTTCTAAGAAGGCCAATGGAGACTGTCTTTTCTTGTAGTACATTACTGACTTTGACCAAAATGGTGCAACGATGAGCAACCGCATGAAGACATCTCATCAGAACCTGGTGGTAGACCAGGAGCCCCTTCTTACCTTCTGACTAGTTGAAATGCCAGTTAGGACAGGTCAGGGGGAAGGCTTGGTCTATTAGGGCAGGGTTGGCGCTGAATTCCCATCAGGTCCTAGGACCAACTTTCAGGCCTCTGTCAGAATTCTCTCTCTTTCTTCCATGGTAAGCAGCACCTGTAACTTGATTGTAATCTTACCAGGTGCGTTGATGGGTGAATATAACAGAATCTAAAAGGTTAATAAAAAAAAAAGAGGAAGGAAATCACAGGGGTTCATGGAGACTAGAGGGCAGCCTCATAGCCTGCATAGGTCTGCAACAGGCCCTCTGGATATGTGCTTTGATTCTTTAGCTTGGAGGTTTTGTTAGACTCCTAATAATGGGAGTGGGGATGTCTCAGTCTCTTTTTGCTTGTTTGTGAGACCTTTTTCTTCATATTGTATTGCCTTGTCCAGCCTTGATATGAGGGTTTCTCCCTAATTTTATTGCATTTTTATGCCATGTTCAGTTGATATCACTGGGATGCCTGCTCTTTTCTCAAGAGAAATGTAATAGAAGTGGATCTGGTGAAGAGTGGAGATGAGAGGAAGCGGGGAGAAGGGGAGAGAAGAGGGCTGCAAGTCAGGATGTATTGTATGAGAGAAGAATTAATACAAATAAAAATAAATTAACCCTGATTGCTCTTTGGGCTGACGAGGGAGGGGGACTTGATGGGGGGAGGGGAGGGCAATGGGAGGCGGTGGCGGGGAAGAGACAGAAATCTTTAATAAATAAATAAATAAATAATAAATAAAAATAAAAAAAAGGTTAATAAAGGCCATCAGATTGTCTGAGAAACTAGAGTTTTGGTTTTTCCAGTTTAGAGATCACTGATGCTGAAGGGCCAATACTGCATCTGTTCATTGCCCTCGTTGTCCTGTAGGCTAACTGCCCTAAGGGGGAAGAGCAACAGAGTCAGAGACCTGAGGAAATTTTTGTTGTGGCTGTCCTGTGGTAAAGGGTGGGCTTCCCAAATTTGCAGAGCTTCTCTGGGCCCATTCTCTGGCTATCTGATCAGTTGGGGGAGGTCGTTGGTAAGGGGGTATGGGAAAAACAGTTCATCCTCTGTAACCTCTTGCCCCACAGGAGCAGAGGCCTTAGGATCCTCTTGCCTTTTCTCCTCCCATAAGGAGAAGATAGTCTTATTTATCGGTTCTGTGGAGATAAAGGGTTTTAACCAAGCAGGAGGGTTGCTACAAGGTCCTCCCAAGCGATTATGTAAGATATCTGGTCTGGGTGTACAGGTTTGCCAAAAATCAGGTCTTTTGTTCTGAAAATGATATATAGGTCAAAGGTTCCCTCTATCGGCCAACTGGTTCTAAACTCTGGCCATCGGTCTTGCAAAAGATGGTGAATTTACCCTTTTCAGATTCCATTTTTTTCTTTGCCCAATTTCTAAAGTCCTGAAAATGGTCCAGATTCAAAGTCAGGTGAGTAGGGGTACTCCTAGTTTGCCCCATGTTGTCAGTATCAGTCTAAGTCAGGACAAAAACACAACACACAGACACACAGGACAATGAACACATATGTAATCCTCCTGAACCTCGAAGGCAGAATTGAAACAGTAAATTGGGAGCATGGGGACCATGGAAGAGGGAAGAAAGGGAGGGGATAAAAAGGGAGGGGAGCAGAGGAAAATGTATACCTCAATGAAATAAATTTTAAAAAGGACTATAAACATCACCATAACAATATCAGAATAGTTGTGAGCATTAAAATCTTTAGGTTCATGACTCATATTTTTATGTTTATATGAAAGCCTTCTCCTGTGCTCTCTTATGATGACTTCATATTTGGGAGCAAAAGACTCTAGACGGCAGGAGCATTTGGGCTGGAAGGAATGCTGAAAAATCATATTTCCCTATCAGCAACATCAGAAACCTAGGTTAATCTAATTATTTAGCTAGTTAATCGATGTTATGAAAACCATCAGCGCACTGCTACCTCTGTTTTATAGTGATGTAAATTGCTCCAGATAAATACCCAGGAGTGGTGTAACTGGGTTATGTGGCTAGTTTTGGGGGAATTTTCATTTTGAAATTTAGAGTGGGTAAAAAAATTTACATTTCTTCCAGCGACATTTAAGAGTTTGTTTTGCTTTGTACCCTAAAACTGCATTTAAAAAAAAAAAACTAATTGCCACAGTGACTAGTGAGATGATAGAAGATATTGATTTTAATTTAATTTAATTCTGTTTGCTGGTGATATTGAACTGCTTTAATACTTTTATTTTTCTATATTTACTTCATCTTTAGAGAACCAGCTACATTTTATGAACTCATTTCTGTATTGATCTGTTGTTAGATTTCTTGTTAATTACCTTACTGAATTATTTGTGTAATCTAGATAACAATTCTCGATCAGAGAATGATATAAAGATCTGTGATTCTGTGGGCTCTCTTTTCGCTCACTCTGGTGTTTCCTTGATGTCAGCAGTTTTCTAATATGACACAATTCCATTTGTCAAATTGAAATTATTTTCTGCACTATTGAATCATTTAATAAAGTTCTCACCAAATTTACCAAATTTCCAGACAGCTTCCCTGTTTCTAACAGTTTCAGAATTAAAGTCTTGTATTAAGAACTTTGATTTATTAAAAACTGATTTCTAAAACAATTATTTTTATAATTAGTTATGGTTTTTTATGTTGCATTTTATATTTATATATTATAACATATTAATATTATATCTTACATTACATTTCATTTTATATTTTGTCATTGTTAAAATGTGTTGTTTTTTATTCTGTATCTTCTTATCATATATTTATTACCTTCTCTAGTATTTTTTCTCACCCATTATTTAATACTTTAAATAATCTTAAACTATTAAGATCTGTATGATGTGTATCTTAATGCTTTGTGCTTAACTTATATATTCAACAAGGAGACTTTCACATAAGGTATTTAATATATTATACATAATAATATATTTATATAATTCACATAATTTCTGTCATTGTGATAGTACATCTACATTATCTATCTATATACTTACATATCATCTATCTAGTAACCTGAGGTTCTCACATTTTCTGAGTCTGTGAATACTTTCTAAAGCTTCCCCCAATGATTCATGAAATTATCTTCCTAAATTATCACTCAGATTGAGGTCCTTTATTTTTATGAATATTGTGGCTTTAGCAGGCTTCATGTTCACACCACGTCAAGACTATTTTGTAGGTACATCTGCCTACAATCTGTTTTTGAATACACTGCAGTGCTCACACCTCTTGGTGTGCCTTTGTGCTACTCCCCTCTGAGGATAACAGGTTGATAGATGTGGACTTTTATATATCACAATTCTATTTACCAATATTTAATGTTTTAAAATCTTTTCATCTGAGTCTTGTTTCCTTGATTGAGACTCCTACAGAATCTCACTGAACCCCTCATTCTCTAACCACCTCTTCTCTCTATTCTTATCATCTGATTCTTATTTATATTTAGTGTAGACATTTTATTTCTAAGCATTTTTAGGAACTTTTGATTAACGTGTTATATTAGATGATGTCTACATTTTCAGACTATAAATTGCAAGCATGTCTGTTTCACAACACATGTTTTTTGTTTCAAAAGTATGGTCTTCATAGTTTTTCTCTCTTTCTTCCTTTACTATACCAGCTTTCTTCTCTTCTTCCTCCTTGATCACTTTGGATTGATAATGTGTTTTTGCATATCTTTAAATGCTTTCTTTCCTCTAAACTTGTCTTTCAAACCTGAATAACTCATTCTTCTCTGTGTAAATATTATATTAATATTATATTTTAAATTTGAAGCTAAACATTTGGTACTTTAAATTATGGATATGCATTACTTTTTTAAAAATTGTTGGGGGGGTCAGTATATAATGATAAAATTTTACTTAAAATTGTATATTTGACATATAATGTTCTTTTATGTAAGAAGTTACTTAAAATATAATTGCTTCTAAAGACTAGTCTATGATAGCAATTAATCTCATGTTTAATTAATAACTTAATTCAAAAATATGCCAGATCCTCACAGGTAAGAGAGTCACACAAATGGATATTATAAGCCAAAACAGCAATTATAAATAAACCACTGCTGAAGTTGGATTAAGGGAGGAGTACTCAACAGGGATTTTCTCCTAAGATCTAAAGGATGTCAGTCAGAAGTCTCAGTTAGTAGTGTTTTCAGAGGGATTAGCATTGTACACTGACTACTAAGTTTAATTTTTCTGACTTCTAAAACTTTTATCCTTTTCAATCACTGTTTTTGTACCATTTAAAATGACAGACTATTTTATTTTTATAAGATCTTTGAGAATGAGTTTAATATAAATATTTAATAATTAGAGGTAATATAAATATGTAATAATAAGGGAATTTTTGTTTTTGTTTTGTTTTATTTTTGTTGTGATCTTTTGGTGACAGAGTTTCTCTATTAGCTTTGGAGCCTGTCCTGGTACCCACTCTGTAGACAAGGCTGGACTCGAACTCACAGAAACCCATCTGCCTCTGCCTCCCAAGTGCTGGGATTAAAAGTGTGCACCACTATTGCCCAGCTTAATAATAGAATTTATTAACAGACTTCTACAATTTGATTAGAAATTTTTTTATTGAGGGTCTATAATCACATGCACACACACACATACAAACACACACACAACTATTATTTGTAGTCCCTGGACTAGGAACTCACCCCATTAGTCTCTTTGCTGTTACTGTGATAAGATACTCTGATGAAAGCACATTAGTGAAGAAAGGGTATTTCCTTTTCCTGTTCCAGAGGAATTGATTCCATCATGGAAGGGAGGGCTTGCCATCAGGAGCATGAGGTAATCTTGTGTACTAACCTGGAAGCAGAGAGAGTGAAAAGCAAATGGTTCCAGCCTATAAAATCTTAAAAGAGTTGTGATGTGGGATTCTCCTCTGTATGTTATGGATATGTTTTATTACCATTGATTAATAAAGAAGCTACTTTGGCCTACAGCAGGGAAGAATATAGGTAGGTGGGGAAACTAAACTGAATGCAGGGAGAAAAAAAGGCCAAGTCAAGCAGATGCCTTGTAGCGGCTAAAGGAGAAAGACGCTAGAAGCTTACTGCTAAGCCACAGCCTTGTGGTGATACATATATTAATATAAATGGGTTGGATTAGGATATAAATCTAGCTCAGAATGTGCCTGAACTATTGACTAAACACTATTGTAATTAAAATATTTTCTATGTGATTATTTGGATCTAAGAAGCCGGGAAATGAATGAGCACTCTCATTACACAGTTCCCTAGTGGTATACTTCTTCCATCAACACTCTACTGATGAAGTTTCCAATATCTTCCCCAAATATGCCAGCAGCTGAAAACTAAGCAGACAAACATATGAGCCTGGCACGGTATCATTTATTTTTTTTTTTATTTTTGTACATTCCCTTTAGCTGTGAATATCTCAAACTGTAAGAAAAATGAAATAAACTTAGGTAATTATATAACTGGAGAGATGGCTCAGTGGTTAAGAGCATTGCCTGCTCTTCCAAAGGTTCTGAGTTCAATTCCCAGCAACCACATGGTGGCTCACAACCATCTGTAATGAGGTCTGGCGCCCTCTTCTGGCCTGCAGGCATACAGACAGAACATTGTATAAATAAATATTAAAAAAAAGAAAATTCCCTTATATTTAATGTAAAAACATAATTTAATATAATGATTTAATAGGACATGATGACTCATATTTGTAACTGTAGTAATTAAAAGACACAGGCAGGAGGATTGTTAGCTAGGGTTGTATACATCTTATATAAGATATATACAATCGAAAGCAATATTTTCTATGTGATGGCACCAAGACCAAAACTCTTAGTACTCTCCTCCATGTTTGTGTTCTTGGAGTGCTTTTTTTTTAATCCTGAGAAATAGTTGAAAAGTACAGAGGTAGCCCATATATCAAGGTTAAATTAGACCTTTCTTCCTAATATGTAAAGCTAGTAATAATTTTGTTTCAGAAATTGAAAAAGTTAAAAATTAAATGAAAATAGTTTTGAAGTAAACTTACCAATTACATCAAAAACAGAAGAAATTTTGTATATGAGGGGATGTATCTTTGGTCATATATATTAATGTGGATGATAGCTTTTATTATTAAAACTCATAATCCTTTTCATACTTTATTTCCTGCCCCAGTTGATAGACATGTCCCTGACAGTAGTACTGTGCAAGTACTGTGGGCATTCACAACCCCAGCTCATAGGAAAATTGACAAGGAAAGAAAAATGATGTTTTAGAATCACAACTTGACATTTGTATTATCAATTTTTATAACAATTTTAAGGAAGAGATGCTGCTTTTTGGTTGTCATTTTTCCATATGTCAATTATTGTATAATAATAATTCAAAAATATCATATTAGTCCACCTATATACTAGTATGATAAATATGAAGCCTATTGCTTTTCTAGAAAATGTTTTAAGTTTCTATTTATTTTGGAATCAAGAGTAGAAGAAACATGGTCTTCTAGTCTCTACACTTGAGCCAGAGATTGTGATTTCAGCCAACCTGAGTACATAATAAGATTCTATCAACACCAGCAGCAAATCAATTTTTAAAAAGATGTCCTAGGTTATCTTTTATTTAACTTGAAGTAATGATGGAATAATCACATATATCTAACATTTTCTTTGTAGAGAGTTTGTGCTTTCTTGAAGACATAGAAGTGGTTTTATGTCTTTGGAATGATGAAAAAATTGCACAATGGGCAAAAATCAATGCTGATGGCTTATTCATAAGGCAGACAGCACAATTAGTGGAAACTGACATTCTCTGTGCAGCATGTCTTGCCCATTCCACTGAAGACTGACAGATTAATATTGAAGAAACTATTGTCAGCAGATACACTTTCCATGAAATATCGTCAGAGGCAAACACTTTCTGAATAGTTGTTTTTTGTTGTAATTACTTACTTTAAAATTGTTGACAAAATGTCAATATAAAATATTAATAATTCATTTCCTGAATATTGCCAAGACATGAATTTTCAGATCTTCCTCAGTTACATGTTTTCATATCTTTTTCGTCGCTCTCAATGCAATCACTACCCCAAAGTATACTTTCAGCCAATTTTCAAGAATTTACTAGTATTTACTATAAGTATTTACTAGTCCCAAAGTATGCTTTGCTCTGTTTGTTTAAAAATATCATAAAATAAAAATAAACATCTTTGAAATACAAATCATGCTTGGAAAGTAATCAAAACAAAAAGTAGTATCAAGCAAAACACACAAATCCAATGTAGTAAAGTGTTAAGAACCAGAAATGACTTCTACTTAATATCCCAGTTCGCCGTCTCTGAACCATTAGCATGGTAAGTTGCCACATGGCCCTGTGTTTTATGTAACTGGACTCCTCTTGTTTATGTGGGATTCACATATCTCAGCATCACCAGAATCTGAAGTGATTATGGCAATAGACAACCAAATTTTCAGATTTTATTAAAAATGATGGAATTCCACGCAGTGTCTAAGTCATATTTGCTTCCTTCTGATGGTCTCACTGCAGTGTTTTGGGGACAATAATCTTCTAGTCAAAATAAATAGACTCCACAGTTTGTGGTGGATTAAAGGCATGCACTGATACAATACTTTTTCTGTATCTTTATTTTCTACAAATTATTGCTTTTATTGGCTCCCTTTCAGTTAGAGCGGTGAATTTAAAGGGTTATTTTTTTATACTTAAGTGAATATTTGGTCCCATATTCTTTTGGTCTTCAGTATTTTCATATTCTTGTCAAGGAATTCACACCTTTATGGAGATCAGGCTAACAAGTCTTCAGAATTATCTTCTGCTCTGAGAGGTGGTGACAGTTCATGAACCCAGAAATTCAAACAAATCACCTAGAGTGTTCTATTTTTTTTCTAGACTGAATTTTTGAAGATTTTTTTCTCTCCTTTCATTCTTGTTTTATTATGTCATATATAAACACCCCAAAATGTTTGAATTGCATTGCAGATCAAACTAAAAACATGCCTGTATGGAAGTATTCTAAAGACAATATAAACATAACACCAGTGTTCTTTTGTAACTCACATTCAGGTCTCTGATTATATTTGGATTTGCTCATGATTTCTGTTTCTTTACATTGGTCTTCTATGACCACACATAAAATTCATCATATCCTAGCACTCTAAAAGGATCTCTGTACCTTGATAGCCTTTTATGACTATGACACACCTTGTTATTTTGATATTTGCTGATTTAAAAATTAAAATCAGGAAAAAATAGTCTCATATTAGCTCAGTGGTGTTTTTCTTTTTCTCTGTATATCACATCATTCTATTATTTCTTTTTTTATATTTATTTATTATGTATACAATATTCTGTCTGTATGTCTGCAGGCCAGAAGAGGGAACCAGACCTCAATACAGATGGTTGTGAGCCACCATGTGGTTTCTGGGAATTGAACTCAGGACCTTTGGAAGAGCAGGCAATGCTCTTAACCACTGAGCCATCTCTCCAGCCCATTCTATTATTTCTTATGAGTCAATCACCTTTATCTTGCCTCAAGTTTAATCTATAGCATCCAAAGAAAGGATCTTGAGTAGTAGAAAAAGTGCCTGCTATATTAAAATTCTATTTCAACTGAATTACACGTGTAAAAACAAAACCAAAAGCTGTCTTTGAGAGCCACTTTTATTTGGGAGAAAAACAAAATGGAGAAATAGCTCTGTAACTGTGCTATATGTCAGAAGACACTAAGTTCTCCAGGTAGTGAACATCAAACAGGAAGCAGCTACACACAGGAGAGGATTGGCACCATGAATGGTCAGCTCTAATAAAAATGTGTTAACCTTGTGATAAAGAAGTTGTACAGCGGTTTGGTGAGACGTTTTGTGGCTGTCCTAAGCTAGATGGTCAGGAAGTTTAAGAAACAGTGGAAAATGATCATGAATGGAGTAACAAGACAATGATGAGAAAGTGAGATACAGAAGGAGGCAGAGAATTAAACAACAGAAAAGACTTAGACTATAAACCTTTTGGGGGGTAGAAATCAATTTGAGTAAAGAATCTTGATCAATTCACTTGTATCCATAAAGAGACAATATGAGGGCTTAGCTACCGAGTGTGAAGAGGAATGGTGGAAAGAGGAGCAGGAAATATCTCATAAGATTTTGAATGCTGTAGATAATGATTTGTATCTGTTGCAATCACAGAGAATGTTAAAAAATAGAATCCACCAAAGTGAAAATTATTATTATTATTTTATTAGCTCTTACACTGCAAACAATGGATTTCCTGCTTTTAGAAATGAATATTTTAGGAGAATGTTAATAAAGTTAAGAAATATTCAAAACTTTAAAATAAATTTATTTATTCAGTTAACATCCCAGCTACATTTCTTCTCTCCCCTTCTGTTCTCATCCCCTTTGTTTCTGTTTAGGAAAGGACAGGTCTCCCAAGATTATCAACAAAACATAGCATATCAAATTGCAATACGAATAAGCACTTTCCCACGTACTAAGGCTGGACAATGCTACCCAGTATGGGAAGTAGGGCCCCAAAAGTCAGTAAAAGAGTCAGAAATAGCCCCTGTTCCCACTGTTAGGAGTACCACAAGAGGACCAAGCTACACCATTGTAACAAAAACACAGATGGCCTCGGTTAGTCCCACACAGGTTCTCCTGGTTGTCAGTTCAGTCTCTGTGAGCTCCTATGACCCTAGGGTAGTTGATTCTGTGAGTTTCCTTGTAGTGTCCTTGACCCTTCTGGCTCCTTCAGTACTTTCTCGCCCTTTGCTGCAGGATTCCCAAACTCAGCCTAAGGATTGGCTGTGAGCATGTGTCTGTTTCCATCAATTGCTGGATTGCTGGATTAAGCTCTTTGATCACAATTGGGCTAGGCACAAATCTGGTCACAGGAGATGTCCAGTTCAGGTTATGTATCCCCTATTGCTAGGGGTCTCAACTGAATTCATCCTTTTATTTCTGGAAGATTCCCTTGTGCCAGAATTTTACTTGACCTTCAAAATGCCTCCTCTTTCCAGTAGTCTCTTTCAGTATTCTCCCCATCCATCCTGTCCTCCCAACCTGATTGCTCATGTTCTAGATATGAACAAACCAAATAATCCAATAAAAAATGGGGTACAGAAAAAAATTGAAAAGGACTGGGGGGTGGTGGTTGCACATGCCTTTAATCCCAGTACTCGGGAGGCAGAAGCAGACAGATCTCTGTGAGTTTGAGGACAACCTGGTCTACAAGAGCTAATTCCAGAAGAGACTCCAAAGCTATAGTAAAACCCTGTCTTGAAACCCTAACCCTCAAAAAGGTGAACAGATCTAAACAGGAATCTCAACATAAAAATCTCAAATGGTTGAGAAGCACTTATAGAGATGCTCAACATCCTTAGTTAGTAGGAAAAGGCAAACTAAAATGACTCATGGAGTCTATCTTACACCTGTCAGAACGGCTGAGATCAGAAACCCAAGGGACAGCATATGCTGGAGAGGAAGGGGAACAAATACACTGCTGGTTGGAGTACAAACTTGTACAGCCACTTTTGAAGTCAGTGTGGTCGTTTCTCAGAAAACTGGAAATCAATCGACCATAACCCTGCTATAGCACTCATGGACATATACTGAAAGTACACTGAATTACACCATCAGGGCACTTACTAAACTATGCTCATAGCAGTTTTCTTTTTAACTGCCAGAATCTGAAAACAACCTAAATGTTCTTCGACCGAGGAATAAACAAAGAAAATGTGGTACATCTACACAACGAAGTATTAGTCACCAGTTAAAAACAAGGAGACCAGGAAATTTGGAAGCAAATGGATGGAGCTAGAAAAAAAATTATTCTGTATGAAGTAACCTACACCAAGAAAGGCAAATATGGTGCATACTCATTCATAAGTGGATATTAGCTATAAAATAAAGAATAACTATGCTACAATCTACATACCCCCAAAGACTAGGTAACAGAGAGGGTTAATGGGGGAATTCCTGGATCTCCCTAGGAAGAAGAAATAAAAGAGATTTTATGAGTTAACTGAGGGCAGGTGGAGAAGAGAATTCCTATCTCAGAAGTAGGATATGTGTATATCATATAGAAGCTCAAACAATGCACTCATAAGTTAGTTCCTTTTGTTAATGAATTGCAGAGTATTCTGTGTGCACTAAAACTATGACCTCCTCTTTTCCTACTCATTAAGAAATCGGTGTTTTAGAGTAAATGTTACAAATGAATATTTAATGTCATTGCAATTAACAATATGTATTTATAGAACTTTCCTTACTAATTAACACACACCCAAATGGCTGAACATAGCGACGTCTGACCTTCCACATAACCATTCACTTGACTCCATATTATCTTCAAAAGCACCAGAATGTGATCTCAACCAGACAGTGTCCCCCAGTAAAGCTCATCTCTGCCTAATGAGACCCACCTCTCCAGGTGGTGTGTGGCAGAGTCAGAATTTGGCATTTCTCTGCAATCACCTAAGGGTCCAGCTGATTTTCAGGAAAGTAGGACATCCCGAAGCAATCCTGATAAATAGTTGTTAAAATGCCTTCCCACCCTCCTTCGAATGTTCCAAAGTGACTTTCCCTAAAATAAGATCTATAGTACAAAAATGGACACTGCTTATCTATTTTTTTGAGTTCCAGCCTTAGGAGTCTCAATTTCAAGTGGAGATCAAATCTTAATTGAAATAACTTCTTCCTTCATTTTCAGCATGGGATTTTCTCCTCAGAGGTAAAATGGATACCAAATCAATGCAAACTATGTTGGAAAATCTTAAGCATATCAGTGAGGTGATTTCTGAATAAGGATGTTCACTACAGACAAGGGGATCAAGAACTGGTCACAGCCAGTTGGTGGGCAGCTAAGGAAAGAACTTGCATCTTAATCTCAATCACAGGTTCCCAAAGAAAAGATTATGAGCACATTCTGTTCATTGTACCTCTAACTAAACATTAATTAAAGATCATATTTAAGCCACTCAGTCGCAACTTTAGATGATGGTGATTTAACAGGTCACTTCATTCATTTATAATATATAACCTGCCATCTGAACCACTAGCTTTCTTAGAATTTATTAAAATTATACTCATTTTGTTGAAATTATGCTCATAAAAATATCATAGTATATTAAATACACCAAGGATTTAAAGTGACTCATTTTTAAGCTGTATATTATCCAATATATAATATAATACAGTCACAATTATCATGGATATCAGGCATTAACATGTTGAAAATGTTTACATTTAGCATTGTTATAGCTCATACATAGTCATTACATATCTATACCATGATGCGCTTCTGTGGCAACAAGCTGTTTTTATTAATGTAAATTAATATTTGACTTAAGTTTAGAAATTTTATGCTGTTCAGTGTAGCATTAGATTAAAAAGCTCAAATTGTCAAACAAATTCATCTGAATAGATTGTTGCTCAGAAATGATGATTTTAATTATAGTGCCGACCAATTCTGGAAGCACCAGACCTGAAGAGATGAGCACACTTGGTTTGGCTACAGGCAGACATTTGTTTGACCTGAGGACAAATCCAATACAATGAAGTATCTTGCTCTCTGCTTTTCTCCTTGTGGAACATATGACAACTACACAAACAAGAAAAAACATCACTGAAATTCATTACACAGTGCATCTGACATATTTTGTATTCTATTTTGCTTGGTGGGTTGTGGCAATTGTATTATCTTATTTTCATACTTTATTGGTGAAATGATATTTCACTGGTCAGTCTCTAGATTCTATGGCTGTGATTCTTGTGTGAATATTGTCAGGAGAAAGAAGACAATGAGACAATCAACTGTTTGGCTTTGATTAGTTTAATCAATACAATGTCAACTTGCATTCATTAAGAGATTAACAGTATTAAGTAATGGTGCTAAAAAAATGAACGTTTAGTTCTTACAGTCCTTCGAGATGAAAGTCCTACATCATTGAGAAATAAAACAATTTCACTCAAATGACTTAGTAATTGGTACCAGCAGAAGCTAAACCAAATTCTAATCTAGTACTCAACACGTCTACCTAATATTTATTTTCAGTTAATGAAGACTTGGGATAACATTTTGTTTCCTACAACCGTAACACATAGAATTACTGCTTTTCTTTTAATAGAAAAAGACTGAATTAAATGGATAGACTAGCATTACAGAAGTAAAAGCACATTGAGATGGTTAATCTTGATTGTCAGCTATTGAACTATTTTGCCAACAGAAAAAAAAAAGTGAAACACATGTTTGAGAGTGTCCGTAAGAGCCTCAGAAATATAGCTTATATACCATGCAGCAACCAAGTGAGGAGCTCCCCTCCTTCCATGACTGACAGTGTGAAATATTTGGCCCCAGAATAGAGTAAAATTATGAGGAGGAAGCCTGCTCATTCGAGCTTTGTATTTCCTGTGCATGTCCATCTGTTACTGCCATCACCACCTGAGGGTACCGCAGTACACTTTCTTCCGTCTTACTGTTAGGTTGTTTATGTGTATTGAAATTTGTTCAGGTACTTATACCTTAAAGGTGCACGAATCCAGAAAACAGCCTCAGATGTTATTTCAAAGGAGTTGTTCAAGCCAGGTGGAGCCCTAGTACTGGGAATGGGAAGTAGATAGGGATTCCCACTCCTAACAAAGAGTCTATTTGTAATTGATGTACACTGGCAAGTGAAATAGCATATTCTCTAATGCATGGCAGTGGGTATATAAACCACACTCCAGGACAGGTACACACCCTGCCAAGAAGTAGTTGGCTATCACAATGTCTTGTTTTTGTTTGATTGCTGGGTGATATGGTATGGTTTTGTGTGTGTGTCTCTGTGTGTGTACTTCTTGTTCCATTTTGATCAGCTCATACAATTATTTTGGTCTTATTTGTGTGTTTGTGTTGAATTTTATCTTCCTGGATGCATACCAACACCTCACCAGGGAGACCCCAGTCATTCAGTGTCAGGTTAGGGGTGAGTCACTGATTCTCCTTGTCTTGGGTTCTCTTCTGTTATATGAACTGAGCCGTTTCTGTGATTTCTAGTTCTATACACTGGAGAAAGCCACCACTAAACTTCCTAATGCTGACCATACAGGCCAGTCTAATATATTGTTTATTTACTTATTGTAGTTCTTTAATTGTTTCTATTCTGCAGAAAATCCAGACTAATACAAATGATAAGTTAACAGAAATTTTCTTCATCACGTAGTGTCCATATACTCGTCTTGGAGTCAAAAGTTTGGAATTAAATTTTTAGTATTGCATTTTTGATCAGACACCTTGGAATTTTTGAGTGTTGTTTTTCTTTTTTTATAAATAAAATGGAATAAAAGACAACTTGCTAGTTTTTCTAGGCAGCATCTATATGCTCTATATAATCTAGAGGCTTTCCATAAATTTGAGAATCCATTTATTTTATGAATATAACATTTATCTGACATCTTATCAAAGGCAGATACTGTAAAGTTTGCTTGACATATTATACATCCTGCTGCTCAGTGCTTGGTGATTAATTCAGCAAAAACAGTTTTTTTTGTGTGTCATATATTGTTCTGCATGCTTAACACCATGAAAGGATGGGGAGGATGGGGACAGTGTAGGAATGTGTTTACTCTCAAGTTTCTTTTAGAAATTGGTCTGAGTTTACTATTCATCTCTACCAATAAACTGAAAACTTGAGACTTCTAATTCAATTCTTTAAAATGGATATAATCTATGACAGTGATACAAACACAGTTTATCTATTATATAGTAGGCATGCCTTAAGAATTCATCAGGTAAATAAAATTACTTTGTTCCATGTTCCTCAGTTTATTTGGCATTATTGCCTCTACTTTGTGCATAAGGAAACTAAAGCAACAATAATTTAGGTAACTTGCTCAAAAATCACATGGCCAATATAGGCAAGACTAAGGATTCTAACCTGTGTTTCCAGGCTAGGATTTTTAACTCTGTGCTTTCTCCATGGATTGATTCACCATTTCAGAATGAGTCATCACAATTCATATGAAGGACTTACTACAGGATGGCTCTTTGTAATGCTGTCTAAGAGTACTCACTATTAGAAACTGTAGGCCCATATTTCTGTATGGCACAAGAGCCATAAGCCCGGTCTGAGGTGGTCACGAACTCTGCAGACAAGCTCTCTCTGTGTAACAATAACAAGGATGTACTGCTCCTTTCTTTTGCTAGAAATGTAGATCTCCTCAGGAGAGGTGTTGGCTGAAACTGGTCAGGATGTTTGGTGCTTATTTCTTGGTAATTTGGAAGAAGTCTTATAGAGATGCTAATTCATGGCCTATGTGACAGCTAGCATACAGGTAGATGTGGATGTGACTTGAGCCCATTCACCTGGTTGCCTAGGAGATAGTCTAATGTGTTTTCCCACTCAATTTATGTAATGATATGTAAGGTGTTTGGAGAATAAAGGGGGGAGGATCTTCGAGAGATCTTGCCCTTCCATGATGACCGTGTAAACTGCATCTGATTATTCCTCGCGACTCTGTTCCAGTCTAGTAAGGGAATCTGTGTTGGACCCACGCGGCCTCCAACAAGAAACTAATAATTTCTTGGTCTCATGCTTCATAGAATACTAACTGAAAAGAGGAGTAGAAGTTTCCAGCATTTATTATAACACTATAACATTTATTATAACATCATCATTATTACATAACATTATTATTATAACATTAATTGTAACACTATAAATAATATATTTAAAAACGAATAAAATATAATATTTGGTTTTATCCAGTCCCTCTGCTGCTCTTCCTGTCACCCCTTCACTCTTCCTTAAAGCCAGTGTGAGAAGGTAAGCTAAGCCAGAGCCTCCTTCCATCATTTAGCTCAGCAGCATTAATAAAAGATGTGGTTTTATTGAAGGTGAAATGGTCATGAAACATGTTACTTAAATTTAATCTCAGGAATTTAAAGATTCTGATAATCTGCCTGTTCCGCTCGTGGTCATCTATAATAGAACCCCTTTCTGCTTCTGTTCTGCTCCATTATTCTCAGCTAACTTTGACTGTAGCCTGTCAAAGATATCATACTGTTTTGATAGTTTCATGAATATAAAATTTGGATTTAGAAGGTTCAAGAGAAATTACCAAACCCATTGCAGGCTTTTCAAAGCTCAAAAAACATTTATCTTGGAGTCTTTTTCATACGCTTTTACACTTTCTGCGCTAGTTCTTTATTCGTATCGGCCACAGTTGCTATAGAATATTAATTCCCCGTGGCTTGCTGTGCATTCAGAAAGTTCTATAATGCTCACAATCTGAGCCAGGAATATATGTCTTCATTTTGTTGATGTTTGCATCATGCTGTATTCTAAGCAGATGATGGCATTCTTTAAGGGATTCGGTGTTTTGTTATTGAAGACCAAGCTATTTGGAAGGGAACCAAAGTTGAACTGAAATCATCATCCTTATTTTATTCCCATCTTAGATATTTGCTAAGTATGAGCTTATCTTTCTAACAGCCATACTAGCTCTACAACTGCATCTTCATGTAAATGAATAAATAAATACCTTTTATAATGTTCTCAGCAGGAGTTCTTTATGCTTCTTATTGAACTAATTAGCTGAATTTAGATTTTCAATTAATGCTAGAATAGACTATCCAGGAAGAGACAAAATGTTAAAAAATGCATGATGCTTATGTGAAAGTTATTATTTCTTTTTAATGTATTTTTATATTTTGAAAGATTTTACATGGAAAAGTTTGCTACAATATTGTTCTAAAAATTATGATTACTGCATTCTGTAGAGTTTGGACTGATGAGACTAACCATGTTTGCCACCTTCTTTCTTCTTCTGCAGAGTTCCAAACTTCATACCGTCTGAAGGGAAGCAGAAAGCAGATGGTCATTCTGTTTCTGTAAATGAGACACCACAGTTTCTAATGCATGGCTTTTACCTGGAGGTTACCTTACAGGCTTAAGCTTAAACTAAAAATGGATCATAACATTTCAATTTTTACTCTTCATCTTACTTTAGAACCTATCAATTCGAACCTGCTGAAAAAAGCTCAAAACTAGACAAATATGTCCCACCCAAACTTTCTCTCTCTCTATTTTTCTCTCCCTCTTCTCTCATCTGGGGTAAAGGAGGGTTAAATTGTGTGTCTTTATGCTTAATGAAGGAGGATATCTTCAGCCTCCCCTGGGAAGTTAGCAGAGAATTTAGTAGTGCATGAACTAGAGTAGAAAGAACTCACAATAAGACAAAATGATTTATTTACAATATCTGCTTTAAGACTTACTGTGATTCTACAGTACATACTGTTGTATTGGTTTACATGTAAAAACATAAATCAGTGGTTTCATGGTAGTTGATATGTAGAATGAACAAGTCTGAATAACTACTTAATAATGAAAGAACTATGATCAATAAAATTGTGTTGTGAATTTTGTTAGTCTCATTTTAGTTGTTTGTGTCACAAAAACATAACTCTGGGGGATCTTAACTCATTTCCTGATGCAAATATGTACTGTCAATATGTATCCCAAAGCATCATGCTGAAAGTTTCAGATATGCACAGTGAAATATACTAAAATTGAAACTAGAACTTTAACAGTAGCCTTCCAATGCTATGATTGGTTGACTTTTAGCTGAACATGTTAGGTGGGGATAGGAAAGCGTTTTTAACAAATAATGAATAAAAAAATTCATGTAATTGTAAAATATAAAACATAATCAGACTTTATAACAAGGACAAAAATTAATTTTAGATAGATCCTATTCCTAAATACAGATTGTATCTGGAATCAACTCAAACTCAAGCAGCTAGGCTTGTCTCAGTAGTTTTCTTCACAGCACAATTTTAGGTGGCTCACAACTAGTTGTAGTCCACTAAAAAGGAGACAAGAGAAGAAAACTTTGCCTTTTCTTGCTTACTGTTACTCTTACTGGTCACTTCAACTATCCTGTTGCTGAGACATTTATGTGATGGTGATGGTATTGAACCTCCATCTTCAGTATTTCAATGTAGCCTCAGAAACATCAGCTATCTAGGAATTCTTGTTACTCCAGTACTAGACTGGGACTAGGGAGGCAATTAATCTCATTGAGTTTGAGTAGATTCCAGATATAATCAAGTTGGCAGTCAAGATTAACTATAATACTCCTTTACAATTATTTTGTCTATTTAGCCATATGAAAGTAAAATGAAGGTTAACACTAGCTAAAACAATTAAGGAGAAGATTCAGTGTGTATGAGGAGATGAGTGTGGAGCCTCAGAAAATGTTGAGCTTCCGTTTTTGTCTTGTTGACTGTGTCCTTGCTTTACAGAAGCTTCTCAGTTTCAGGAGGTCCCATTTATTAATTTTTTTCAGTGTCTGTGCTACTGGGGTTATTTTTAGGAAGTGATCTCCTGTGCCAATGTGTTCAAGTGTACTTCCCACCTTCTCTTCTATGAGGTTCAGTGTGGCTGGCTTTATTTTGAGATCTTTGATCCATTTGGACTTGAGTTTTGTGCATGGTGATAGATATGAATCTACTTTCATTCTTCTACATTTTGATATCCAGTTATGTCAGCACCTTTTGTTAAATATGCTTTCTTTTTCCATTTTATATTTTTTGCTTCTTTACCAAAAGTCAGGTGTTCATAGGTGTGTGGATTAATATTTGGGTCTTTGATTTAGTTCCATTGATCCTCCTTTCTCTTTTTATGCCAATACCATGCTATTTTTATTACTGTAGCTCTATAGTAGAGTTTGAAGTCAGGGATAATGATGCCTCCAGAAGTTCCTTTATTGTACAGGATTTTTTTTTTGCTATTTTGGGGTTTTTGCTTTTTAATATGAAGTTGAGTATTGTTCTTTTGAGGTTTGTGAATAATTTTGCTGGGATGTATGAGAAGGATTGCATTGAATGTGTAGATTACTTTTGGTTATATTGCCATTTTTACTGTGTTAGTTAATTCTACCTATCCAAAAGCATGAAATATCTTTCCATTTTCTGATTTTTTCAATTTCTTTCTTCAAAGATTTAAAATTCTTGTCATCCAGGTCTTCTACTTGTTTGGTTAGAGTTGTCCCAAGATATTTTATGCTATTTGTGCCTATTGTAAAGGGTGTTGATTCTCTGATTTCTTTCTCATCCCATTTATCATCTGTGTAAAGGAGGGCTATTGATATTTTCAAGTTACTGAAGGTGTTTATGAGTTGTAGGTCATTGGTAGAATTTTTGGGGTCACTTATGTAAACTGTCATATCTTGAGCAAATAATGGAGTTTGACTTCTTCTTTTGCAATTTGTATCCCCTTGATCTCCTTTTGTTTTCTTACTGCTCTAGCTAGAAATTAAGAACTATGTTGAAAAGGTATGGAGAGAGTGGACAGCCTTGTCTTGGTCCTGATTTTCGTGGAATTGATTTGAGTTTCTCTCCATTTAGTTTGATGTTGACTGTTGGCTTGATGTATATTACCTTATTGAGTATAGGTATGTTCCTTATATCCCTGCTCTCTCTAAGATCTTTATCATGAAGGGGTGTTGTATTTTTCCAAAGGGTTTTTTAGCATCTAATGAAATGTTTATGTGTTTTTTTTTTCCAGTTTGTTTATAAATTGAACTTGGCCATTAGAAGGGAGAATGGCGGTGAAGGTTTCTGTAGAAGAATCGGGTATCAGAGAAGTGGAGTTCTAAATGCAGAGGGACATCACTAATGTGACTATATTTATTTTGAAATTCTGTTACTAGGCTTCCTCTAGCAGTGAAAACAAAGGCTTCAGTTAAAAGTTTAAACTGGATACATTGTTTGATTAGGCTATCCTCTTTACAGGAAGAAACTTACTTGTGTTGGAATGATCATTCTAGGGACACTTTTTTTTTGGTTGTGTGTGTGTCTTGGGGAAGGAGAATGATTGTCTGGGGATGAAATACATTTAATGTTTGTTCATGAATTTTAAAGAGTAAGTTTGAGAAAAAATGGGGCTCAGAGGGGTCAGATTAGGCTTTGCCAAGGAGAAAATCTTTGTTAACTGCTAGAAAAATCTTGTTAAAAACAAACCTAGAAAAGTTTCTGTCGCACTCTATAAAAAGCCCCATTCCTGTGGCTTACCATACATAACAATCAGAATAAAAAATAAGATTATGTTTTCTCTGACTCTTTTCTTACTAACTCTGATTCAGCCTATTGACCCTTATATTCAGTATTAAATACAGTAGATAGTGTATTTTCATAAGGCTCGGGACTTCTTGTTTTCTTTTCCTGTACCCTTTCATTTGACATATTTACATGATCAGATCATCTACATTCTTAAATATGCTCATCCATCTGGGAACCACTTGTGAACAACTTGTCAGAAGTTGTACCCTACCTTAAATCACTAGCCTTTTGATTTTATACAAGACACTTTTCTACATCTGGCAATGCTATATATAGTCATCTTGCTCATCATCAGATTATGTGTGTTTTTTTTTTCATGAAGAGTGTATTTCTAAGAACAAAAGCTCATCTCCCATAGTAACAGCCAAATTTTTCATGCCTAAATGGGTGAATATTACTTAGTATGTACTCATCATATATAGCTTTATTCAGTGAAAGAGTGAATTGGGTTTATGTGACTTTATATATTTACATAAATACATTGATTTTCATGAAAGCAAGTCACATCTGCCACCTCACGAAGCTCTATAGCCTGTGTTGTGAAGCTGACATGAACGTGTCAAAGTGTATATACATTATTTGAGAATTCTATGAATTAGACATACTGACTCTGAAAAATTAAATAAAAAACTGAAAGTTTCTTAGATTAAATTGTATTTATTAGGAAACCAAAGATACAATAAAGGCAGATGACAGATTACCCCTTCAGTAAACACTATGGGTCTAGTTTACAATACCTGCTTAAATCTTTGTTTCTTTTTTCTTTTCCTTTTTCTTTCTTTCCTTCTTTTTTCTTTATTCCCTCCTTCTTACCTTTCTTTTCTTTCTCTAACTTGTTAAGTAAATTAATAAAAACAGTTCTGCATGCAGAATATATATCTTAAGCTTTTAATTAACTTGTAATAAAGAATTTACCTGAACAGAAAACAAATTGCCATTGTTATCAGTGATGATGACATTGGTTCATCACATTTCTCAGGATTAATGGTTAGATATTCTTCCCAGGGACATGGGCAGGCCTGAATCTGTCATTAATCTCCAGGAAACACCTGCACTTGATGCTAAATTTAAACATAGAGAAAAATAGAAGATAAGGCCAGGGATCATGAGTCTCTCTAAATGTAACATACAGTTCATGATCCAAAAACAAATACCAGTCTTTTGGAATATTACCACAAGTGACTGAGAATTATGGATATGTGTGATTTATAGCCTTGGACGAAAGATTGAGAAATCTTTATGCATGTTAATAATAAATCAGTGACATGCTATGTATTTAGGCATCTTAAAATTTTACAAAGATTTATTAGTTACAAATTTTTTTCTTCATATTTATCCAATTCCAAATTGTAACAAATGGATTATCCCAGTATTAGCTTATTTTTCATTGTTATAATCAAACACCTCGCTAGAATTAAGTTAAGAGAGAAAGGGGATCATTTGATTACAATAGCAGGGGATACAGTCTGTCTACTGGAAAGGCATAGTGGCAGCAATGTGAAGCAAGTCGTTACGTTAAACCTGCAGTCGGGAAGTAGATAATGATGAATGCCGATAAACACTTGGTTTTGCCTTTATAGGTCAGTCTGGAATCCCTCTCGGTCAAATGTTACTGTCCTCAGTTAAAATAAACTTTCCTACCTCTATTAACGCAGTTTCAGAAATCATCATATGTGTTCCCAAAGGCTGTTTCATGGTTGTGATATCAGATATGTAAAAGAGCAGGATTTCTTCTTACAAATCTTTTGTCACAGATAAGAAGGTATCTTTTAGCCGGGTGGTGGTGGCGCACGCCTTTAATCCCAGCACTCGGGAGGCAGAGGCAGGCGGATCTCTGTGAGTTCGAGACCAGCCTGGTCTACAAGAGCTAGTTCCAGGAGAGGCTCCAAAACCACAGAGAAACCCTGTCTCGAAAAACCAAAAAAAAAAAAAAAAAAAAGGTATCTTTTAAAAAAACTAATAAAGTACTATCATTGATCAAAATTATGTATTTCATCTAAAATAATAACAACTAGAAGCAAATATCAGAATCATAAAATCATTCTCAAATGATTTTTTTTTTCAAATGATTAAAATCTAAGGAAAAATAACCTCTTATGCTAGCCTGGCTCTGAGTGTGATACAAAGAGATGATGAATTTCTTTCTCCCAAGATCATTTTCAAAAATGAAATCATAATATCATTTGAAAATTACATCATGTTGTTTTGTGCTATAAAAGAAATACATAATGGGTTTCAATAGAACATTTCTTGATTAACCAAGCATAGAATCTACATACTTAGTTCAAATGAGTTTCCTGAATACAGGAAATTATACGTTTCCACCAGAGAAAACAATAGTCTTTTTGAGAGAGGTTGAGACTCCAAAAACAGTTATTGAAATTGCCTTTAATTGTTGAACTGGAAAGATTCAGAAGAACAAGCTTTCTTTTGTATTGTACACATATGCAGAATTTTTAATCAGATGCTAAAACATTAGTTGCCCTACTGATTACAAAAGGTTTTATCATGATGGCATTAATCAATGTATTCTCTAAAGCAAATGGCAAATGAGCATAAACTATCCAAATATATTTGTCCATTTTTCTAAACAGCATTTAGAACACAGCCTATAATTCTCCATTGCTAAAGGTTTGTTTTTGTTGTTGTCATTGTCTTTAATGATCTTAAATGATGAGGTTCCCTCCTGCCTCAATTTATACTTCATATTTACTCCAGTGATTCTCAGCTTCCTGAATACAATGAGTTTTTCTAACATATAGCTGATTATATTTTGCTATATCACTCATTGTTTAAAACATTTCCCTTATAATTAAACACTATTAAGAATAGAAATCTTTTTGACTTTATTTCGGTAATATCCTCAGAGAAAATTAAGGTTGGCAAATAAACAGATAATTCATGATAATTTTACATGGAATATTATTTTACATTTAGGTACTGAAAATGAGAAGATTCATATTGAATCTACATAATGTAGTGTAAAAGACAGAAAACTGAATTGCTCTTAGAAGAGATACTTGAAACAATCTGGGGAATTCCTTTTAAAAAGAAAGAAACTCACCTTAATCATGGAAATGGCTAATGAGACTAGACTGCTAATGTCTTTATTGAATTGTTTCTACTTCCAGATGGTCAGTAATAACTACTCACTGAAGGGGCTCCAATTCATATTTATATTATAAAAGCTTAGCTAGATGTTCTTGTAACTATATTAACTCATAATGGATTGCCAAAAATATTCATTCCAAAACATTTCACATTATGGGATATCTGATAAAGAGATGGCATTAATGATTTAGTGGTTATAGTAAAGATTCTTCTTAAATAAAAAACAATATCATTTGACAATTGCATCACTAGACTTTTCCTAAGAGTTTGAATGGAGCCATTAAAGATGAGATTACCTGGAGTCTTATCATCACTAGCTTTGAAATGCAGCCAGAAGCTAGGAGGTACAAATTTTGAGAAATCTCTCATCTTATTGTAAATATTACAACAGTTTCTATATTCACTATCCTTACCATGTAGCCAAGGCAGGCCTTGAACTCAATATGAAGCCAATGACGAGCTTTAGCTAGCAATTCTGTTTCTTCTTCCAAAACACTGGACATACAGGCATGTGCCTCCATGCCTCCTTCATATGGACTGCCTTATATCATGAACACTAGTAGTTAAGTAGAATTGTCAAAACAGTCTGAACCAAGATAATCAATGTCTATATCTGTTTCTTACAGAAAACTTAAATATACAATTTATAATCATTTTAGTCATTCAAATTACTTGAATCGAGGCTCAATCTATTGCATTATTACATAGTTACATAAAATTAAGGTTTCTTCAAATAATCCAATAAAAAAATGAAGTACAGACCTAAACAGAAACCTTTCAACAGAGGAATCTAAAATGCCTGAAGGACACGTAAGGAAATGTTCAACATCCTTAGTCATCAGAGAAATGCAAATCAAAACAACTCTGAGACTCCATCTTACACCTATGTTGTTGCAGATAGCAGAAGTGGAAGGGTGGAGCCACTTAACTACTTTGGAAATGAGATAATATCATTAGAAGACCCGTAAGATGAACACGGTAGTATAGGATTTGATGCTTGCTTTCCTGCATTTTAGTCTAACTTTGGGTCAACATTTTCTTACTATGCCCTCATCATATCCTTTTTAAATAGAAATAGGTACTCTATGACACTATACATTAAAAATAGGTTGTTTGTTTGCTTCCTGTTGTATAGGAGGCTTTATTAAAAAATAGTCCATGCATTTAATCTCAGCACTCAGGAGGCAGGTGAAGGTGGGTCCCTGAGTTTGAGACCAATTTGTTCTACAGAGCAAGTTCAAAGACATCCGGGTCTACACAGAAAAAACCAATTTTGAAAAACAACAACAAAAAAGCATCTCTGATTTTTGAACCTTTGAACAGTCTTATGACTGTTAAAGAGTATGGACATTTTTGAAATTGAACTAAATTCATTCATTATGTATAATAAGCTGGCCGTGAGCCTGTGGGGCCAGTAGCAAAGGTTGTGGATTGAATGTAAAATGCCCCAGGTTGCACATTATCTGCTTGAACACTTGATCTCCAGGTGGTGGAACTATGTGCCAAGACTGTGGAAACTTTAATTGGAGAAACTTTAATTGCTAGGAAAGTATGGTATTGGGAACTAGCTTCCTTATTTTACAGCCTGGATCCCAGCACCTGCTCATGCTCTGCTTCTAAACCACTGGTACAATATGATTAGCTGGCCTCAGCTTCTGCTGCCACCTCTTCCCCACCATATGGACAGTATCCAACCAGAATCCCTTCTGGAATTTGAAGTTAAAAAAAGTCTTTCTCCCATTAAATCCTTTTTGTCATGTACTCCCACACACATACATAAACAATGAATAACAATTAAAAGCAATTATTTATAACAATACATGTCACATATGAAAATTGGAAAAGGTAGAGAAATATATTTAACTATTTTACATGAGTTATTCTATAAAGAAAAATGTGAGTATTGAAATAAAGAGCCAAGCAATGAAATTAGAAAATTTTCACAAGGTCCCACTTAGAGAAGAAGAGCTACTGTCAGTCAATGACTGCTGAGATAAGAGTATTGGTTTTCTCCAGGCAAGAGCAACTTATAAATATAACTCCCTGGTGGATAATACAATACCATGTTATGAGCACTACACCCATGGATGGCCACACCTACACTTAGGAGACAATGCAGGCATAACCTAGCAGCCAGTCTACCTAGCACACTGTGCTTCTAGGTAAGAAGCATAGCACACATGCTCCTTCTAAGTATTCCCGGACGTCAGACCACTAAATTCTGAAGTAGTGATAGTAGCCCCTAGCTGGCCTGCAGATGAGTCTGCAGTCTCCACACCTCGTTTTATGGTGTTTCTTCCATGTAGAGATCCTGGTGGTATGGATGGTATGAGCACTCACTGGTAATAGGTTAACTATGATCCAAGGTAATAGGCTAACTAACCACAGCTCACAGGATTCCACTATATAAGTGGTAGCTCACACACAATAAGGCAGGTTCCCTGAAACCGACTTTGGAGCAGTTCATCTCTGCTAGCTTTCCAGACTCACCAGCATTTTGGTATTTTGGGGACATACAGGTAATGACTGCTAAAGCATTGCATTTCGTGGTTCCTGGTCCCTTTTGTCCATATTAAGGTTAGCAATGGTGCGTCACATTCTTTCATATAATTCTGAGCTACTCTTCAGTTTTCCTTTGCAAGTTTTTGACCCTTGAGATAAAATCATACCCCAAAATGCAGAATTATTTCTCTATCTTAAAGAAAAATGACCAGCAATCTTATGTCATCTGCAGCTTCAATTTTTCTTTTCCATTTAACGTAGCTCAAGCTTCTATGCAGGAGAACATGGACATCTTTGGTAAGCCATTTCTCCTCTCACAGTGGAGATGAATGTATGTCTTGTGGTGTGTACATAGGCATGTGTTGAGTCTTCTCTTAAAATTCATTTTGAAATGTTCCCTTTCAGTCATTTGACAGTCATATCTTCATGAAAAATTATTTACATTTTACCATTTGGTGCGAAAGAAATTTCTGAGAAATCAACCATTTGAAATGCCATCCAGAATTAATGAAATGGAAAGTTTTTTTTTCCATAACAAAGCATTTAAAACCTCATATGTTACTATGTCATGGGTAAATGTTTAACTTTAATGACATTCTCCAAAGTAGTAATAGAGGTAAAATTTAAAAATAACCCTTTTCTCATTTATACTTGCTTAGATGGCTTTGTAAATCAATTATGTAGGCATGTGACCTGAATCTTTGTTGTTTCTCTCCATGTAAAACCATTGACTGTATCATCATGACAATCAGTCACAAGAATGAGCCACAATTTTACTTTATTTTGAGAATGTTATATGTGAATATTGCTTTAACATAATTGACATTAACATCATCCCATACTCTCCTTCCTTCAGCTCCTCTTCTGACCATCCTCTGTTCCCCCTCAAATTCATATATATATATATATATATTCCATTTGGTTCTGTCCACATGTGTATGTGGCTAGTGATGACCACTTCACACTTTCCTGTCCTCTTTCTGCTGATGCATTTGTGACCAGTAGAAAACAGCATGAATGTGCTGAGCTGATTTTAAGACCAGGTTGTAAAACCAATATAGCTTCATTCATGTTTCCATATCAGATAATTCACAATGTGTCAGTTACCATCCCTGAGGAGTCACCCGGTTACTCCAGAATTCCTGACTACTAAATCTTTGAAATAATAAATGATTGTTGCTTTAAGTTACAGAATGTTATACATTATAAGAAAACTAAGAAAGACATTATAGTTCTAAAACGACCCCAAACTCAACCTTCCCACTCTTATGTTGAGAAGGGTAAGAACAGACACTGGATGATTGACAGATGAAATATCTTTTGCATATAGGCAATTATTTTTAATTTGAGCCCATATTGTATGATTAGAGTCTAATGTATTTCAGAAATATTATGGAAGGGAATCAGATGAAGCACTAACTGACTAAGTGATTTCTAAATATTTGGATGTGTTTTGACGATGTGGCCTCCTGATAGCTTCTGAGATACGGCCTATGGCAATGTGTTAAAAGCCAGCATGCCTTTTTATTTTTGCCCATTTTTCAGACTGCTGAAGTCATGTGTGGCAGTTTCAGCAGGGCTCAATGACGATATGGAATTGCCTGGTTTTGCATTTTATTTTGTCCTACAGTGTTAGTCTGTGTTTCTTTTGCCCACACTAAATGTCCATGCTTTTCCAGCCTGTGCTAGTGTTCAAATGGCACCCATTTATTTTAGTATACTAATGACTTGTCAGTGTTAAATGCTTTAGTTTGGGGTACATTATCAAAAATAGAATTTTATGTGTTTAATATACATAAAAATTTCTTTTTATTGATAAAACTACCCTTCTATTTTTTTTCAATGTTTCTGGAGCCCAGGTTTTAGTATTCATTCACAACTCTTCGTTTTCATAGTTGGATAAATACCATATGGTGCTAGATATGTACTTAGATAAGTACTGTAAAACAACAAACATAAAAAATCATGTAGGGAAATTCTGGGTCTTAGTCAAACCAGTTTTAAAGTGTGTGTTGAATATATACTGGGATGGATGATTTCCAAATTCACTTTTGAGATGTAAACCTCCATGATTTAAAAATTGTAATTGAGGTAAATGAAAATTTATATAGATTTATTCACTTTCAGAAGAATGCCTGGCACCCATGGAATTTTTGTCAGCTCTTTTCATAACATTCCTGATTTCATTGCAAGAAATTTACAAAGGAGGGGACATTAGAAACAAACAAAACTCATTCAGCATACCACAGCAGACAGAGGAAGGAATTCAAAGACAGGCTACAGTGCACCCTTCAATATCAAAACTTCATTTGTAGGTTTCATCCTTCAGAGACCTTTGATCGCATTCCATTTCCCATCTTGCCACCTCAGTGTGCATGATGTTGATTCCTTATTTCCTGATATTCTGCCTCCCTGTGAGCCAGATGGAACTCAAAAATGGCCTGTGAAAGCAATTTCCAGTGCTGTTTTCCACAACTCAGAGGCAATCTAGTTTTCAAGGGCTCATTTGAATTCAGAATTTCAGGTTTGAAGATTCACAAAAACTTACTTCTTTTTTTTTAAATCTTACTAATCTCAGAGACTTTTATCCTTAAAATCCTAAAATTTGCTTTTTAAGTGTGTATTAATGTTCACTGTTAAAGTTAGAAAATAATCATCAAGCAACATGTTGCCTAGTACACGGTTTTGGAAGTCACTACTGTTGTCCCAAATCATGTCCATTACTTTAAAATGAACACTACTGAATCTACTTAATTTTCACAGGATAATAGATTATAAAAATGTGAAGAATAAGGCAATTCATAGCTTATTAATTATCAAAATAAAATTAGCAGTGGATTCCATGTAGTATGGTGAAGAAATTAAAACACAAGTGAAAAATAAGACAGTGGAGAAGCAGCATGTACTTTAAATACCTTGGTTGGACATTGTTAGCCTGTTCTCTTTATAATTTATTGAGCCACTTAAGAAAGTGTTCCTATTTTCATCTTCACTCTTCACTCTTGAAGAGGACTCTCCCTACATGGAATCATGTCATTCTTTAGATTTATGCAGCACAGCTCTACAGGTAATCTTTTTCTAACAAAAACAATGCCTCTAAAATTTACTGTTTTGAAGTTATTCTATGTTATAAGTTTTATTTGTCTTATTTAGTTTCTACATAATTATGAATTATAAACTCAAATCTACAAATATTATATGAATCAGGTTTACTTAACATCTTCTTGGTCTCTTCAAAAGTAATTTAAGTGTGTTTTTGGCAAATTTTTTTTCAGGAAATAAGTTCAGTATGATTCATAAAACGTCATTTATTCTCCATACCACCTTTGCCTTGTACAGTTACTCCTTGACATCTTTGGCTCTTTATCTACAGGTATAAATAGCCTTGTTTATTAAGAATATTTGGAAAAACTTTGCACATAAACAGAATAATATGTACTGATCCCATTACTTCTAGGCAAAATCTTAATGACAACTTAGATACCACTAATTCTAGTTCAGTATTGCCAGTAACCCTTATATAATCAAAATATCTGTCTGTGGGAGGATTTCCTGCGTTCCAGAAACTACTGCTCCATTTACATAGAGAACATGAGTATCCTTAGATTTTTGTTATTTTTTAGAATCCTTTAACCAATTAATTCTATATGGATACATGTATAAGATTATTATTATTTATTTTTTTTTTGAGACAGGGTTTCTCTGTGGCTTTGGAGCCTGTCCTGGAACTAGCTCTGTAGACCAGGCTGGTCTCGAACTCACAGACATCCGCCTGCCTTTGCCTCCTGAGTGCTGGGATTAAAGGCATGCGTCACCATCACCCGGCCATGTATAAGATTTTTAATGTGAACATTATAATTGGGCATTGTTACAGTAATTAATCATTTTTAATTTTATACAGCTTTTCTAAACTTAACTATGAAATTTTTTCATATAATTTGAATGGAATTTTATGACTCATTCATTCATTATTATCCTTTAACTTCAGAATGCTTGAAATATGCTGAGATGGGAGCCTAGCATCTGTAAGAACTTTGTACTACTATTATCATCACATTGAACAAGTGCTTTGATGATCACAATGTGTCGAGGCATATTACCCAAATCTTAATCTAAAAAAAAAAATATTACTGATCAGCCACCTCACCCCATCTTTGGAAACCAAGTAACAGAGAAATCTGAAATGCCTTTAAGCTGCAAATAGGAACCCCCAATACTAATTACTGGTTACAAATATATGGTCTAAGTTAAAGAAAAACAATGAGGATTGAATCTCTGGAGTTTGCAATAAGGTTGATCCTTTTTCAATGCTTGGCCTCAAAGGGCAGTATGGGACATGCTGGCCTAGTGTAGGAAAACAAGAGAACTTCTGACACTGATGTTGGAGTGTCATATATCAATCTGTTGATTTCGTTGGTTAAGTAATAAAGAAACTGCTTGGCCCTGATAGGTTAAAATATAGGTGGGTGGAGTAAACAGAACAGAATGCTGGGAGGAAGAGGAAGTGAGCTCAGAGGCCATGCTCCCCTCTCCCAGGCAGATGAAGCTCCAACCCAGGATGGACGTAGGCTAGAATCTTCCCGGTAAGCGCACCTTGGGGTGCTACACACATTATTAGAAATGGGCTAGTCCAGGTGCGAGAGTTAGCCGAGAAGAGGCTAGATATAATGGGCCAAGCAGTGTTTAAAAGAATACAGTTTGTGTGTTGTTATTTCTGGTATAAATCTAACCATGCAGGAGCCAGGGCAGCCAGAATGCAGCCCTGCCACTCTTTACAACATGACATAAATCACAACAGCCACAGAGCAGGTCATTTGTGTCCCTTTATCTGCTTTTTTCTCTCACTGGAATTTACAAGTCAAGAAGTAAGTTTCTCAAAGATTAAAGGGTGGAAGTGGGGGTATCAAGCAAACAAGTACCAAGAACAACTCTCTCCTTTGTCTGAACTTTAACAACATTCTGTTTTCAAGTATGTATCTTAATTAGGGGAAGAGTAGAGTCCATTTAAAGAATAACTCTCAACCAAAGATACAATCTACAGAACCAAGATCTGTACAATGGCTACATATGCCTTAAACATCTTGGTAATTCCAGAATAAATTTATGATTACATTCTTGAAAGAAGGTTTCCTATTTTGACTATGACTTCAATACATAAAAAATGTCAGTACTGTAATTGCCTGAATTACTTAAATTATTTTCTTTGGAACATTAGCATCTTGATAAACATGGATTCTGAACTAAGACAGGTTAGATAAAACATAGAAAGTATTGATTCATAGCCAATAATACGCCAGGAGGTGCTTTTCTATTTATATGTTATTGACTTTTAGTAAATAAGGCAATGGGTTAGAACAAAGAGCATTTTATAACCAACCAATTCAGGTATGACTCTTGTGATTTGATGTTATTGTACATTTAACACTGGGTCATGATTTTTCTACTTCATATCTTGAAATTGATGGGTATATTCTACTTGTGGCTATATAGAATAAAATTTTATTCCAAATACAAAAAAATAGTAAGTTTTTTTCAAAGTACTTAATGGGAAAGTAAGATTTTACCTAAGCTTAGAGCTAAGAACATACTAAAATCTTTACTCCAAACATCAATAGGCAATAAAAAGATAAATAGTATATTGGTATGCATTTTATAGTGCATATTTGTTTATACTATATATATATATATGAACTGTCTATCTATATTTAAGCATATATGTGAAGTATATAAATATATAATTAAAAAAATGTCCTTAGTTCTTTGTCAACATCAGAGAAATCATTAGTGCATTTAATATTCACTGAGTTGATACCATCTAAATTTCTGTTCCTAATGAGAATTGCATTTCTCTATCCTTTTCATGTAATATCAGGTAGACACAAACTCAAACGGAAGATACTGCTCAAAACAAGTAACGTCTTTCACGAAGAAATTAATGTTATTCGTCATTCCAGAATTTCTATTATTCTATTTACCTATTGCAAAATTCCAAACTGATTAACCAGCAAGAAAAAATATGTCAGGAGTGTTAGGGAAGACTTCCACCAAAACTCTTGGTTTTACTAATTTCTATTGTGCTGTGAGTACTTCAGTAAAGAATTATGTTCGTTACTGCCATTATGGATGTCACAAGAACCACATCGTTAAAAATTCAAGTAAGTTACAGGCTTTCTGAGACCGTTTTTATTTATTAGGCTAAATAAGAACAGAGAATCTAGAAATATTTCAGTGGAATGAAAAACTGGCTTTTATAATGCACACGCTAACTAATTTTTCTCTCCTCTCTAGTAGTGTGATAAACATAGAGCTGGAAATAGAATCTGGCTTCCTGCCAAAAAATGCTTTAATCCTCCTGAAGTGATTAGTTTTCATACATAAAAGAAAGCACACAATGTAGTTTTGAGACTTGGAGAAAAACGACAGATGCACAGAAGTTCCTATACATTTTAAATTGAACTTTGTAGGATGTTTGCAAAAGGTGTATCAGTAACAAAGTCCGAACCCCTTAGAAAAACATTGTTTGGCATGGAAGGGAAAGGCTGGCTAAACTGTTGCCTCATGGAAAGGGGATTAGGTTTTAATTTGAATCCATTGTGTCTAGACACATAGCATTTTGGTTGCTAAGCAATATAGACTTCTTTTGTGGACATCAGTAAGAAACTTAGTCTATTCTTTTTATTTCACCTTTTTAAAAAGTATTTCTTTGTATCTACCAATTTTAAAAGAAATAATGGAAACAATTCCTTAAATATATAAAGGCCTATAGACAAAACATTAAGCATGAACCCTATATGAATGACTTACCGTTTATTATTTTTTTTAACATTTCCTTAGTTGTAGTAAGTGCACTATTAGAAATGACTCAGTGGAATAAAAATGAGAGTGTACATTAAATGATAATATTTACTGAGCAAATTAAAAGTCAAAGAGAAAGCAAAACATTTCTACTATGCCACATTCCTGCTATCTTTGGATGCATGTAGCTTATGCCTGAAGGTAGATAAGTTACATAAGAAAATGGAAAACACAGAGTTAGTATTCTATGAACATTTTATAATATTAGAATTTTGCTATTAAATAATTATAAAGTTTTATTTCTAAAATTGTAGAGTAACAGCCGGTATTCTAAGAAACTGAAGTAATGGCACAAAAGCATCATTTGTGATTATTTGTAAATGTATTTTAAATTAAAATTGTCCTAAAAGGTTAGATATGCTCATCTAAGTCAAACTGGACAAAAAAATAAATTATTGAATTTGCCTTTGATTAGATCATTTCGTAAGAGTTAAAATCAAGGCTATCTCTTAGAATGTATTTACTATTAACCATTATCCATGAAAAAGAGATCATCTCAGTTGCTCTTCCCCAAATATAAAAGTTAAGTGTTAAAAATATATTAGAACAATCTAAATAGACCTGTTAATTGCAAAGAAATAGAAGTTGTTATAAAAAACCTCCGTACCAAAAAAAGGCCCAGGTCCAGACGGTTTCAATGCAGAATTCTACCAGAACTGCCAAGAAGACCTAATGCCTATACTCCTTAATGTATTTCACAATATAGAAACAGAAAAATCATTGCCAAATTCCTTCTACCAAGCTACAGTTACCCTGAAACCAAAAGCACACAAAGACTCAACCAAGAAAGAGAATTACAGGCCAATCTCACTCATGAACAGCGATGCAAAAATCCTCAATAAAATACTGGCAAACTGAATCCAAGAACACATTAGAAAAATTATCCATTATTGTAGTAATAAGGGCGGCAGGGCTGCGTTCTCAGCACCCCAGGCCGCCTGCCCGGCTAGCTTATGCCCAAAATAATTACACAGACACTGTATTCTTTTAATCACTGCTTGGCCCTTTAGCCCTAGCCCTTACTGGCTAATTCTTACATCCCGATCAACCCATTTCTAATAATCTGTGAGAACCGGTCTTACCGGGAAGATTCTAGCCTAGTCCATCCTGGGTCGGAGCTTCATGCCGGGAGCGGGGCATGGCGTCTCTCTCATGCGTCTGCTCCTGAGAGAAAAGTTGTCGAGACTCTGACCTCACTTCCTCTTCCTCCCAGTGTTCTGTCCTGTTTTCTCCTCCCACCTATCCTCTAACCAATAAAATGGGCCAGGGCAGTGCCTTTATTAGCCAATGACCTTCCTCAACAGAGTGGTACCCAACATGCTAATGAACTCCACATAAAACCTGAGAGGGCTTAAAAAGGAGAGAGAGAGAATTTAAGACAGCTTTTTGCTGTTTGTGGGTTGCGTGCCGCAAAGAAATTGTCCTGACTCAGCAGCAGGAAAAAACTGACTGTTTTAAAATGCCGGCTTTCTGGGCTATGCCGCCATTGCGATCTCTGTCTGGCTCCTGTGGGAGACAGAGCTTTTAAATGGAACATTTGGAGTAAAGCTCTACGGCTTGCTTGATGGCAATGTGGACTGCTGTGTGCCTTAAACTGTGTGTGGCTCAGAGGCACCAAATGGCTCTGAGGCAGGAGCGGCTTGGCTCAGCTCTGCCATGCTGAACTGTGCTGGTCTCAGGCAGGAACTACCGTAATTACCATAAAAACAGTACATTTAAAGTTTCAACTGGGCAGAACACAGGCGGTACCATATTACCTGTACATGGCACAACTTAAGTTTTTAAGAACTGCTTAACATTTTAAGAAATGCTCCTGGATAGTAAAAAAATGTTACAGATTCACAATAAAACAGATTCAGGCATAAAAGACCACATTGTTGGATAAGTGTACGTAGGCTTGAGAGAGAGAAGAAAAGAATATAGAGAATAAAGTTAATGGTTTAAAAAAAAAGGGTAAAGTCTTTAAAGAGACAGAGTACAGATAGTTAAGAGATTAAAATAAATAAAGAAAAATAAGCCACGTAAAAATGGAAAATTCACAGAGAGTCTGGATTATGTACATTGTGTTTTCTTTAAAATTTTTGACTAAAGGAGCTAAGTACAGAGAGACATTTCATTACATGGGCTGCTAAGCTAAACCAGAATGGATATAAGGGTATTACGATTTCAAAATTTGGGTTTAAAAATATGATGCTTTGGAGAGGGTCTTCTTTTGTTTTCACAGAGGACCAGACCCTGTGGATTTCTTCTATTACAATTTGGTATGATAGACCACGCCCTCCTGAAAGATTGTTGTGAACATCTTCAGAAAATTGCTTCGCTCAACTGCCAACTGAGATGAAACTAGCACACAGGTTATACCATGAAAGACCTAATTAACGACGCCCCCATTCAGCAGGAAGCAGTTTGGAGAGAAAAAACTGCGCCCATGTTCCCAAAATATTGTTTATAAATGTTCTTTTACATTTAAAGGGGGATATGATATAGGTATGAATAATTTGCATTGGTATGGGTTTTAAGGTCAATTTTGTTATATGTATATGTATTTTTGATCTTGAATAAGGTGTGATTGTGTAGTTCATTTTTAAAATGTAATGTATAATTAGGAAATATAGGTTGTTGATGGATAATCATAATAGTCAAGTTTGTAGTCATGTTACTTAGATTTTCTAGATATATAGAGATATATTTCAGATAGGCATTCTTCATATCTCTCAAAGGCTACAGAATATGGCATTTAAAATATTTTAATAACTTAGGACTTTTCATGACAATGAGACACGTCTGCTCCTGGCGGCACCAATCTACTTCGAAAGGAAGATGGGCATCGAAGGGGATCGTTATGGAGTTTGATAGCCATTTGGGCAAGAAACTGCTCTTGCCTGGACTGTTGCATAAACTGGACAAAGAGAACCCGCAGAGAGAGGACTGCTGAACTTGCCTAAAGGTGAGATGGTCTTTCGGGGTTCCTGACTCATAAAAGAGTCTGCGAGACATTCTGCAGGACACAGCAGATAGTGACTGAACTGTCTTTGGAATTTCCTGCTTCATGGAAATATCTGCTGGATACTTTGGGCCTAAAGGCTGAAGATGGATGCCCCAAAGGTACAAAAGAACTTTGGGTGACTGTCCAGGCAGCAAGATGTCTCTGTCATTTCTAGAGTTTTCTTATTTCTTGTTTACTTAGGTAGTATTATATCCTTCTGGAGTCTTTGATGGAGTTGAAGAATGAATAGATAGTTATAGTTTTCCTTAGTTATGATAAAAGATAATATAGATATAAATATTGTAACTGTAATTCTTGCTTGATAACTGTTTTGCTATATGTAATTTTACTATGTTAAAGTTAAAGCCTTTCTTTTTTGTTTAAACAGAAAAAGGGGAAATGATGTGGGAGTAATTTCTTATTAATAAAGAAACTGCCTAGACCCATTTGATAGGCCAACCCTTAGGTAGGCGGAGTAAACAGAACGGAATGCTGGGAGAAAGAAGCTGAGTCAGGGAGTCGCCATGATTCTCCCACTCCAGACAGACGCAGGTTAAGATCTTTCCTGGTAAGCCAGCTCGTGAGCTACACAGATTAATAGAAATGGGTTAGATAAATATGTAAAAGCTAGCCAATAAGAAACTAAAACTAATGGGTCAGGCAGTGTTTAAAAGAATACAGTTTCCGTGTAATTATTTTGGGTAAAGCTAGCCGGGTGGCGGGACACAGCCCGCCGCTCCGTATTTCAACACATTATGATCAAGTAGGCTTCATCCCAGGGATGCAGGGCTGGTTCAACATACGAAAATCTACTGAAAAAGCATTTGACAACATTCAACATCCTTTTATGATAAAGGTCTTAGAGAGATTAGGGATAACAGGGTCATACCTAAATATAATAAAAGCTATTTATAGCAAGCAGACAGCTAACATCAAATTAAATGGAGAGAAACTCAAAGCCATCCCACTAAACTCAGAAACATGACAAGGCTGTCTACTCTCTCCATTCCTCTTCAATATAATGCTTGAAGTTCTAGCAATAGCAATAAGACAACATAAGGGTATCAAAGGGATTTGAATTGGTAAGGAAGAAATTAAACTTTCATTATCTGCAGACAATATGATACTGTACATAAGCGACCCCAAAAACTCCAGCAAAGAACTCCTACAGCTGATAAACACCTTTAGTAGCGTGGCAGGATACAAGATCAACTCCAAAAAATCAGTTGCCCTCCTATTACACAAAGGATAAGGAAGCAGAGAGGGAAATCAGAGAAGCATCACCTTTCACGATAGCCACAAATAGCATAAAATATCATGGGGTAACTCTAAACAAGGAAGTGAAGGATCTATTTTACAAGAACTTTAAGGAATTGAAGAAAGAAATTGAGGAGGATACCAGAAAATGGAAGGATCTCCCTTGCTCTTGGATTGAGAGGATCAACATAGTAAAAATGGCAATTCTACCAAGGGCAATTTATAGATTCAATGCAATCCGCATTAAAATCCCATCGAAATTCTTCACTGATCTTGAGAGGACATTAATCAACTTTATATGGAAAAACAAAAAATCCAGAATAGCCAAAACAATCCTATACAATAAAGCATCTTCTGGAGGCATTACCATCCCTGACTTCAAACTCTATTACCGAGCTTCTGTACTGAAAACAGCTTGGTATTGGCATAAAAACAGAGAAGTCGATCAATGGAATAGAGTAGAAGACCCGGATTTTAACCCACAAACCTATGAAAACTGATATTTATAAAGGAGCTAAAAGTATTCAATGGAAGAAAGAAAGCATCTTCAACAAGTGGTGCTGGCAGAACTGGTTGTCAACCTGTAGAAGAATGAAAATAGATCCATATCTATCGCCATGCACAAAACTCAAGTCCAAATGGATTAAAGACCTCAATATCAGGCTGAACACACTGAACCAGATAGAAGAGAAAGTGGGAAGTACTCTACAACACATGGGCACAGGAGATCACTTCCTACGCATATCCCCAGCAGCACAGACATTGAGGACAACATTGAATAAATGGGAACTCCTGAAACTGAGAAGCTTCTGTAAGCAAAGGACACTGTCCCTAAGACAAAAAGGCAACCCACTGACTGGGAGAAGATCTTCACCAACCCTGCAAGAGACAAAGGTCTGATCTCCAAAATATATAAAGAACTCAAGAAACTAGACTTTAAAATGCTAATTAACCCAATTAAAAAATGGGGCACTGAACTGAACAGAGAATTCTCAACAGAAGAAATTCAAATGGCCAAAAGACACATAAGGTCATGCTCAACCTCCTTGGCGATCAGGGAAATGCAAATTAAAACAATTTTGAGATACCATCTTGCACCTGTCAGAATGGCTAAAATCAAAAACACCAATGATAGCCTTTGCTGGAGAGGTTGTGGAATAAGGGGCACACTCATTGCTGGTGGGAATGCAAACTTGTGCAATCACTTTGGAAATCAATGTGGTGATTTCTCAGGAAATTTGGGATCAACCTACCCCAAGATCCTGTAATACTACTCTTGGGAATATACCCAAGAGATGCCCTATCATATGACAAAAGCATTTGTTCAACTATGTTCATAGCAGCATTATTTGTAATAGCCAGAACCTGGAAACAACCTAGACGCCCTTCAATGGAAGAATGGATGAAGAAAGTGTGGAATATATACATATTAGAGTACTACTCAGCGGTAAAAAAACAATGACTTCGTGAATTTTGCATGGAAATGGATGGAAATAGAAAACACTATCCTGAGTGAGGTATCCCAGACCCAAAAAGATGAACATGGGATGTACTCACTCATAATTGGTTTCTAGCCATAAATAAAGGACATTGAGCATATAATTTGTGATCCTAGAGAAGCTAAATAAGAAGGTGAACCCAAAGAAAAACATATAATCATCTGTCTGTATATGGGAAGTAGACAAGATTGTCAGGCAAACCTGGGAACTTGGGGGTGAGGTGGCATGGGGCTAAGGGAAATTGGGGTGAGAAACGTGAGAAGGGGAGGATTGGGGGAGCTTGGGGGAATGGGATGGTTGGGACACGGGAGCAGAGAAATATATATCCTAATTAAGGGAACCACCTTAGGCTTGGCAAGAGACTTGACTCTATAGGGGCTCGCAGGTGTCCAGGGAGATGTCCCCAGCTAGTACCTTGGGCAACTGAGGAGAGGGAACCTGAAATGACCCTATCCTATAGCCATACTGATGAATATCTTGCATATCACCTTCGAACCTTCATCTGGCGATGGATCGAGATAGAGTCAGAGACCCAAATTGGAGCACCAGACTGAGCTCTTAATATCCAAATGAGGAGCAGAAGGAGGGAGAACATGAGCAAGGAAGTCAGGACCATGAGGGGTGCACCCACCCACTGTGACAGTGGAACTGATCTATTGAGAGCTCACCAAGGTCAGCGGGACTGGGACTGAATAAGCATGGGATGAAACCGAACTTTCTGAACATGGAGGAAAATGAAGGCTGATGAGAAGCCAAGGACAATGGCACTAGGTTTTGTTCCTAATACATGAACTGGCTTTGTGGGAGCCTAGCCTGTTTGGATGTTCACTCTCCTGGACCTGGATCGAAGTGGGAGGACCTTGGACTTCCCGCAGGGCAGTGAATCTAGACTGCTCTTCATTCTCTAGAGGGAGGGGGAATAGAGTGGGGGGATGAGGAGAGGGGAAGGGGAGTGGGGGGGAGGGGGCAATGTGTGGGAGGAGGGGGAGGCAAATGGGGAGGAGGCAAAAATTTTTTTTTCAACAACAAAAAAAAATTTAAAAAAATAAAAATATATTAGTAGGCAAGATAATTGAAAGTTATAAAGGTTAACAAGCTTGTTCAAAGCCAGAGACTGTAAATGGGAGAGTTTCACTTTTAATCCAGGTTTAACTCGAAAGCTTATAGATTCAGTTATTAAGACTAATGGTTGCGTGTGTAATTGCAATAAACTAAAGACACCTCATTATTTTTGTGATATGTTTCACAAAGTACTATCGTCTATTTGATGTCTTCCAGATAGGCAAGGGCAATGCTGTGCATTTCACTCAAATAATAGGGATACTGTGATTAGTGAAGCTTGCCAAATTAGTAGAACTGTGGGTAAACATACTGACACCTGTTCTCAGAAAAAAAAATGTTTCAAAAATGTCAGGAAATGTGTGAGAATGTGGATTCAGATTTTATTTCAGTGACTAAAAAGTTGCATATTATTAAGGTGGCCAGATTCTTACACTGTATCTAATATTAGCTCAAAAAATAATTCTAAACTTGGACAATTTCAGTATATTTCTAGAACTTGTATCAAGGCCACTTTTTTGGTCCAGGGCAGGAAAATAGCATTTGTTATTGATGTGATTCTGTGCAAGGAATAGAAAATGAGGACTAATATGCCATGTAAACATTATAATACAGTGTTTGTAGTTCTTGTCAAAGAGAAATGTATGTAAGTGGTGAGGAACCTGATTTAGAAATTTTGGAATCATGATTTTGTTTTCCAGTATTGAACACTCTGAAATTTGAAGGGAGGAGTAGAATTTGCTCAAAAGAACAGAAATGATTAAATATAGCTCCAGTGATCTCTGGGGAAGGTAGTATTTTTTGGTGGGTTCCAGCATTGCAGATTGTTGCTTAATTGACTGAGTAGGTTTCACATTTTAAATGGTTTCTTTCCTCATTAAAGTGTGTTACAATTAGTATAGCATTTAACAACATGTAAGATTCATACCTGGTTGACAGCTTTGCTATTATTAGTGGTCCAATATCGGACTCTTTATATTCTAGTTTAATTCCCTATAGAAATGGTAAGTGGATAAAAGACACCAGTAAAGCATTTAACAATCCTCCTGCCTCAGTTGAACAATTAAGGTCCTACTTTTCTCCCATATGAACACTTCTTGGATTTGTTAGCAAACAGGGATACTAAGTTGGTCAAATGATGGAGGAAAGTTATTGGTTAAAAAATAAGGAAACTGCTTGGCCCACATAGGTTAGAACATAGGTGGGTGGAGTAAACAGAACAGAATGCTGGGAGGAAGAGGAAGTGAGGTAAGACTCCTCAGACAGATGTCATGCTCTCCTCCCCTGGGCAGAAGCCATGAAGCTCCAACCCAGGATGGACGTAGGCTAGAATCTTCCCGGTAAGTGCACCTTGGGGTGCTACACACATTATTAGAAATGGGCTAGTCCAGGTGCGAGACTTAGCCAATAAGAGGCTAGATATAAAGGGCCAAGCAGTGTTTAAAAGAATACAGTTTGTGTGTTGTTATTTCTGATGTAAAGCTAGCTATGCGGGAGCCAGTTGGGACGAAAAGCAAGCCCACGGCTCCCACAATAGTCAAAGTTGCACAACGTTTCAAAGCTTATCTTGTTTGTGCAAGAGAAATTGGAAAATTAATCATCGAGAAAAAAACATTTGATATTTTGTGCATTAATTTGTTTTACAAATTTCTTACTGCAATATGTTCATTGTATATAGGAATAGATTTCAAAAAGATGTAGTAATTCAAACACTCCCTTGACTCCCCACCCTGCTAACCCTTCCTTTCCTGTAGCTATTCAGCTAGTTCTTTTCCTTCCTTGTGACTGTCATACACACACACACACACACACACACACACACACATATATATGTAAAATTCACTATCCTGTTACCAAGAAACTGCTTGTCAGGGTGGATGCATTCAAGTGAGTTCCAACACAGCAGTTTCTAGGCCCTGTTTCTGAAGTATAGTGTCTTTAGCAATTAGGACTTAATTTCCACATTTGGGAGTTGAAAACAAAGGGCAAAAGCAATAGGCACCCTTGAACAGTCCAAACAACAACTCAAAAGAGGACTTCTTATATGTGGTATTGGTGGTTTCGGTATATGGTTTCTGGTTATTGGAGAGATATATTACATTGAAATATGTGCTATGTCTTGAAGAATTTTTCCTTCATTTTTTGAGTGTCAAATCTTATATGTAGGCTTTTGAATTATTTTGAATATTTGTATAAAACTAAGAACAAGGAATCAGTTTCCTTTATCCCCATATCAAGCTTTTTAAAGAGTCATTTGAAAAGGGTTTCTTATCCAATGTAATTTTTTTGTACCCTTGCCTAAACTTGAGTGGTTGTTGCTATGCCTTCGAAGGTATATTTCTGGATACATCATTTTAGTCTATTGAACTATATGTCTGGTTTTGTGCCAGAATTATGCAGTTTTTCTTACTATGGCTCTGTGCTATATTTAGAATAAGTCATGGTTATACTTTCCTCAGCATTATTCTTTTTGTTTAGGATGTCTTTATTTATTCACCATAGTCTGAACTTTGTGTAGACTTGAAAATGTTTTTATAGTTCTTTTAAAAAATGTTACTGGAGTTTTGATTAGAATTGCATTGACTATATAGGTTGATTTCACAGTTAGAGCTATTAGACAAACTATGATCATCGATAAATAGGTGAATATTTTCTATTTTCCTTTTGGATTGCTTTCTTAGATGTATAAAATTTTAAGTGTAGGGAAGCTTTTACTTCTCAAATAGGATTTGTGATGGTTAATTAGACTGTTGATTTGACAGGATCTAGACTTGCATATGAGCCAAGAGTTTAAGAAGGATTTTTAAATTAGGCTAATTACAGTGGAAAGAATTTCTTAATTGTGAGCAGCACCACTTCATACACTGAGATCATGAACTGAATAAAAAGGAGAAAACAAGCTGAACAATCAGATTCATCACTCTTGGTTTCTTGACTGTGGGCACAGTGTGACCAGATGCCTCCCCAAAATTCTGCAGCCAAAGTTGTTCCCCTGGGATAGAGTGAATGCTTACATTTTAAGGCAAAATAAACCTTTTCCTCAAGTTTCTTACATCACTGTATGCGATGACAGCAATAAGAAAAGTCGCTAACATAGGCTTATGTCTTGTTGGTAAGATTGTTGTGAATAGGACTGTATGTTTGATTTGGTTGTCAGGCTATTCTTGTTTGGCACATATGAAAGCTCCAGTTTTTGTATTTTTAATTTTGTATCTTACTACTTTGCTGAAAGCTTTTGTGACTTCTTAAAGATCTGCAATAATCCTTAGTGTTTCTAATGCCTAAAATTATATCTTATGTATATAGAGATAATTAGACCTGTGTATTCATTTAATTTTCTTATTTCATCTATTTTTTTTTCTAATACAACACATGCTAAATTGAGGAGGATGGGGAAAATGAACATACTCATGTCATTCCTGGCCATAGTAGGAAGGTTTTGAGACTTTATTTTTTAACCATTTACAATATCTTTGGTTGTATTTTTATTGTATGTAGAATTTGCTATGTTGAGATATGTTTCTTCATATTAATGAGGTTGTTACCATGATGGTATGGTGGACAACATTCAAAGGCTTTCTTGCATCTACTGAGATGGTCAGGTGATTTCTTTCTTTAAGTCTATTATGTGATTCACTAGTTATGTTTCTTTTTCTTTTTTGGTGGTTTTTCAAGACAAGTTTTCTTTATAGTTTTAGAGTTTTAGAGCCTGTCCTGGAACTAGCTCTTGTAGACTAGGCTGGCCTCAAACTCACAGAGATCTGCCTGCCTCTGCCTCCTGAGTGCTGGGATTAACGGCTTGCACCACCACCACCTGATTGCATTAGTTATATTTCTATTGCTGTGATAAAATACCATGGTGAAGGCAATCTACAAAACATGGTTAACAGATAAAACTGATGCTTCCTTTTCTACTATGGTGACATATTTAACACCTCCGTCCTCTGAAGACTATTTCTTAAAAAGACTTTAAGACTAGTACAAGCTTGATTTCTCTGAACTCTATGACTCAAATACATGGTGTCTTTTAGAATCAGGTGCTGTGGAAACTCCTTCACTCAATAGCCTTTAAGATACTGGTCCACTTTGGGCGTGGTTTCATGTACTATACATGCAGATGAAAAGTACGCTCGTGCCTCTTGTCTACTGGATTTAGTCCTAATTCCCAGCACATGTAGAGGGCTGTGCATCGCTACTCTTTCTGTGAGTTTATCCCCAGATAAGTAAATCTTTGTTATACTCCATTCTGGGCTATTGTGGAACTCTTTTGTATGCCAACAGTCAGGTCTTACCATCAAGTTCGGAATGGTAACCAAGACAAATAGCAATAGCCTGTAATGTTTCAGTGGGGCAGATTTGGAACCCCTCTGGCCAACACCTAAGAAAGGGGTAATTTATTCCTGAGAACAGACTTTTAATTTCATAGCTTATAGTGATTGGAAGAGGGTAATTACCTTAAACTCCTTTTGTATACATGTTTATAAAGATATTTTCGGAAGCTTTTATAATTGTCAGTTTACACACAGCATTTTCAAAGGTCTTTGGTATTAGTTTTTCATTCTGTACTCTTTCTTCTTGTCTGTTTTCCATCTTCTGCCCTATTTATCCCTTCTTATTTCATTATTTTCCTTTCCCTTCCCTTCAGCATGATTTCTAGTCCTCCCACAATGCCTTACTAGTTTCCTGACATACACTCAAATACATTTTTATAAGATTTAAATAAGCTATATTTGATTTGTAGTAGTCTAAACTAGAAACTGTCAACTACACAAGAGGTAGAATCAATGAAATGTGACAAATATTTTCAATTCAACACTATTCAGTAAAAAAGACAAAAACTACCACTTAAGCAAGAATATATGTGGAAATCCAAACAAATGCATGATTAAAAGAACATTTGGGAAAGAGAGTACAGATATCACAATTCTATATGTATAAAATAGGCATGAGTAAACAGAAACTGTCTAATTATTGCCACAGATACAAGAAACAGATGAGCACATTACAAAATACACAGAAAAAAATTGAGAGTAGTAGCTGTGTTATGATCTTGATAATGTTCATGATTTGAACCCCATGTATGTTCTACCTATCCTCTCTTCCTTTCTCTGTCATTCTATTTAGTTATCCCTTGTAATATTGTCATTGGAGGATAATTGAGGATTTATAAAAACAATGTATTTTATATTCAACAATGAAATACCAGAATTATTGCAGTTTATATGGAAGAGTTAATTTGAATTCCAATATTATATTGTGAAGGTTAGAACACCATTTTTTTCTGAATGTATATTGAACTATAGTTTATTTAGCTGTCTTGATTATTCCATTGCTTTAAACTTTTATGGAATTAATTGTCATTTATTTATTTATTTACTTTTATTTTCAGTCAGTACAATTTCTTGATACTATGGATAGCATGATGAAGAAAAGGACAGGTTTCAGAAACAGAGTGCTTTATTTTTTCCAAGTTCTAACACTTAATGCTTTGCACTTTAATCTAATTTATTTTTAAACCTTCTGTATTTTTAAATTTTATGATGAAGGAGAGGGTAGTGGTAGTAACTAACACACCATGGAACAAAATGGGCTTACTGTAAGTTCATATCTAGAGAGCCAAGGACGACAAGTACAATATACTTCTTTGTATTTATTTAGAACATAGGAGCAGATGTTGCCTTTCAGCCACACAATTTGTCATAGCTTCTAAATATGTTCTATCTGGATATAAAATTTTAGGCACCTAGATGGTTCACAAAACAACCGCACCATGCATTCAAGAAGGGATTTTCATTAGACTCTATTCAAATTCTCTGTATGCATAATGTGCCGAATGATATAATCAAATGGGAAAGAATCTCACTAGAAAAACTAATCCAGTCCCTTTCTCCATAGAAACCTATGGCTATAATAAGTGGTGCCTGCACAGCTGAAAATCAGCAGGCATTATAAATACTTAGAAAATGAGTTAAGAAAATGTCTTTCTTCTTATGGGCGCAGCAGTTTAAAGGACTAAGGATGTTAATTATAAGAAGTAGCTGGTAAATATTTCATCAAAAACACTGCCCACAGTCCTAGCAGGTGTTTGTTATGTACTGTAGACTTTTCTCTTAATGGTCATTTACCCCGTCACAGTATCTACAAATGTAAGGAAGGAGATAGCTTTAAGCATTTTCCTGTAGATACAGGAATGGAAAGGAAGAAGAAATTTGTGGCAGAACGCTTTATTATCCCAGACATGAATGCTAAAAGTTGTCTTAAATATAAATTCTTTGAAACTACAAAATAAATTTAATGGGAGTATATTCTTTAAAAATTCTTGGAGCACCGGACTGAAATCTCAAGGTCCAAATCAGGAGCAGAAGGAGGGAGAGCACGAGCAAGGATCTCAGGACCGCAAGGGATGCACCCACACACTGAGACAATGGGGATGTTCTATTGAGAACTCACCAAGGCCAGTTGGCTTGCGTCTGAAAAAGCCTGGGATGAAGCCGGACTCTCTGAACATAGCTGACAATGAGGACTACTGAGAACTCAAGAACAATGGCAATGGGTTTCTGATCCTACTGCACGTACTGGCTTTCGGGGAGCCTAGGCAGTTTGGATGCTCGCCTTACTAGACCTGGATGGAGGTGGGTGGTCCTTGGACTTCTCACAGGTCAGGGAACCCTGATTGCTCTTTGGGCTCATGAGGGAGGAGGACTTGATTGGGGGAGGGGGACTTGATCGGGGTTAGGGGGAAGGAAATGGGAGGCAGTGGCAGGGAGGAGACAGAAATCTTTAATAAATAAATAGATTTATAAAAATTTTCTCTAAATAATTCTTTATCTGAAAAACACAGTATAAGTTAATATTAGATTATATAAATTAAATATTTGTAACAATATCTATTTCAATTATAGTTTTATTTATTCATAAATGATATCACAATATAGTCCAAAAATGATTGTGGATGACTGAGTAATACATGATCATAAAGTACTCTTAATAGTACTAGTATATCCATAAGATTAAAAATATAACAACATATTGTCAGGCTGTGATGGGGCACAGCTTAGTCCCAGCACTCTGGAGGCAGAGGCAGGCAGATCTCTGTGAGTTTGAGGCCAGCCTGGTCTACAAGAGCTAGTTCCAGGATAGGCTACAAAGCTATAAAGAAATCCTATACCCCCAAAGCCAATAATATATCAACATATACCGATATATAAATGTTCACAGAAAAAAAAACCATTGTGTCATCCCATCTCATATTATCATATTCCTTTATAAGAAACTAATTTTAATAATGTTTTCTATTTCTAGAAAAATCTGACCAGGTATAGCAATCATTTTTCTTCTTTCTTTCACAGAAGTTATCACAGTATATTTGTATATGCTTTCTAAGAGATGAGAATAAATAGACCATATAGATAACTATAATAGTGGGTTTGTTAGATTAGCTTAAATCGTTAATGGGGGCAGAGTGGCTTCATGACTGAGTAGCGGGACTAGGAAAACTAAGAGGCTTCTTGGGCTGAGGAGCTGAGACCCTGAGAATAAGAAGAACCACGGAAGCTCCAGCCTAATATTAGAGGCCTGCATGCTCCCTGGATGCACTTATGGACTGACAAATCTATAGAGTCTGATGTCATGGTCCCTCAACAATCTGCACCTTTCTAATAATGTTTGCATGCACACATTTTTTCTCCTTCATTCTGCTGTTCGCACATTGCTGCGCGCAAGCCATTGGACTGTACCCTGCTTTACCTCAGTTTTCTGGTCTCTATGCCAATCATCTCTGGAAATAATTCTAAAGAAAAACCCATAAGTATGGTTTTACAGTTTCCTAATGATTTTGTTGGGGGTGTCAAGTCAAGGTAACATGTAAGATTACCAAGTATACATCACATAGCACGTGCATTTTCTGCACCTTGGTAGTTTGTTTATCTGAAATGATAACCACTATTAATCCTATAGAGTTATGCAAGTCATAAATATATGGACAGTTCCTTAGATTTCTTTGTTTATATTTTCTAACAGTTAGGATGCCTCATGGAACTGCACCTACTTTGTTTCAATCAGGAAATGATCAATGAGTCCAACCTTTGGAATTAGAAAAATCATCTATTAATAAACCTTCATGTGTAATTTTAAAATGTGTGATGATACTTGTAGTACAAAATTACAAAAGTGTAGTATCTGGGACACATAGTAAATATTATAATCTTGATAAAACTTAGCAATGTTCCTTTCCTATAATAATTTTGGATAGGCTTGGCATCTCACAGTTTTCACTTCACTTGGAAGAGTTATATTGATAAGTAGTTGAAATTTATGATGTTTTTTCTGTTCTTGTATCTGTCTTCAAGTTAAGTGTTCTACACTGCTAAAATATTTTCATTAGGGACTATTTCATAAGAAAGGAACATTTTCTATGAAAACCACAAAGGAACTTGAGCATAAACAAATACTTCCTAAATTGGGCGTTTGGGGACTTGATTTTAGCAGACGTGGGAAATTAGAAATTAGTATATCTTTGTTTACATTTAAAATGATGTATCAAACTCTGTTAACGATGTTTATATTGTTAATGTTAAATCTTAGTCCTTTTCCCAAGGTAATACCGCATTCCTTTCAAATTATCATAAATTCTGACTAAGTGGAGTTCAAATTAATAACATCTCCTCGAGAAGCAGTTAAGTGAAGTACCAACCACACCAATCCCAAACTGATTTCTATAATATATTTTGCTGCTTATCAATTTAATTGCATTCAATCCTAGAGTACTTATTTTATGGGTGATAATTTGTAACAACATTTTAATGTTTGGAAATTAATATGCATTTATATTTATCTTCTGTAACCTTCTCAAAGCAATTTTTAATATCAGAAGATTAAAAGAAATTACTATGGTTATATCTGCAAATTAAATTGAAAATAATCTGCATTTCAGATTATAATCTGATGGAGGAAGGTCATTGGTTAAATAAAAAGAAACTGCTTGGCCCTCATTGGTTAGAAGATAGGTGGGAGGAGTAAACAGAACAGAATGCTGGGAGGAAGAGGAAGTGAGCTCACACTCTACAGCTCTCCTCTCGGGAGCAGATGCCTCAGAGAGATGCCATGCTCCCAGCTCCCAGGCAGACGCACGCGATGAAGCTCCGACCCAGGATGGACATAGGCTAGAATCTTCCGGTAAGCACACCTAGGGGCGCTACACAGATGATTAGAAATGGACTAAATTAATATGTGAGAATTAGCCTAGAAGAGGCTAGATAGAAATGGGCCAAGCAGTGATTAAATGAATACAGTTTGTGTGTTGTTATTTCAGGCATAAGCTAGCCAGGCAGCCACGGTGCTGGAGACGCAGCCCCGCCGCCCTTATTACTACAATAATCCTCCCAAATAAGCATTAGCTCCTTAAGTTTCAAGGATCAAGAAACTAAACTTCCGGACTGGTAAGATGACTTAATGAGTCAAATCTCTTGCCTCCCAACCTTATCACCAAGTCTATCCCTGAGGCCATGTTAGAAGGATAAAGTCACCTCTGACAAGCTCTTCTCTTAGTAAAGGAAGTTGTGCGTGTGCTGGCATTCATGAGTGGGCACACACATGACATGCACACATACACCACTACCACCACCACCACCAACAATAACAAAGCAATGCACACAAACTAATGTAATTTTTAAAAGCCTGCACTTCTTCTGCCTCATTCTAAATTATCAGGATATATCATTTTTATTCCGCATGTCCATGTTGTTGGTAACAGAATGAGGAAAGATGGAAGAATAAAGGAGCAAAACTTACGCAGGCTGAATCTTAATAAAGTCTCCAGCATTTGCCACTTGCCTTAACTTACCCTTGACGCTCAGATTTTCCTCATTTGTTAATATAATCTAAACAATAGAAACAAGGAAATGTAGGTTTATTTATAGGTAGCTAGATTCCTAAATTAATATAAAAATTGCCTAATAACAGGATATCTGACATGGGCAAAATCAGTGATATCTCTCCTAGTAACTTATCAATCTCTAGAGAAAATATTATAAACATAGAACAGTATTGAAAGGCAGGGTCTAACACTGGAGGCTATATAATCCTAAGAAGAATGTAGTATTCTCAGAAAAATGGTGGTATTTGGGTGTAAACAACCCTTGAAGATTTGAGAAAAAGTAGCAAAAGGTTAAAACCCATGACAATGCCAAAATTTATACATGATCTATTAAACTAGTTTAATAGATCTATTAAACTATTTAACTCAGAAGTTAGAGTTGGAGACAGTTGTATGTAAGGTTTAAATATATTTCCTAATTTAATATTTGCCTCCCAAATGTGGCCAGGCAGGGGTGTATCCCTCATCCATTTCTGCATTTTATGTTCTCCCTGTTTGTCACACTTTCAAATGACGCTAATGGCTTCAAAGTTAACATCAATAGCAAAGAGTACGTGGCACAATGGTTTCAAGAAAATGAACTTGTTATATATAAAAGTCCACAGCATTGAAGAGTCTTAAACAGCAACATTTTTGAATTATTTATTTGTAGTGTGTGTACTAGAGTGCAAACACATGCACGAATGTAGTGTTTGTACATTGGATATACAATATAAGTTTTAGTTATTAGTTTTCCAAGATCATAAAAGTAGATTGTGATGAAGAGGTAAAAGGCTGCTTCACATAAAAGAATAAGATTATATTTGACTATACTAGAAAGTATGCATATCAATCGCTTTTCAATCAACAGGAAGTGGTTTTAATGATCATCTATTCAAGCGAACAATGGTTGCATATTGGGTACTCTGGTTGTCAAAACAGTCCTGATTTCTATTCACATAAAACATGAGCAGGTCAAGAATGTTTTCCTATTATCTTTTATTATTTACCTTATAAATTTCATCCCACTCTTACAAATATATAAATGTTCTTACAGAATAAATCATTCATAGAGCCTGAGTCACAAATATATCCTCTGAGAAATGATATGATAGTCTAGCTATGAGAATATGGATAATCTCTTTTGATAGATTATGCTAGGAGCATCTGGAGATAATATAAAAATATACGTGGCAATTTCACCAGAACATATTAAATGATGTAGTGAATGAAATGGATTGAAAATGAATTATAAAATGCAAAATATTTTTTGGTTGAGAAAAGTATTTAAGAAGACTCAAAACATATGAAGTAAGTAAAATTGAAAATTTCATAGACTATCACTTAGGAAAAAACAAGCAACATATGTTTGTGCAACTATGAAAGTTTCAACTAAAATACTAGCAAAAATACTGAAGAAAAATGATTATACTGAGATATATACAAAGAAAAGAAAGACCCTAGAGTTACCTTCAGATGGATTTATTTCTAAATAAGTTGTAATTTCAATTTTGGAGCTAAGTGGATATGAATACATATTACACTTGAAGCAAAATTATTTTTAAAATGTCATAATTATTATTAACTCATATAGTATTACTAATCTACATGAGGCTGGTAGAAACCATTAGAAAATTTATTAAAATTGTTGAGCTTTATAAATGGCTAATAGAAGTAACACAACCATACACCATGTAAACAGTTTTCTTATAACAGAAACTAATAGACTCAAAAACAATTATTCTCTTACTAGCAGAATAAAAGTAAATATCATTAAATGACTATGAATTTGTTTATTGAGAAATGATGAGATTTTCTATGAAAGTAGTATAACCCATTAATTAATTAACTTCTCACAGGACTAATTCAACAAGTGGAAATATACTGCTGCCTATAGAGTCCTATGGCAATGTGAAGTTATTTAATATGGAAAATGAATACATCAAAACAACTTACCCCACGGAAGGTTTTGTACTTCTTTTCCTCAAAGAGGCTTGCCATCCGTGAGAGATTACAGAAAAATGGCCAGTAGTCCCTCTCTGATTCCACTGGAATCTAAACTCTTCGATAGAAAAAACAATTCAAATTGATTTGTCATTGTTCTGCAAAATTTGATGCATTGAATATTCTCGGAAAGGTTTGCTTGATGAATAAGCCTGTATATAAATAAAAAAACAAAAAAAACATGAAAACGCTTCATCCTCTGCCCAGTAAAGATGAGACCTTTCTAATGTAGAAGAAGAAAATTATTCTACAACCTATCCTTCCAGTTGCTTTTCCTCTGACTTTTGAGTTATGATGCTGACACTGCATTGAATCCAATCCTGCCATCCTTCTTTATTTTTCCTGTTATTTAATTGAAAATGTTCTTTATACAAAATATTCTGATCATTGTTTTCTTTCCCTAACTCTTTCAAGATCCTCCCCACCCACCCACCCAGATAACGCTCCCCTTTAAAATATAAACAGGCAAACAAAAAAAAATTAAATACAGTTACATCCTTTCATACCTCACACCACATCTCCTTTCTTTATTTAAGAATATCCTAAAGCTCTTTTTGTTCATTATTCTAAGTCCATTGTTTCAAGACCCTGGCCATGACCCAACCAAATTCCATTGAATTCATAAATCTTCTATCTTTTTATGAAAAATATTTTAAATATATTGTCTGCCTACATGCACACATATAGATTGCAATTCAAAAAATGTGATTGTTTAAATGAAATTGACTTCTATAAATTCATATGTTTAAATACTTGACCCCTGATTGTTGTAACTATTCAGGATGAATTAGGGGGTGTGGCCTTGTTAGAGGAGTTGTGTTTTTTTATGGGTGCCTGCTTTGAGGTTACAAAAGATAAGGGCCATTTCTTGTATCTCTCTGCTTTGTGCTTATGGATCCAGATGTGAACTCTCAGTTCCATGTGCTCCATTGCCATGTCTGCCTTCTGCCACGCTTCCTGTCACGATGGCCCTGAACTCTAAAATCCTGAAACTCTAAGTCCCAAACAAACTCTGTCCTCTATAAATTTCCTTGATACTTATAAGAAGTAAGAAATGTACAGCATGGAGTTTATAAGAGAGTTCTAATGGACACAGAAATTCATGTAAATTCTATAATTACTGTTAATATGTGCTGTGGATGATATGAAATGAGGTGTTGATCACAGTGCCTAGGGGTTGTTGGTATTGGTAATATAGCATGAAAATCACTAGAAATAATTTTCTCAACATCTTTTCCTAGAACCATCTCAACTCAAGTGATATTATTTTTGATATTGAATGGAACCAGGATCTAACATGAATAGGAGCCCTATATGGATGATTAGTGCAATTGTATCAAACTCCAATTTCTGTTTTTGAATAATTATAACAGTAAACATTTGATGATATAATAATGTTAGAAGTAGAACATTGAGTCTATTTCAAGTTGGATATTAGAAAGACTAATGAACTAAACTGGAATTAATATATGAGATTTTATTAAATTATTGAATTTTGAGAGTATAAATTAGTGAGTCTCTGATGCACCAGAAATAATTAGAGAGAATAATTAAGAGAAAGTTACAGAGCTGAAGTTGGTTCTATACACCAAGGTAGGAAAGTTCAAGTTGATAATAACTTTAGTGAGAAGAAATTAAGGCTACTCTTTTCATCATGTTTCATTAATGGCAATTATAAAACACTAAACATGATAACATAAAGTAAGTGTGTGGGGAAGAATGAAGGTTAGGAGAGTTATGTGATAATACATGTTTAGAATGCTGTCTAAAGCTGCAGGCTAAAATAATCTAGCAATGGAATATTGATAAAAAGTAGGACCATCAGTAAAGTTCCCAGTTATCATAACATTTGGAAGGCTGTTTAGACCTGAAACCCAGTGGTGAGAAGCCATATTTAATTAGGGAACTGTGAAAAAATAGATAAACTAGAATTTAAGAGAAGTTGGTGTTTAAGTGACAGAATTGTCACCTGCTTCAAATATTAAAGAGGAGTTAGATAAAATGAGAAGATAAGCAATTCAAATTTCTTTTTAAAACCCATTTTTAGTGAGACAGAAAGACAGAGTTCATGGTGTCGATGATCATTGGAACTTACAGAAGAAATCGGCTCACCAGATTGTTTCTTCTCCATGAAGTACAGAGGAAAATTACACTTGACTTATGTGGGGAAAGGAATCAGGGTCAGTTTTCATGTAGTGCAAATAACTTTGTGTTTGTAGTAGTAATTACTAATGTAATTTCACTCAGAAAGTTTGTGGGTTTTTTTTCTATAACTACATTCACATAGGTAAAAATAAGATGCCTGAATTGAAGCAGTGCGCAATTTTTTCAAATGAGAAAAAAATAGTAGAGGGGGGTTATAAAAAGTGTCATAGACGTTGTGGTGGACTTTAGTAAAATTGAGAACATTATGTAATGTCACTATAAAATTCATTTTATCTGTCATCATCAGACAAGATCAGTGTTTTGGACAGAAACAAAAATAGAATGGTCAAAAAAATGTACCAAATTGACAGGTCTTAAAATGATGTGTTTATGTGATGACATTAGAAACAGACAGGTTGTGAAGAAACCAAGATCAAAAAATCCAGAGCTGTGTTTCCAGAGTTGCTTTTCCCGTGTTATTGATGGACTTTGACATTCGAATCATGCTGAGTGACGATTTTAGTAGAGAGGGAGAAGAGGGCCAATGATACAAGTTTGGAATTGTTTGTGAAGATTTAGAACAAAGATGTCCCTAAAATGGGGAAAAAAATGATTTTATGGGCTGAAGACAGTGAGCACTCTGCTGTATTTCCTTCCCATCAGAAAAATGTCAGTTACACATTTTCAGAAATATAAAAATGTGAAGACAAATGTCTATGATAGCTTTAATTCTAATGATATATTTCATCAAGTTATGTAGATGTTAACCTAAATAAAAAAAATAATTAACTTATTTCCTTTTTTGATCATTTAGTCAGTAAATAGATCACTACTCAGAATTGACATTACATTCTTGATGTTTTCTTAAGATTATTTTTGAAAGTTTATTTTACATAGTGTTTTCATAAACATGTGTGTGCATCATATAGGTGCACAAGGCTATAAAGGGTCTTAAGTCACCTAGAACTGCAATGACACATGGTTTCGAGCAACATGTCCATGTTGGGAATCAAACCCATGTCCTTTGCAAAAATTCCAAGTACTCTTAATCACTGAACCATCTCTACAGACCCACTGAAGTTTTCTTGTTACCTGACTGTTTAGCAGACATAACTGATTTCTAAAATATTATACTCCTCTTATTTAGTAGGATGTGGAACACCAAATATTTGTTCAATAGTTTCAGATGCTATATGCCTCCTTTGATAATTCTGAGCATGGATTTTTAAGAAAAATGTTATATTGCTTATTAATCAGCATATAGCAAAAATGTACTCTTAAAATATATTTCATACCGATGAAAATTGACTCATACTTTGAATGACCTTGTACAAAAGTCTAGATTGTGATCTACATTTCTTAATCTCTTAAATACATAGCCTTTGCAAACAAAGGAGAAAAAAGCCTCAATAAAGTCTTTTGTAAACTAAATTTTGAATATATTCTATCAACATGTAACAAATACAACACAATCATATGAAGTGGCATTTTCAAAACCAATTTTGTGGCATTTGAAGCAATGGAATTATCAAAATATAACTAGCTCTTAGTGTAAGAACAAAATTAATTAAATTCTGGGGTATGATGATTATACCAGTGTGCTACCAGGTACTCTATGAGTAATATTTCTATAAATAAAAAAAGGAAATATGTAAGTATACAAGAGACAGAAAAACTCAATTCACATTAAAAGGAACTTTCCTTGTCTTGACTATGACTGTCAGGTTGCAAAAATTACCAATTTCAAAGTATTTTCAGTATGATTTACTTTAATTCATCTTTTCTTTCTGTTTCACGATATTATAACTCTTATTGAATCAGAACTATAATAGCTGTATATATTAGAGTAACTACATTTCCTAGTTCTCTTTTTATTGCAATGTTTAAAATTATGCTGTGTTAAAAACCTCACATTGACTTACGTTTTTCCTAATATAAAGATGAGCAAAATATGTCTGAACTACTCTCCTGGATCATAAACTCTTCCATTCCTACTTTTAAATATCTATTTTATCTATTTTTTTATAATTGCTTTGTTTTGCTTAAGAGTATTCTAAGAATATTGTAACTTTTCAATTGAAAAGAAAAAAATCAGTTTACTTTATTATTAAGACTCTTTCCTTTATTTCTCTCACATATTGATCCCTAGATCATGCTGTTTTGTTAAGCTATGCTTGATGTGGGAATCCCCTCTCCGTGCTGTGATTACCATTAATGAATAAAGAAACTGCTTTGAACTTTAGGTAGGCAGGGAAAGCTAGGCTGAATGCTGAGAGAAAGAATGGTGGAATCAGTGAAATGTCATGGACGCTGGAAACTTTAGCTGGTAAGTCACAGCAATATACAGAATAATAGAGATGGGTTAGTTTAGGATATGAGTTTAGCCAGAAATACGCTTAAGCTATTGGCCAACATTATTGCAAATAATATGCTTTTCTGAGTGGTTATTTTATTTCTGGGCAGCCAGAACAAGCAAGCAATGCTTTCTCCAACAGATGCAATAGATGCTAAGTAAACAGCATATTTCTAAATGTGCCATTGGTACTAATACACCCATATTTCTGTTCAATTACAAATATGCTCTCAAATTGTTTGGAAGAGTCACCATGATATTTTTTTTCTTTGACCTCTAAAATATCTGTCAATATAATCTATAAAAAAAAAAAAGTGTGTTTACAAACTGTTAGAGATATCATCATCCATGATCTCAGGCTCTACTTAAAAGCTATATTAATAAAACCAGCATGGTACTGACATGAAAATAGACACATTATCAATGGAAAAAAATCAAAGACCTAGACATAAACCCACACACCTATGAACACTTGATTTTTGATAAAGAGCCCAAGATTACATAACAGAAAAAAAAAAGCATCTTCAACAAATGGTGCTGGTGTAACTGGATGTCCACATGCAGTAGATTTAAAATAGTCTCTAAATATGGACGACAGTAGTGAGACTTGGGCATTTTGTGAGGTCGCTGGCACTGGAACCAGTGCTTATCCTTGTGATTAATCACATTTTCTGGAGCCCAACACTATGGAGGTATATCTTGCTCAGCCTTGATATGGGGGAAGGGTCTTGGTCCTGCTTCAAGTGATGTGACAAACTTTGTTGACTCCCCACGCAAGGCCTCAGCCTCTATGAGGAGTGGATGGGGGTATGGAGTGGGAGAAAGGTGGGGAGAGTGGAAATAAGGGAGGAGGAGGGAACTGTGGATTGGTACATAAAATAAAAAAAAAAGATTATTCTCGAAAGTAACATATTAAAAATAGAATGGCAAAAGCTTTATATATGTATGATTTCATAAAATATCTAATTACTAATAAAAAAGGAATGCAAATAGATCAATTGTATCACACTACGCAAAACTCAAGTCCAATTGAATCAAAGACCTTAACATAAATCCAGATACTTTGAACCTAATAGAAGAGAGAGTGAGAAATAATCTCAAACACATTGGCACAGGAGACAACTTCCTGAACAGAAAACCATCAGCATAGCCACTACGATCGACAATTAATAAGTGGGACCTCATGAAACTGCAAAGCTTCTGTATAAAAAAAGACACTGTCAATAGAAAAAACAAAAACAAAACTGTATCCTACAGAATTAGAAAAGAGCTTCACCAACCCCACATCTTGAGAGGGATGATTTCCAAAATATGTGAAGAGCTCAAGAAACTAGACCATATATACTGTTGATATAATTGGTGGGGTTATAGATAAGAGTAATAAGGGAACAAAGCTCAATTATAGGTAAACTGATTTTTGTTTTAAATATAAAATCCACTTATTTTTAGAATATTTTCATTGTGTTCAGGCCAAAGTGATTAGCAAAATAAAATAAGAGAGGCAATACTAATTGTCCATGAAAGTAAGGACTAATTTGAGAAGGCTAAAGGAAGGAGTTTGGATTAGACCAGCTGTATCCATATAAACCCCTGGGAGCCCTTTGGAACATTGCTTTTTCCTGCGCTTTCTACTAAGAAGTGTGAGAATACTTTGGTAGGCTAACACGTGGAGGTAGGAGCTGTGGGATATGCTTCCCACCATGCCGTCCCTGCATCAACATAGGCAGTTTCAGGATGCACTTTATGTGACCCTTAGACCTCTCAGAAGACCCTAAATGATTAAGAATCAGGCCCCTCCACTGGCCCTGAATTCAGTCCCTATCTTTACCTGATAATCCCTTTGCTCATTAGTCTTACTCAGTCGTCTCTATTCAACAGTAAATAAAGCATTTGTTCCAGACTTGGCATGCTGAGAGGCACAGGTTAACATATTCAGATCTTTATTTTCATTGCTGTCAGTTTCCAAATACCTAGGACAGAAATGTCTGGTGCAATGCAAATTTTAGTGATGACTCCGTTGAAGCCTAAAGCATTATCATCATAACAGCATTGCCTTTTAATTCCTGCTGCTGCTTAGCCATTTCTCATCTTTATCCCCAGGCTTTGTGTGACATCAAAATGACAGTGTTTACCTGATTCTTGAATTCCCAGAGCAAAATTAAGTGATCTTTTTGCATAATGTCTTACTAATACATATTTTATTTAATTATGATGATTGAGCCATTTTCCCACAGCCTAATCAAATATGCTTACAATTGTGTTCTGATTTCTTGGTTGGAAAAACTGTCAGCTTCACTTAAATTGCACAGACCTGAGAGTTGGGTTTTTTTTTTTCACTTTATTTTTTTAGTGTTTTTATTGAGGTATATATTTTTCTCCACTCCCCTCTCTTCCTCACTCCTCCCCTTCTACCCTCTCCCATGATCTCCATTCCCCTAATTTACTCAGGATATCTTGTCTACTTTCTACTTCCCCTGTAGATTAGATACATGTATGTCTCTCTTAGGGTCCTCTTTGTTGTCTAGGTTCTCTGGGGTTGTGAATTGTAGGCTGGTTCCATCTTATACCTGTCAGAATGATCACGATCAAAAATATTGATGACAGCTTATGATGGAGAGGATGTGATGTAAAGGGAACACTTTTCCACTGCTGGTGGGAGTGCAAACTGGTGCAGCTACTTTGGAAATCAATATGACGATTTCTCAGAAAATTAGAAAACAACATACCTCGAGACCCAGCAATACTACTTTGAGGTATATATTCAAAGAATGATCAATCATACCACAAGGACATATGTTCAACTATGTTCATAGCAGCATTATATGTAATAGAAAGAACCTGGAAACAGTTGAAATTCCCCTCGACTGAAGAATGGATGAAGAAAATATGGTACAATTACACAACGGACTACTGCACAGCAGAAAAAAATAATGCCCTTTTGAAATTTTCAGGCTAATGAATGGATATGGAAAGCCTCATATTGAGTGTAGTGCCCCAGACCCAGAAAGGCAAATAAAATATGTACTCACACATAAGTAGCTTTTCAACATAAAGCAAAGAGTTGGGTATTTTTAAATGGTAGATTTAAAAGTCTAATTTTTTTTTTTAAGAAATGGGTTTGAATGGCTGCTGGAAATTCAGCACTTTTTTGTATAGGCTATGTGTCATTCTTTATAAATTATTGGGAGAGCCATAATGAGAATTTTCCCCATTTAAACACCATTGGAGTTAGAAGAATGTAAAGATAGTTGTTGAAAAACAAAAAAATTCTACAAGGCACTTGTAGGTGAGTCAGATTGGAACTAGTTACTGTCATCACATGCATGATGTCAAAAAACACTGTCTACACAGTAGATAGTTGCAGCTAAGAAAGGAGGGAAGCAAACTTCAATAAAGACGGGCATCAAAAGCGACATTCAAACAAATGTGTTTAAAGGCAATGCCACAAGTACTAATTACATATTTAAATATATGGAGTCAACTATCTAACGTAAAAAGTGGTAAAAAAAAAAAAGCAGATGCTTAAATTTTGTTATTCTGAGGGAGAGGCTGTTTGGTTGGTGGATAGAAATCTAAACTGTTAATGATATTCTTAAAATGATCACACTAAAGACAGCATTTCAATTTAGAAAAATTTAGAAGTTGTTTATTTTTTCTAATATTTATTTTTATGCTTGTTCTTTTAATTTGCATTATGTTTTGTCCATGTAAGTTTATAAATATGTAATATGTTTTTTTGAAAAATTTCCTACATTCATAAAATAAATTTTTGCTATGTTCACTCTATGACCTTCCTTCATCTCCTCCATGACTTCCTGAACACTCCCTCTCACCTTGCTTTCTCTTTGTCTCACTCTCTCCTCTTTGAACCTCACCTCTAAAACAAAATTTTTCCCTGCATCAATCATCAACTGTCCAGTGTTCCTCAGCTAGGTGTACGGGCTTCTGTATCATTTCTCCATCCTGCTGGATTGCTGCCTAGCTTGTTCCTGCTCAGGCAGCCATGATTGTGGTTAGTTCCTAAGGACACTGATCATATCATTTCTGGAAGATGCCTTCCCCGTAGTCTTTTTCAACCTCTGCCCCTTAAAATCTTTCTTTCCCCTCTCCTAAGAAATTTTCTGAACCTCAGGAAGTGTGTGTGTTTATGTGTGTACGCACACATGCATGCACAAAACATAGATGGCCCATTTAAGGATGAACACTCCACAGATACTAGTTCTTTGTACTGTGGCCAGTAGTGAATCATTTTTAACTGTAGTCTTCTGCCCAAAGACGCTTATCTGATAAGGAGTGAGAGCTGAACTAATCTATGTGTAGAGGGATACATAGTCAAAAGTCATTTGGATATTATGTCCACTTAGCAAATTAATGAGAGTAGTTTCACTCATGGAGCCTGTGAGTTCCCAGTCATGAGTTCTTGGTTAGGTTTGTAGAACCTGGTATAAGTTTCCTCCTGGAGAATCAGATTTAAATGCAATCAGAAAACTGTTTAGACTGCCGTAATATTGTGCTACTCTTGAACACATGGTCATATCTTGCCAGGATAGTGACACGAATCTGTGACCCCAGAAAGGTGTGCAAACATGTGCTGTATTCCAAGCAGCTACAATTTGTTATTCATTCAAAAATCTCCTGTTGACTGGCTCAGTAGCTGCTTTTCTTTTTCTTTTTATTGAGCTCTACATTTTTCTCTGCTCCCCTCCCTGCCTCTCCCCTTCAGTAGCTGCTTTTAAATCTTTTCTCTCCTAGAGTGTTAAGAGCTGTGTAATTTTAACTGGTAGGGAAACTGAATATTTTGAGAAAAGGGCTTGAATGATTGCTGCAAATTCAACACTTGTTACGATCTCAATGCAGCCCTTCCAAATTTAAATGAATACACCTCTCAAGAGAAAATGAAAGTGAAATAATCATGTTTAGCAAGAACTAAATCTAAATGTCTTTCTTATGGGTTGATGTCAAAGCAAGCATTATTCTGTGTCTTTGCAATTTCTGAGTAATCTGAACTGCATGGCAAGGTGAACGAAGCATTTAAACACTTTCAAAGGACAGCTGCATCAATCAGATGCTGCGACCCAACTCTAGAGGAACCTTTCTTATGCCTTGTCGGATTTCTAAACATGACTTACATTACAGAGCCCTAGTGATTTAAACCTGTTTCTCTATGACACTCAAGGGAGGGAAGGCATTTTTTTTTTAACAGACCTGTTCAGGGGTGGGAAACCCCATGTTTTAATTTTCTTTCTTTCATTTGCATAGAGCCCTAATCTGCCTGCAGACTTGTCAGCTTCCAAGTAGCAGCAAAAGATAAAAACGGCTTTGCATTTTAAAGGAAAACCATGGAAATACCTTCTGTGGTTAATGTATTTTACTTTTTCTATTGAACTCTGCATTTTTTATGATCTTGTGAAAACAATTTAAAACACATATCCAACATAAAATATAAAATATTCTATTTTCCCAAATGAAACAGTTGGTAATGTCTAAAAAGACAGACAATTTTAGCAAAATACAAGGCTCAGCAAAGTAATAAAAGTCATAACAACTTGATAAAAGTGGCAAACATGAGTGATTTACTCATGAGTGAACTCTGGAGTAAACTGCCTATACCAGAAGACAGATTCATAAGAGAAAAATAGCTCATTTATTTAATTGAAGTTCAGGAGGACACATGAGCTTTGATAAATGAAGACCAAAGAAATAGGAGAATATTTATGTTTTATTAACAACAGTGTTGAAGTATTATTGCAAGACGAAAAGATGTGATGTGATAGTAATAACATTAGAAAGGTAGAAGTTATGAAATTCTACTTTCCGTATCCTCAGGTGTGTCTGTGTGATGTTGCTTACCTCTGCTCAGGGAGAAATTCTCTAAAACTAAAGTCTTTTGAGAATTCTTTTGATCTGTTTTAGAGTAGATAGTTGAGAAAAAAATAAGCGCAAATTTTCTGCATATTATTTATCAAGATTTAAAGGTACAAAATTTTTGGACAGTGTGTGCTAAACTGCATCATGCCCTGTCTGTAATTTCTTCAGAAAGTTTCACTGACCAGTTGGGTAAATTCATAAGCTATAGAACTAGAGTAGATCAGACTAATAAAGTAGCTATCACTTGGGTCTTAAGACTCTTGTGGTGAATGAAATGTCTATGTCCTAAGCACAGATGCCTTTCTCTTGTGGCTCTTATATAAATCCCTGACATGAACTTGAAGATAGGTGATCAAAAATATATTGATTTTCTTGCTATGCAAAACCTGCAAAGTTTTTGAGATAGTCTCACAAACACTGAGTACCTACAAATTTTCCGTTACCGTATATAGACATCTTTTTACATTTTTCTTTCTTTCTTCACATTTCTTATTCACTCAGTAAATATTTATTGAAAATCACTTGTATGCTGGGAGTTGAAGAAAGTAAAGTGTGTCAGCAGCCCTGTTCTTTAGAAGTCACAAATGCAATAAAAATAATTTCAACACCTCTGTATCTTGAGAGTGATTTCAAATTAAGAAAACCAAGGTTCAAAGGAATATCATACTTTTTTCTATGTAACATAGTTATTGAGTTACAAAGATCAAAAGTGAGACTTTTATTCTCTGTTTGAACATTTCCCCTTAGTTAAAGTTGTATCTCCTATTCCAGCATAAACTTTTCACCTTTGAGTGTCAACCTTTTCCTCTCACATTAGAATACACATTCTTTGAAACTAAAGATGTCAAATGTGCCTCAAACTTTGACATTTCATGAATATTCTGTCTTAGGAAAGTGATCCTAGTTAAATTAACTTTAAAAGAATTAAATGATAATACATAGGAAAATGAATAGTTCTTAGAAATACATTGGTCTAGCTATAGGACATGTAAATAGAAGCCACTAGAGAAGAAGCAATCTAATTAATGACAAATACCTTCATTTAATAAAAATCCTGCATGCAAAACTGGATGGTGTCAGTGCATGCTTTTAATGCCAGCACTTGGGAGATGGAGGCAGGCAGATCTCTGTGAGTTCGAGGCCAGCTTAGACCACAAGAGCTAGTTTTAAGACAGGCACAAAGCTACAGAGAAACCCTGTCTCAAGAAACAAAACAAACAAAGAAACAAACAAAACCATCCTGACTCCTCAGAAATTTTGTACTTCTGTTCACAATGTTAAATTGTTTGTATATTCAATAAATTATTTCAAAAATAAAAAATACGATCCCATCAGGCTTTAGAATTGCAAGATAAAACATGTTGGCAACAACAACCATTTTTGGTAATAGTGTCATGAAGGAAAACCACAACTTGTACACACAATACATATAGATAAGTAAGAATTTTTTAATTTATTTTGCTAAAATACCATGTCTTTAATATACTTGATTGATGTGGGATTCCCCTCTGTAAACTGTGAATATGTTTTATTATCATTGGTTAATAAAGAAGCTGCTTTGGGCTTATGGCAGTACAGATTACAAGTCGGGAATTTTAAGTAAAGATAGAGGAGAAAAGAAGGCGGAATCAGGGACACCATCTAGCTGCCAAAGAAGACAGACACAGGAATCTTATTGGTAAACCACCAGCCTCGTGGCGATAAATAGAATAATAGAATTGGGTTAATTTAAGATGTAAGAATTAGTTAATAAGAAGCCTAAGCTAATACACCAAGTAATCTTGCAATTAGTATAATTTCTGAGTGATTATTCGGGTTTGGGCGGCTGGGAACAAACAAGCGGCCTCCGCCAACAAAATGGCACCAACGTGAGGCAACTACATCGACATAAAACTGATTGAGTAAATATTTTCAAAGACGTATTTGTCTTATTTTATATGAATGAGTATTTTCCTGCATTTATGTACATATACCACATATGTGTCTGGTTCCCACAGAAGACAGAAGGCATGGGATCTTTACGGGATGGTTGTGAGCTTCTATGTGTGCGCAAATCATTGATGCTGGGTCCTCGGCAAGAGCAGCACATGTCCTTAACTACACAACTATCTCTCCAGCGCTCTCAAAATGTTTATATCTAGGTACATGACATCTGTTCTCTATAAACATTAGATTCTATCTTATTATAATTAATGCTATTTATCCAAAAATTGTCAGTTGAATGCTGTATTTTAAGTGTAGGTATCATTGAAATAAAAGACATTCTTAGGGCTGATGAAATAACACTATGGTAAAGGTGCCTGTTGTTAAGCCCAAAGACCACATTGCAAATAACCATGTGGAAGAAGAATTAGGAATTTCAGGAAGAATAATTGGGCACATAGAAAAGAATGAATACCTATTAATATGTTTTAGGAATGGATTTAGGGAAATTGTGTAAGTGTTGTTTGTTGTTTTACTGCATATAGAAAGAAAATTGAAAATGGGCAAGTTTAAAAGAGAGTAATAGCATAATTGTTTGACAAGTATCTTGCAAATCAATGTACTTATTGCTTAAGATATTGAGAGATTATACCATAAGTTGAGTTTTCAAGTGTGCTAATACTGGGATCTTTTTTTTTTAAATTTATTTATTTATTAAGGATTTCTGCCTCGTCCCCACAACCGCTTCCCATTTCCCTCCCCCTCCCCCGATCAAGTCCCCCCCCCCCCTCATCTGCTCGAAGAGCAATCAGGGTTCCCTGACCTGTGGGAAGCCCAAGGACTGCCCACCTCTATCCAGGTCTCGTAAGGTGAGCATTCAAACTGCCTAGGCTCCCACAAAGCCAGTACGTGCAGTAGGATCAAAAACCCACTGCAATTGTTCTTGAATTCTCAGTATTCCTCATTGTCCGCTATGTTCAGCTAGTCCGGATTTATCCCATGCTTTTTCAGACCTAGGCCAGCTGGCCTTGGTGAGATCCCAATAGAACATCCCCATTGTCTTAGTGTGTGGGTGCACCCCTCGTGGTCCTGAGTTCCTTGCTCGTGCTCCATCTCCTTCTGCTCCTGATTTGGACCTTGAGATTTCTGTCCGGTGCTCCCGTGTGGGTCTCTGTCTCTGTCTCCTTTCATCGCCTGATGAAGGTTAATATTCCTGAGGATGCCTATGTGTTTGTCTTTGAATTCACCTTATTTAGCTTCTCTAGGAACATGAATTATAGGCTCACTGTCCTTTATTTATGGCTAGAAACCAAATATGAGTGAGTACATTCCATGTTCCTCTTTTTGGGTCTGGGTTACCTCACTCAGGATAGTGTTTTCTATTTCCATCCATTTGTATGCAAAATTCAAGAAGTCCTTGTTTTTTACTGCTGAGTAATACTCTAATATGTATATATTCCATACTTTCTTCATCCATTCTTCCGTTGAAGGGCATCTAGGTTGTTTCCAGGTTCTGGCTATTACAAACAATGCTGCCATGAACATAGTTGAGCATATACTTTTGTTGTATGATAGGGCCTCTCTTGGGTATATTCCCAAGAGTGGTATTGCTGGATCCAGGGGTAGGTTGATCCCGAATTTCCTGAGAAACCGAAACACTGCTTTCCAGAGTGGTTGCACAAGTTTGCATTCCCACCAGCAATGGGTGACTGTACCCCTTTCTCTACAACCTCTCCAGCAAAGGCTATCATTGGTGTTTTTTATTTTAGCCATTCTGACAGGTGTAAGGTGGTATCTTTTAAATCAATGTGCCAACCTCATTGAATTATTAGATAAAATTTCGACATATTCATGTTGTCACTTTGGGAAGTTCATCCTGCTTGCAAAATTAAGGCCAAAATTTTAAAAAGAATAAAAATACCTTAAATCTACCACCATATATCACACATGAACTGGTAATCTTTTATATGATAACCAAATAAGTTTAAATCTTAAAAGAAAACACATAATTTAAAAATGTAAATGAGTTAAATTGGGTTGGAACATTGAACGTTTGAAAACGATGCTGAGAGTTGAATGCCAGCTATGTACCGTGTGTTGTTCTTGGAAAGAATGAAAAATCAGATAAATGAAAGAAGATAATACACAATTAAATGGGCAATTTGTATGATACATCAATTTGTATGGTACATCTATATTATCAATTACATAGAATGCAACTTTAATAAATATTTGAATTAAAAAATCATCAGAGAAAATACCGATTATAGGCTGCATATGTGAGGTGCTTTAAAGAACAGATACTGGCAGATGTTTGGATATTTGGCTCTTAGAAGCAGAAAATGAATGAGATGAAGCCAAGTTTCACAGCAGAGTTGAGCAATGTAGAAAGTGATTACAACAGAGGGATATCTGTTTTTTTATCTATATACTCACTTCTTTTCATTATTAAAGTAACAGGCTTAATTGCCTCGAGGGTAATGAGTTATTTAAATATAAAGTGAGATGAGGAAGTGCACAGCTATGGTTGTACAAGGCATGACAAGATGGATACTCAGTTTCTGAATACTGAAATCAGGAGCTGGGAAGGAACAATCAGCTAGGACTGAACAGATTTATAGCTACCATGTTTCACTATTATCTTTCACTTCACATCCCTATACTTTGTCAGAGATGTATGGAATTTATTCTGCTATATATTGACGTCTGGCTTAACCGACACTCTTAATATCCTTGGGTATAAGCCAAAGTATTAAAAAATTATGTTGTTGTTGATTATAAATTAATTTCCAAAACCAAAGTAATTGCGATATGAGATAAAAACGTAAGTAAATATATACACAAATATGATTTTGTGATTTGGATGTCAACACTGTTTTTGTAACCTTAGTTATAACATGAGTGCTAGAAAGTGTTTAGATAGAAACTTTCATCTATAACTAAGAAAACTGCACAAGAAATCTGAGACCTTTAAATAAATTACTTATTAATACTAGAAACATAAGCACCTACTAACCACTATTATTTTTTTACAAATGAGCAGATAATATTGTAAAGAAAACTATTTTCAAAAAAGCACTACTATAATAAACAGAAATCTCCAAGATTAAATAATCAGGACACAGAAATTATACAGTTCAAAAAAAAAAAAACAGGATCACAGAAAAACAATAGCAAGTGAAACTGCTTTGCAGGAATGGTAATGGTAGGACTGCAGTTCTTTCTTTCTTTCTTTCTTTCTTTCTTTCGTTTTTTGAAACAGGGTTTCTCTGTAGTTGGATCTAGCTCTTGTAGACTAGGCTGGCCTCAAACTCACATAGATCCATAGATCCGCCTGCCTCTGCCTCCCAAGTGCTGGGATTAAAGGCGTGCGCCACCACCTCCAGGCAGGACTGCATTTCTTTAGAGAAAAATCCTGTTTGTTCATAATTGAGCATGATCACTATTCTGAGAGAATAAAAGAACCACAATTTCACATATCCTAAGATTCATGTGCAGGAATTATTGATAGGTAAGTGTGAAGCCTGGTTCTTTTTAGATTTCCTATTGATTTTATTGTCCTATACATTTTTCTCTACTTCCCTCTCTTCCTCTCTTCTCCCCTTCTACCCTCTCCCATGGTCCCCACATTCCCAATTTACTCAGAGGATCTTGTCTTTTTCTACTTCCCATGTAGATTAGATTCATGTATATCTCTCTTAGAAACCTCATTGTTGTGTAGGTTCTCTGGGATTGTGAATTGTAGGCTGATCTTCTTTACTTTATGTCTAATAGTGACTTATAAGTGAGTACATATGATATTTGTCTTTCTAGGTCTGTGTTATCTCAATCAATATGATGTTTTCTATATCCATCCATTTGTCTGCAAAATTTCAAGATGTCATTTTTTCTGCTGTGTAGTACTCCACTGTATAAATGTACCACATTTTCCTTATTCATTCTTTGGTTGAGAGACATTTAGGTTGTTTCCAGGTTCTGGCTATGACAAACAGTGTTGCTATGAACATAGATGAGCACATGTCATTGTGGTGTGATTAAACATTCTTTGGGTATATACCCAAAAGTGGTATTGCTGGGTTTTGAGGAAGGTTGTTTTCTAATTTTCTGAAAAATCACCATACTGATATCCAAAGGGGCTGTACCAGCTTGCATTCCCACCAGCAATGCAGGAGTGTTTCCTTTACCCCACATCCTCTCCAGCATAAGTTGTCATCAATGTTTTTGATCTTGGCCATTCTTACAGGTGTAAGATGGAATCTCAAAGTTGTTATGATTTGAATTTCTCTGATGAGTACAGACCTAAACAGAGAACTCTCAACAGAGGAATCTAAAATGACTGAAAGATGCTTAAGGAAATGCTGAAGCCTGGTTATTTGTGTGTATGATCAGACCATGATGCAACTTATCAGAAAGTTTACTTGTAAACCTCCTTTTATAAACACTATTTCACTTTTCCCAGTTCCCACACAAATTATGTTGATGCTTCATGGGAGCCCAGGTTCAGTTAAGTTCCTAAAGTGGATCTTCTCTGAGCTGCCTGATATTGTTTGAAGAGCCTTGTGTTGTGAGTTGGACAGAATGGAAGAGACAAAGAAGAAGAATGGGAGCAAGAACAAAGGAATCTTCTAGAAAAATGGAAAGGGCTGTGAATCAACTGTGGAGGGAGAAAGAGAGCTGAGTATAAAACAGAGTCACCCTGACTAATAAATAGTTTCTCTAAAGCAGAGGTTTCTTTTATAGGTCTCCAGAAGTTCTTACAAGGAAAAAGCCTGAGAACTCTGCTTTATATTTCAGTATCCTATTAGAAAATATATAAAAAATAGACATGCTTACTTTGTCTTATGAAAGACCCATTCTATCATGTGTTGTCTCAGTAAAAATGTATGTATTCAAGTCAGAATATGAGTCTGAAAAGCAGAAACTGGGGAAATAAATTGGAAAGGTAATTATTTTTAAAATGTGATATATTGATAGATGATAGATAGATAGATAGATAGATAGATAGATGATAGATAGATAGATAGACAGATAGATGATAGATAGTTTTGAAACATTTTATTAGAAAATACAAACCAATGCAATATTCAACAAGACAGGAAGTATGGAAAAGAGCCACTTTGTAAGTAACAAAGTAAAGCATAAATCGATGGGAAAACAAAACATAAATCTTTTAAGGAAGGAAATATCTTGCAAAAAAAATAGCATCAATTATGAAACTACTAGTTGTTCGAAGTATATGGGTTTTTTCTCTCTAGTCTTCATTCAATAAACACTAAATCATACTCTAAGATTAATGCTGATGCTACTTTACAGTCATAAAATGAGCATATACTTGCAAATAAATCTAGGATTCCTTAATACATTGTAGGCCTCTATATAGATCTTGAAATAACCATAATTGCCAGAAAAGGGTTTACTTTTTTGTCAAATACTAGTCTCCTATTAATAATATCATGTCTCAGTTTTTGCCCATCTGTTGCCACATGTGGATAGCCTCAATGTACTGTAACCCCAGTAACAAATGTCAACTATGTGCAAGATTTCTCTTTCAGTTAAAGAATAGGAGAGGTTTGTTAGCTAACCGTGGATCCAGAAGAAATGTACACAGGAAAAAAACTATTCGCAAATATGCATCATTATCCTGTGAATGAAATGTTATAGTAAGAAATGTGGCCAGTGAGTATCAGGCTAAATAGTACGCTTGCAGAAATGGAAGTTCCATATTTGATCCCTTTTCCTCACTGGTTATTCTCAGAAGAGTTCAAATTTTTACTCAGATAACTAGGACATCACATTCACTTTAAAATAAATTCTAAATTCTAAAACCCTCCTGTGCAGTTATATTACCCATGAAACTGTTAAGCAGGTAACATATGTATTGTATTGTGATTTAAAAGCATAAGCCATTCTAGGTTATAATAAAGTTTTGAGATTAGAAACAAATGAATCCTAACCAAAATGAACATTTTTATTTTAACTTCTCACCTAGGAAGAGCTATTTGACTAGGACTGCAAATGGCCAGAGACCTGAATCTTGCTTTAATGTTTCTTCTTAAATTGTTTAATGCTTCTGTGATTGAAACTGAGATGTGAATGAAATTGCATGACCGAACTAGTAAAGGCTGGAGGAAATGGTGCAAATTTAGGCTTAGAGCTGGGATTCAGGAGAACACGGTGAATAATGAGAAAAGCAGCTAGGATGAAATAAGGGGATTAGGATGGTAAGTGTGGAGAGGCAGCCTTGGGAAAATACATAGATAGATTCAGGAGGATTTGGATATCCAGCTTGAGGCCCCATTGAAGGAAGATTTAAAAAGTTTCTAATAGAACTCAGAGAGCAGAGCAACATGGGGCAAAACAGACTGGGAAGCTGTGAATGAAAGAGCAATCTCCTTGGGTAATTAGGAAGGCAATGGTCTAAACTAAACAACAGCAGGAAGACACAGCAGAATTCAAAGCAAAAGAAGATATTAACAGAATTTACATAATCGATGTGAGGGGAAAAAAAAAGAAAAGGAATCTTAAGTGATCAGTTCTGAGGTTGGGGAAATCAGACCTTACTGACTTAGAGGATGAGAATTCAGTGGAAAGGGAAATGGAAGTTTAGCCTAAGAGATTGGTGTGGGAATATGTGCATGTATGTTTTACATAAAGGGGCAGTGTGGGGATTGCCCCCATAGGCTCATATAACTGAATGCTTGGTCTCCAATGGGTGGAACAGTTTTGGAAGGATTAGGAGGTGGGACCCTATTGAAGTGTCCTGACAGTGGAGTTAGAAAATACTTATAAAAGTTAATTAAAATATTACCAACAGGCAATTCTGTGATCTTTTGTGATGTCTGTCTCTGTCTCATCCACCATCCTCTCTGCTCTTCTCCCTTTTTTCCCCTCCTTTTCCCCCTCATTCCTCTCTTTCAATTTTTGGTTTTTAATTCAAATTCCTAGATAAATATAATCAATCAAGCTTTTTATGACAGGCTAGAAAATGAATGGGGGCAATCCCTCACCTCTTTTAATTAATTTTCATAACACTGTAAAAAGAGAGATAATGTAAGTTATGAAAAAGTCTGTTATTAAAGGATTGATCAAGCTGATTTATGCTTTTGTAGCTCCTCTCCCCCTCTCCTTCTACCTCCAATTATAAAGATGGTACTGTTAAAATAACCAATAATGACAGCAAGTTCATCCGTTTCTTCTTTATTTATGATATTTATATTTACTTTGGAAACCTTTTAAGTATGGTAGTCAGGGTAGAAAAACTAGAAATTTCTCTTATGATCATCCATTTACCATTTATGTTTAAGAATGATATTAAGCATATTAATCTATTTTAATATTAATGAAAGTATGTCACCACTGCCATGAATATTATTCTCCTTATATTACCTCTACTTTCTCAGTTCTTCCAAATGGATTTCAAATTTGGTTTGTAAGTATTCATGTATATTTGTATTTCACTGTGACTTTAATTTGTACTTCTCTGATAATTAAAGAAATTGAGCATCCTCTTATTTTCTTCTTTACCTCAAATATATCTTGAAGGTTGAAATAACTAACCAATATTTTTCAGTTCTCTTGGATGTTTTTAATGATTTAGTCTTCTTTAAATTTTTACATATAGAATTTATAAATATATTTCCCAAGTTTGTAGCTTGATTTACACTTCCTCTTAAGGAACAAAATTACTGAATTTTGCTGAAAATCCACTTGTTATTTTTTCCTAGATTGTGATTCTTCTAGTAATGAATATAACATTTGACTAACATATTGGTACACAGATATTTTCTTGTGTTATAGTCACTTCATAATTTTAGGTGTTACATTTAGGTCTTTAGTCATTTTTTATCAGTTTATTGTTCAATATGGCATAAGGATTTCTCTTTTCTGGGATGAAAATTGTCCAGCGTCATTTTTTGAAAGTCTAACATTCTCTATGAACTGATTTTTCTCCTTTGAGTTATCTCAGGTATGGAGTGAGTGCATCTCTGAACTGTCTCTCCTTTTTCATGCTCCTATTTGTATATCTTTTTAGCAACAACATACAATAACATGGTGTATGCTTTACACATGACTTTAAATCTAATACTATTAATCCCACATTCTTTTCCTTTTCAAATTAACTTATCTATCCTTTCTACTTCCATTTTAATACAATTATAATGTCAAGCAATATTGTTCATCATAGTAAGTCTTTTTATGAATGACATCTTCATGGAACATACTTTTGCTGATACAAATAAAAACTCATGTTATCTGTGTTCTCTTGTATGTTATACTCTGGGCATTTCATAATTTAATACTTTACAATCAAGATCTTTATCTATCCAAAGTAAAAGCTTAGTAAGTTGTAAGTTGTATTCACTTATGCAATGCTACCAAATTTTACCAGCAGCATTCGTTGAAGACTGAATTTTCTTTCATTATTCTGTGTTAGAGGAGTGTAACTCATGTATGACTACTCTTATTTGCAGAGAAACAAGTACTTCTTTTGGTTTTAAATAACACCAATCTGTGGAGAATAGAAAAAAAAACATATAATTGAACATATATAAACCCACAGCACAGACTTTAAAACTGCATGGCTTTAAGTTCTACCTATACTAAAATAAGAACTGGAAGATTTAAAACTCTCTATGATACACCTGCCTCAGTTATGAAGGTAGAGAAATGAAGATCCTTGTAACTCTTTCATTTAGTAAACAAAATAAATGGATGCAAATTATATTTACAGTTCTCAGAATGCCACCTATCTCAAGAAAAAAAAAAAAACCTCAGTAAATGTCTTTAATATGTGCCTGAAATACATGATTTGATGAGTTCCTGAAAGACTCTTTGCTAAAATTCTAGTCTCTAGGACAGCAGTACTGCATCTACTAGATGGTACATAGAACACTGGAAATTGTCTCAAAATCTATTATGACCCTCTGCCCATTTGCTTTCTGTGCTTAGGTTACTGTTCATGAAGTCAGCAGGTTACAAATAACATGTTCCTCCCATGGATTGTTACTTTTACCCAAGGTTAAAGAAAAGGAACAACCCAATCGGGGACTACCTTCATAACATTAAGTCAATATTAACCATTTCTTTAACTAATGACATATTTTCTTTTTTTTTAAATCTTTTTTTTAATATTTATTTATTTACTTATTTATTTATTATGTATACAATATTCTGTCTGTATGCCTGAAGGCCAGAAGAGGGCACCAATCCTCTTTACAGATGGTTGTGAGCCACCATGTGGTTGCTGGGAATTGAACTCAGGACCTTTGGAAGAGCAGGCAATGCTCTTAACCACTGAGCCATCTCTCCAGCCCCATGACATATTTTCTTGATAGGAAAGTAGCTACTATAATAGACTAGAATTAATAAAGAGGAGATGGAATAATAAGACTTCTTAGGAACCAAGAAGAAAAAGAATAATGTCAGTTCCGATGGTTCCCATCTTCTCTGTGACAATTAACTTGCCTCATCTGATTGTCTTGGTGGGATTTTCACCCTTGCTGTTTTCTTAGAAAAGCAACTTTCTCTGCTACTCGATGTAAATATAGGTATGTATCTCCAAGATGCTATTTTTGTTCTACTACTAGGAAAGCACATATGGTTGAATGCTGGAGAGGTTCTACAGAATTCAGTAAGGTATATGAGAGATGTCTTTACCAAAGGGAAAAAAATTCTAGTCAAGACTAAACAATCCAGCACAGAAGAAATATCTGATTTTCTATGTAGTTAGGTGGATCAACGATTTGGCTTTCTTTAAGATGTGAGATTTCGGAAGTATGAGACTAGAATGGGACTGAACAGGCTAGTTGGGAATATGGGTAGCTGGATTGGGACTAATATAAAAGAGAAGATCTCAGAGGTGGGAAAATGCTGTCTTTTAAATAAATGCCTCCTCTTTTTATTAATGGATTTCACTGGAAATAAATAGATCTCACTATGTGTAACCATCTACCTAATATTCTAAAGATAAATGAAATAATTTTATAAATAATACTAAAAATTAGCAAAATTAGTTATAAAAGATGTAGTCATGAAAAGCGATAACACTTCTTCAAATATTTGTTTAAAATATTCTTGATTATGCTAGCACTATTTTTTAAATATGCTTTGTTTTTACATTTGATATTCTTTGGTTCTTTTCAAAAATCAGTTGTTGACAGGTGTGTAGATTAATATCTGGGTCTTTGATTCAGTTCCATTGGTCCTCCTGTCTGTTCTTATGCCAATACCAGGCTTTTTCATTACTGTAGCTCTGTAGTGGAGTTTGAAGTCAGGGATTGTGATGCCTCCAGAAGTTCTTTTATTCTACAGGATTGTTTGGGCTATCCTAGGTTTTTTGGCTTTCAAGGTGAAGTTGAGTACCATTTTTTTCTAGGTCTTTGAAGAATTTTGCTGGGATTTTGAGGGGCATTGCATTGAATCTGTAGATTGCTTTTGGTAAGATTGCCATTTTTACTATGTTAATTCCTCCCACCCAAGTGTATGGGAGATCTTTCCACTTTCTGGTGTCTTCTTCAATTTCTTTCTTCAAAGATTTAAAGTTCTTGTCATACACATCTTCCACTTGTTTGGTTATTCTGAGATATTATATACTATTTGTAGCTATTGTGAAGAGTGTTGTTTCTCTGATTTCTTTTCTAGCCCTTTTATCATCTGTGTAAAGGAGGGCTACAGATTTTGTTTGAGTTGATTTTGTATCCCGCTACATTACTGAAAGTGTTTATGAGTCATGGAAGTTTCTTGGTAGAATTTTTGGGATCACTTATGTAGACTATCATATCATCAGCAAGCAGTGAGAGTTTCACTTCTTCTTTTCTGATATGTATACCCTTGATCTCCTTTTGGTGTCTTACTGCTCTACTATAAACTCAAGAACTACATTGAATAGATATGGAGAAAATGGACAACCTTGTCTTGTTCCTGATTTCAGTGGAATCGCTGGGAGCTTCTCTCCATTTAGTTTGATGTTGGCTGCTGGCTTGCTGTATATTTCCTTTATTATGTTTCAGTATATAATTTGTATCCTTGCTGTCATAACTGGATATCAACTGTAGAAGAATGAAAATAGACCCATACCTATCACCATGCACATAGCTCAAGTCCAAATGGATCAAAGACCTCAACACAAAGCCAGACACACTGAACATTACAGAAGAGAAAGTGGGAAGTACACTTGAATGCATTGGCACAGGAGAACACTTCCTAAATAGAACCCCAGCAGCACAGACACTGAGAGAAACAATTAATAAATGGGATCTGCTGAAACTGAAAAGCTTCTTTAAGGCAAAGAACATGGTCAACAAGACAAAAGAACAGCCTACAGAATGGAAAAGTTCTTCACTAACCCCACATCAGAAAGAGGTCTGATCTCCAAAATATACAAAGAACTCAAGAAATTGGTCATTAAAAGAACAAATAATCCAATTTAAAAATGGAGTACAGACCTAAAGGAGAACTCTCAACAGAGGAAACTAGAATGACTGAAAGACACTTAAGGAAATGTTCAACATCCTTAGTCATCAGAGAAATGAAAACCAAAACAACTCTGAGATTCCATCTTATACCTGTAAGAATGACCAAGATCAAAAACACTGATGACAACTTATGTTGGAGAGGTTGTGGGGTAAAGGGAACACTTCTGCATTGCTGGTGGTAATGCAAGCTGGTACAGCTGCTTTGGATGTCAGTGTGGTGATTTCTCAGAAAATAAGGAAACAACCTCCTCAAGACCCAGCAATACCACTTCTGGGTATATATCCAAAGGATGCACAATTGTACCACATGGACATGTGCTTAACTATGTCCATAGAAGCATTGTTTGTCATAGCCAGAACCTGGAAACAACCAAAATGCCCTTCGACCGAAGAATGGATAAAGAAAACGTGGTATATTTACACAGCAGAAAAAAATAATGACATCTTGAATTTTGCAAGAAAATGGATGGAACTTTAAAATTAAGTGAGGTAATCCATACATAGAAAGACAATTATCACATCTATTCACTCATACATATGGTTTTTAACATAAAGCAAAGAAAACCAGCCTACAAACCACCACAATCCCCGAGAACCTAGACAACAATGAGGATACTAAGAGAGACGTACATAGATCCCATCTACATGGGAAATAAAAAAAGACAAGATTTCCTGAGTAAATTGAGCTTGGGGACCTTGGAGAGAGTTGAAGTGGGAAGGGAGACATAGGTAAGGGAACAGAGTAAAATGTAGAGCTCAATAAAAAATCAGTTTAAACAAAGAAAAGAAAAGAAGGAAAAAAATTTCTTGATTGATTGTTTTCAGAGAAAATGAGTTTCTATTAGCTAATATTAAAAAATCAGTGATGCAAATTATTTTTTTCTTCAGTTATGAATATTTTAAGGCTCATTTTAAAAAAAACTAGTTATGAGATCAGTCAGGGAAATTTGAAAAATATTGGAGAAATGGTTTCTACACATAGACTTCTTAGTTTAGAGTTAGAGAAATAATCTTCCCCAAGTAAGAGCACATCAATTTAACCGCCCTGAAAACACAAATAAAAATAACATTATGCCATATAATCAGACTGTGTTTACCAATTTAGAAATACACACACATGCAAACACACAAGCGTGAAATAATACCTAATGAGAAACAAAATTGTAAATTTAAATATGGGTGGAGAGGAATAAGTGTGAGGGTTTCAAGAGATAAAAGGAAATATTTCAATCTCAAAAATAAGTTAAAAATAAATTTTAGAAAAGCAAGACAAAGGAGAAGAAAAAGAAGAGAATAATAGAATGGAACAGAGTGAAGAATTGAGAGACCAAGGAGAGTTGGCTCAATTATTTTCAATCATAACTTTGATTATTGTTCTCATTCTGATTGCATATTCATCTGTTTTGTGCATTGCTCAGTAGAATTTTCTGCTTTCCTATTCCACACTTCTTATACATTCTGAAAGAGACTAATCTATTCCCATGAAAATGTAAATTCCATGAAGGGTGAGATCTCCCCAGGTTTAGTCTCTGTTTGTTTTTTGTGTGTGGAGGGGGGGGGTTGGTATTCAGAACAGTCTCTTCTTCACATATTATCAGAAAAATGTTTTGTTGCTGAATTAATGGGTGCTAAGAGGAAATTCTTAGAAACCATCCTTTTCTTGTACTTTTTGAAAAATTCAGACAAAGAGGGAATAGTTAGCAAGCATAACATTTCTGGTGTGGAAATCTATATGAAGTGTCTTTATATATTTGTAACATAATTCCCAAGGTAAAATAATATTGCTAAACATAGAAGAAAATCAATACTAATTATTGATGGAGTTTTCTCCATGTATTAATGACCAAATATTTATCATATGGGAATTTTGAGAGCTATCATTGATTTGTAATCTTAAAAAGAGCAATTTAGAGTCTGTCACCCTCATTCCATCTTCAAAGAGAGATGAGAATTATGAAAATATTCCAACAAACAAATATTATTAGATTCATATTGTAGTTTAGGAACCTTTCTGGCCAAGTTGATAGATTCTACAACTTTACAAGAATCAAGATCACTCTGAGTATATTCTATTCAGATGGAAAGTTTATCTTCTCCTTCCCATTGTTCTCAACACAAATGGACCATTTAAACTAGCAGGTGGTAATGTCACTTGGTCATATACTAAGTTAAAGGACTACATGGTGTAGCTCCTATAGCTAACCTCCATATTGGTGATTGTAAGATTCCTATACCTTTACTCTTCAAGTCTGGCTTTTATATGTGTAAGAAAGAGTGCTTCCATTAGAAGAAACATCAGTGAGTTTACTAAGCTAGAATTAAAAATCAGCATTGTGCTACTTTGGATTCTTCAGTTAGTGAAGATTCTCTCTTTCTCTCTCTGTCTCTCTCTCTCTCTCTCTCTCTCTCTCTCTCTCTCTCTCTCTGTGTGTGTGTGTGTGTGTGTGTGTGTGTGTGTATGTGTGTGTGTGTGTGTGTGTGTGTGTGTGCATTGTGTGAGAGGTGTCATGTGAGCATGCATAGGAATTAGGGTGATTTCCCTCTTGATCTCTACCTTTTTTCCTTTAAGAAATAGTCTTTCACTAAACTAAACTAAATTAAACTAGTACATTGTTTTTGATTATCTGGCTGACAAACAAACTCTCAGGATCCTCCTGTCCAAAGATGCACTTGCACCAGTATCCATCTATCTCAGGTTTTCATTGCAAGGGTGTTAAACATTTTCACCCATGTAAATGCTATAGATTTGGACACCGTTCCTCATGATTATATAGTAAATGATTTTATTCACAAATGCAGAGGAAAATGGCTCTGGTACAAGCTACTCTGAGGATGCCCCATGCAATTAAAGAGAGATAGTTTGACTTACTCCTCAACAGGCATGAACTAAGTTACCCATTGAAGCAAAGATCATGGGAAGATAATGGAAGAAGGTGTGAACTAATGTTCCTAGAAAAAAGAGCCACATTGGTGGTAAATTTTCTACATAGATGATTGACTAATGAGAGCGTTGATGACTGTGGAAAGTCCAGGTGTTCCAGATATGAAGCCAGATAATCCTGGGCCATCTTTAGCTCGTTTAATAGCTCTTCCCCACCTTAATTACAGACCTAACATCTTTGTGACTATCAGGATATCCATTCAAATATATTTAGAGTCCCTAGCTTCCATGATTTTAAAGGCTAGTGGGTCATCAGCTAGCATCTCAAACTTAAAGCAAATATTTGTTGGAACTGGCTACATGGTTCCACAAATGAATCTGGAAAATGTCATCATGGTAAGCCCTGACAAGCACTTGTTACACTGTCATTCATGTTATCAGCATTCACAGTGTAGAAGGAATAGAAGCCAAATTATATTTTCTTCATTCATTTTGATCACAGATACTGTGCATCATGGTAACAAAATTATGCTGATAAGAAGGATTTAATCTTCTGGGAGAGGAACATGAAGTAGCTGGTTCCAGTCTGTCTAGTCAGGAAGCAGGGAAAGAAAAAGGTTGAGGCTCATCTAGCTTTTTCCTATTTTGAGTTTATTCAGTCTGTCTTTCCGGCCCATGTGAGAGCAGTGCCCACATTTAGGGTGGGTCCTCCCTTCTAGGAGTTAAGGTCTGGAGTAACAAGCTCGCAGGCATACTAAGAAGTGTGTTCATAGCAGCATTGTTAGTAATAGCCAGAACCTGGAAACAACCTAGATGCCCTTTAATGGAAGAATGGATGAAGAAAGGATGGAATATATACATATTAGAGTACTACTCAGCAGTAATAAACAAGGACTTCTTGAATTTTGCATGCAAATGGATGGAAATAGAAAACACTATCCTGAATGAGGTAAGCCAGACCCAAAAAGAGGAGCATGGGATGTACTCACTCATATTTGGTTTCTAGCCATAAACAAAGGACATTGAGCCTATAATTAGGGATCCTAGAGAAGCTAAATAAGGAGAACCCAAAGAAAAACATATAGGCATCCTCCTGAATATTAACCTTTATCAGGCGATGAAAGGAGACAGAGACAGAGACCCACATTGGAGCACCGGACAGAAATCTCAAGGTCCAAATCAGGAGCAGAAGGAGACGGAGCACGAGCAAGGAACTCAGGACCGTGAGGGGTGCACCCACACACTGAGACAATGGGGATGTTCTATCGGGAACCCACTAAGGCCAGCTGGCCTGGTTCTGAAAAAGCCTGGGATAAAACCGGACTTGCTGAACATAGCAGACAATGAGGACTACTGAGAACTCAAGAACAATGGCAATGGGTTTTTGATCCTACTACTCATACTGGCTTTGTGGGAGCCTAGGCAGTTTGGATGCTCACCTTACTAGACCTGGATGGAAGTGGGTGGTCCTTGGACTTCCCACAGGGCAGGGAACCCTGATTGCTCTTTGGGGTGACGAGGGAGGGGGACTGGATTGGGGGAGGGGAAGGGAAATGGGAGGCGGTGGCGGGGAAGAGACAGAAATCTTTAATAAATAAATAAATGGAAAAAAAAAGAAGTGTGTCTCCTTGGCCATTCTAAATTCACATTATACTAAATGTCCATCAACATTAAGTATCTATCAGCAGGTGAGTGGCTAAAAAACTATGGTAAATGTAAATGCACATGAAGGCACACAAGCAAAAAAAGGGGAAAAATTCAGTCTTTTGTAGCACTGTGAATTAACGTTTCCATGAACAGGCTAAATGAACTAAGTCACACCAGTTAAATGGATATTATATGATGATCTCATATGTGGAATCTATAAATGTCAATCAGAAAGAAATAGACACCAAGGTTGATTAACAGAAACTACTGTCTTTACTAGAATATTAGTAGAGAACATATGACTTTAGGCATGCACCATGATAGACTTGCCTTATGTCATTTTATCTAAAGTTGAACTCTTGTTTCCTGAAACTCATTTGCATTGGGTACTGAAAATGTGTGCTGTTTAAAGGGACAAATGCTATCTTATACCACGCAGGTACCATTACACACCAAGGAATTGTCGTGCAGTGCTGGTTCTTACTGTGAATCTATGTCCACCCTGTAACAACTTCAGACCATAGGAGAGTTTCCTCTGAGATTTACCAGGTACTGGTTGAAGGTATGAGTTTTTCTAGGAAATGCATCATTGTCTAGCAAACCAGTAACACAAATTTTTCTGGGATTAATAATTGATTTACTGTTGTTTTTTTAATTTTTAAAGGCATTTAAAAAGTTCAATTTATCATCTGATTTTCTTCTTTTTAATAATCATCAAAATATAATCCAAATTTAGTATGTATATGTGCATAAGGGATGTTTCTTTAATTATGGAATGAAATTTTAATCTAAAACATATTTTTAAATTTATTTGCAAAATTGGCAGCTTTAAATAGAAAAAAATACTTATATTTGGTTTCAAGATGAGTGGTTGCTGCATCTCAATTACATACTTTTGTATTTATCTTGGCTTTACTTTTGTTTCTCTTATTATTGTTATTAAACATATATAGATAGCTTTGTCTATAATTTTGCAGATAAAACTGTTGTTTTTATCTTTTATTTTTCTGCTTAAATACTATTTTGCTTTTGATTCTAGCTATTTATTTTAAAGAAATACATTCTTCTCTCCTCTACTTCTTAGGTTTCTCACTATAGGATTAAAACCAAGTGTTCACAGTGGTAACTGAGTTTGGCTACATTTTGTGCAAGTTTTGCCACAGTTTCCACAGTCAGTCCACCAAGATATAGAGAAGCTGAAATACTCATAGTCTGTGCACAATTACATTTCCTCAATACACCCTCAAACTGTATTTTCCCATTTTATTTGAATTATTTCAACTGCCCATTTATGTCCTTAGACAAAATAAAATAATATGAACTACGTTTCTTCTATTCATTCATTTTTCTATGGATTGGAACTCTATTTTTAATCATTAGAATGTATCATTTATAGGCTGCAAGATCAAAAAATGATTCATGCGACATAAGTGAACTTGGTAATTTTGAATGAAGCTTCATAATTTCTTACACTAAACCTATTTTCTTTATATCTAATAATATTAAATTCATTCAAATTTGCTCTGTTTTATTAGTGATAGCCAAGCTTCTACATATCAATTGCATAGTTGCTACTATAGCTACATATGGAGTATAGAGGCCACAGCTCTGTAGTATACCTCCCAGCTGGCATGAATTCCTCTAAAGGGCTTTTTTCAATTAAAGGAAACATTTATCAAATCTTCACTGCTTTCTAACTCACTTTGTCAACTACTGAAGCTATCCCTAATATCACTTCTAAATTATTATCAACAATTAGTAAGTTGTTTTAACACCTATCCCCAACAAGATTGTATATTTAGTATTTTGTATAACCTAAATGTAACAATGACAACAGCAACAACAGCCTGGACATATAAACAGATATTTTCTTTTTAATTTTTTTAGCCAAACTCACGTATCTTAAATAGAATCATATTGATTCAATGAAAGTGCCTAGTAGAGTTACGGCAAGATCCATGGCAGGTCACTAGGAGAAAACACTTCTTTCTTGTGAAGTACATGAGTTTTGATAAGTGTCAGATAACTATTTGGGGACAGAATATATGGTTCAAGGAATAAACTGCTTACTGATTTCAGAACCCCCAAAACATAGAAACCTGCCACGGTCTTGTACATCTGTAAACCCAACTCTACTGGGTTGAGGGAGGATGCTCCCAGAAACTCACTGGCCAGCCAGTCTAGTCAAATCTCTGATGTCTGGGTTCACTGAGATTTTCCTTTATTCTCTCCCCCAAAGATATCTCTCAATTGATATCACTGAGGAGAGTGCTTGTCTTCTGTAGTCTCTGTGAAGGCAGGTTTCTTGTCACACACTTCTCATAGTCAAAAGCCTCTCTTCAAGGCATGTGCATGGCAAGAAAATATTTGCAAAGAAATTGCTGAGGTTCATGTGCAAAATGCTTTGGACCTTCATTCGTTTATTTAAATTTTTTTCATGTGTTTGAACATCTAAGAGGAATACCTAGAACAAGCATAATGTGTTCTATCAGCACCACCACGTACTTGATAATTTTACTCAACTTAAACATTAAAAATTAAAAGCCATTGCCTTTGTAAAAAATATCAAGCAGAATACCTTGCTTTATTGAACCATACTATTTCATCTATAATCCATATATATATATATATATATATATATATATATATATATATATATTTCTTCTCAGGTTCAACATGGAAATGTCTATTACCACAGGAATATGTAATAAAATTTTATTTCTTTCCTCCTTTGAGATTTTTTTTCGGTAGTGCAGGGTTGTTCTTTTGGCATGTATGTCTATGTATCACATGTGTAACAAGCTCGCAAAAACCATAGCACTGACTTAATTTAGGTATTATGAAGAGCACTCAGTGCTCTTAACTGCTGTGACATATTTCTTGCACAAAGTTGATTTGATATTGATATGCACATCTTCAAAAGCTACTGGGAAAGGCAAAATTAGGAAGATTGTGCATGAAAAGTTTCAAGAAATGTATTTAGTACATGAAACCAAAGATTTTTGAACTTTATGACTTTCTAAATTTCTTAGAAACAATGGTTAAGTATTCCGCTGCATGATTTTACTCTGTTAATAAAAAGTCTTTTCACTTTCCTAGGAATTTGTGATCTTGGACCTGCAAGAAGTTCAACTTCTCTATTCATCCATAAGTGCTACAATCCAAAAGACAAAGCTCAGAAAACTCGTCATAGATCTTTTTCCTCTCCTGACTTTCTTTTTTTCTTCTTTTTAAAAGAAAACAAACTATCTTTTTTTTCATTATATATACCAATCCAAATTTTCACTTCCTGCCCTCCTCCCATGCCCTCCGACACCCTCCCACTCCATCTCATCCAATAATCAGAGAGGGTAAGGCACATTGCTTTGGAGAAGGTCCAAAGCCCTCCCTAATATTTCTAAGCTAAGCAAGGTATCCATCCAAAGAGAAGAGGCTCCCAAAAAGCCAGTAAATGCAGTTGGGATAAATCCTGGTGCCACTGCCAGTGGCCTCTCTGTCTGCCCCAGCCATTAACCACAATCAGAGGGTCTAGTTTGGTTTGTCCTGACTTTCTTAAATTGGGTCTCAACATAAGAATCAACTTCCTGAATTTACTCACATAATATAGTAGTCTTTGAACTGAAATTCAAGTTTTCTTCTTGTAAAACACAAACTTGTAAAACCATAGTGAAGTGCTTCTAGCATTCTGTACAAGAAGACATGTTTCCCCAATGATACCTATTGTAATCTTCTAACATAATCAGAACAGCATCTACTATTTGGCAAATATCTAATTAATTTTTACTATGTGTATCTATGTGGGTATGCGCAGATGAGTGCAGATCATCACACTGGCCAGAAAAGAGCATCAGATCCACCAGAACTGCAGTTATTGGTATCCTGAGCTGACTGAATCACTAACACTTCAATTCTGATCCCCTGCAAAAGTGATTCATGCTCTTAACGGCAGAGCTACCTCTCCAGACCCTTGATTACACTGTTATTCATGAGTATCAAAGTAGGCAATAAAACCTGAGAGCTAAATAAAGTATGATCGTCTCATATTTAGGAGTCTACATTTTAATCTTATAGCGTATGTGAGCTTAAAAAGACTACTTTCAGAAGAATTCTTATAAAGTAATCATAAGTGTAAACTCTAAATTGAAAACTGAGGTAAAAGTAGCTATAAGGCAAGTTAGAGTTTACCTGGGCTCAACTTGGAGTATGAAACTAACTAGTGGCATACAGCAAGACTCATTTAAACAAAATCAAACACAGAACTCTTTCAACAAAGTTTCATGTTATTATTTTGAAACATAGAACTCTATTACTTTTTGAGTTTATGGATTTTTCCACTCAGTGATTTCTCCTGTCAGTTAACATATGATTATTGTTATTTTTACTGGGATCAGGTTAATGAAACAGCATGACAAGTGATGCCCTTACCTGGTAGTTTTGTTGACGTGGATATTAAATGGGGCTGATTTTGTGGGACAGATTTGATTAATGCCTTTACCCCACAATTCTCCAACATTTTAACGGTTTCACTAATCAACAGAGGAAATGAAATATGAGACCTTTACAGGAATATTATCTTTGGAAAATAACAGTGGTAAATAAATAAAAATAACTTGGCATTTATACAGAACCCTGCCCCCTTATTTATGCTTTCTGGCTGGAGGTCAGAAATTACATGACTCACTCCTCCTGGGAGGATGCTATTTCCTCTAAACTGCAGTGCTTATCGTTTTTTTTAACCTGATGTGAGTGGAATTTTCTGTGTTCCAGTTCATTGCAAAATGTGCAACTTTCCACCAGTAACATCTGCTTGAGTCACATCTTGTCCTATTGCTTATCAAGGCTGCCTGGTGTATTTCTAAGATGAGGTATGCTTTCTTCTTGCTGTTTGCTACAGTGAGTGGCTTAAGTTAGCAACACCTGTAAGGCAAAAAAAAATCTTCTGAAGTTTTCTCCCAAAGAAATGTAACTCCAGAGATATTTTCATACTGATATTTATTGCTGCCTTGGTCAAAGAAGCAACCTAGGTAGATGTCATAGAGAGGTGGGTCCAGAAAACATGCATACACAATGAAAAATTATTTTTCAGCCAGAAAGAAGATTGAAATAATGCTATTTTCAGGGAAATGCCTGAAACTAGAGATAATCTTATTAATTGAATAAATACTGCAGTGTTTTTTTTTCTAATTTGTGGGTCCTAGGCTTTCCAGCTCTATGAAGTCATTTTATATTGATTTTATGAAAGTAGAAGAAAAATGAATAGGGATCAAGGGATCAGTTCTTATATTGAAATCCTAGTCTCCAGGGTAAAAGTATCAGGAAATGGGCCATTGGCAAATGACTAGGTCATAAAAGCAAGTCTTCATAAATGGGATTCTTATCTTCAAAAAGAATTCATTATTACTTGGGACAAACAAAGCAAAATATCGAGAGATAAGAGCTGTCATTAAAAAGTAATTTCTTGTGTGTATTTCAATGACCATGATATGGGGCTGAGAATATTCAAGAAAGAACAAACATTTTTTTATGAACCAGAGGATAAGAGAAATAATATGTACAAGAGACAAGTATAACTTCCACAAGTGTTAGCTGCTTTATAGTTTGCCAGTTTAAGCAAATGGAACCTACTTAAGAGGCATCCCAGGAATATAGATGATCTAGACATATCTAGAGCATGGTACTTGAGTCATTAGGAAGTGTTTACCAGTAATATCCCAATTAAGAATATAGATGCGAATGAACGACCTGTATCTGTGACTTGCATTTATAAAATGTGTTACTTGGCTACTCATAAAAGTCATTAAAGACTACCTAGCTTTGAGAGAGGCGGGCTGTCAGGTTGAATGGGGGTATAATACTAACAATGATATGGTTAATCTAGTTCTCATGCTTCAAATTGTTCATCAAATCATGAACAATAGAATTAATTGCTTTTGAAGGAGCTTCATATATATTTTAAATAACTTTAAAAAATTGTCTTATTTCTGTCATAGCAGCAAAAAGGCTTATTTTGATAAAAAATTTTAAAACTCTATTCCTGAAAACAGAAATGCATTGAGAAATATATTTTCCAGTACAGACACTTTTACTTGAGTCTCATAACTGGTATCTATGCTTCACATAAACTATACAAAAAGAACATCCTATAATAGTCTTGTTCAATCTACATATTTGATACTTGTATAAACAGAAAAAAAAAACATGCAGAAATTTAGATATCCGTGTTTTCCCACCGAGCTTGTGAGGCCTTGGCCCTGTTAGTCTTCTCTAGGTCAGTTTCTTTATTATATTATGTACCTTTCTGCCTTGTTGGGTTTTGTAAATTATAGCATAATTCATGTAAGAACACAAAAAAACAATAAAATACAACAATGCGCCTATTTTCTCTATTTCATAAAAACTAATTAGTTAATCCTAGCACTGCAATCTATGGAAATCTTGGGCAGTCTCTAGGGTCAAGCCTGTTTCTTAGGGTAGGTTACTTCCTTGACTGTGCCCATGTATCCTTGCGTAGGTCACCAAATTTGAAAGCATTCTTTTTTTATTTAATTTTATTTTATGTGTATAGGTAATTTTGTATATATGCAACTCATATTCTTGGAGTCATCACAGACAAGAAAAAGGCATTGGAGTCCTAGGAACTAGAGTTACAGATGGTTGTGACTGCCTTGATGGTGGGGGGATCACTAGACCTCCATTGGAGCAGCTGGTGTTCTTAATTGTTAAACCAACACGCCAGTTCCTGACATCATTTTTTTTTTGTTCACAAAATAAAAGTGAGCTAAATCATTAAGATATATTCATGCTCCAGTAACTACCTGGCTAGGATCACCGGATAGGCATTTTATGGGAATGAACTCAGAATCATACATGCCTGCAACTGGAGGAAAATGAGGCCACGCATCAGAGAGGTGCTACTGGCTAGTTCCTATGTAGCCTATATCTGGCATCTTCTTGATCAAATCTATGTCTTTTCTATTTTCTGATTATCCTCCTCTTATCTCCAAACATTTTAGAAGCAGAATAAACTTGGTATCTAGTCTTAATTATGTCTTAAAGACATTGCTACTTTTAAAGAAAAAGATGTATTTTGATATGTTTCTCAAATATATCTCCATCTTTGAAATAATCATTATATCTTAAGAAAATTTACAGACAGTACCATGAATATGTTATTATGTGTTCCTCACAATAACATCAAAAAATGATGTTAAAATCTCTTAGTACCTTTTGTTTGTTTCTTTGCTAAGGCAATGTTTCTCTGTGTAGCTTCTGAGCCTGTCCTGGCACTCACATTCTTACCCAGGCTGGCATGGGACATACAGATGTCTGCCTGGTCTGCCTCTTGAGTTCTGAGATTAAAGGCATGTGCCACCACCACCCAGCCTTTTACTATCTTTTTAAGACATTAATTTTAAAAGGAACCAAATTACTTCCCAGAAACCAAAGAATGTGAACCTAAATACTGTGAAACATCTTAAAACACAGAAATCTGGCCTAGAGTTTTGTGTTTAATTTGTTCGAATTTTAAAAGATTTAATAATTAAAAGAAATTTTTTTATCAAAAATGAATAAAGCTTAATATTTTGGAGACGGAATCTGCTATCTTAGGCATATCTCAGAGTTACATACTGTTTACTGTATGATTAAAACTTCCCATAATGCTCTGTAGACCTATGAATTTTTTTTTGCCATTTGCTTTAGTGGAGAAACCAAACATGGGATTTGGTACTTTGCTCAGTTTTAATTAGCCTCATGAGAGTTTTCCATCAATCTTATCTCTTCCTCGCCTTTGAGACAAGGCTATCCAGCTGATCGGTTCATGAGCTTTTTAAGGATTTTGTTTTTTAAGCTTCGTTAATAATTTAGAACAATAAAATTCAAACAACTTTCTCTTGTGTTTTATTCAGAGAAAATTAAATGTTCCTCATGAATAGTAGACAGAGCTGAGCCTGAAAGAATATGGATTTTATATTTTAAAAATGCTTAGCAGCTAAAGGCTCACTGTGTTATACATATGTTAAGACTTTTATGCGAAAATTTAAAGTCCAAATAAAGCTGTAAGGTCTTTGGTAACATTATTGCTATGGGGTTTAATTTTTCAATTGTTTTTTTTTTCTAAATCGATCTAAGCTTCACAGTGAGATAAAATAAACACAAAACCAGACTGCTTGCTGTATGTCATCTGAGGAAGAAAGCCAGAGTTAAATATTTAAAATGAAAGTCTAGGTGTTTTCTATTTTCAGTGGACAAAGATGCCAAAAGTGATAAAGCTTTACTCTTTGTTCATCTAATAATAAGTATGAATTAAACAGTTGTGGGAATAATGAAAACTCATCAATCTGTCACTTATGATCACTTTTCTAATGTGAGTCATACTCAGATGGACCCTGACCAATATCGTGAATGGACCGTGCATGTGGCCAGTGGTAGATGGATGCCATTCCATAAGCAGAGGCCCACCACTTACTAAACCTGCAAAACTATAAAGCCAGCAATGAATAACTTCAGAGGTAAGAAATGCATTTCAGTTGAAATATCAGAGCCTTTGGGCATTCCTGTTTGATTTTGGTCACAAAAGTCATTTCAAGCTCTAATACATGTTCTCCTACCTTGAACATTTTTTTTGCACAATGGATATTTTTTTTCTCACATTTCTTTTTTAAAACAAAAAATACCTCCAACAACATGAAAGTTTTAAAAATAAACAGTCATTTGACAGCTAGTACCAATTTCTAAAACTACGGAAAAGATTATTTCCTCATAGGAACTTTTTATTAAAATATTTACAGGAAGCTTGTTTTAAAAGTAAGAGATCCTAAATAAATTAATATAATTAAAAACAATGACTAATTGTTTGTGTATGTGTGATTATATATAATGCATTTATATACAGTGATATTAATTATTAAAATAAATAAGACTTTCCAAAATTCAATAATGTTTAGGGTATATTTTAATGTGTTTTGTCTATGTACCTATGAAATATTAAATATAATATGCTGTTTTAATATGTTACAAAGGAGTGCTTTTGATAAAGTATAAAATTCACATATATGGAGTTATAAAATATAGATTAGTAATGATCATAAAGAGTTGGGTAAAATGTTATTTTGTAAGCTATATATTCTTAATATAAAGATAAATTTTCATAATAAACGTCTTTTTTTTACCAAACTAAAATACCAGAGCGAGTGTCATTTGATTCCCAAAGATTTTATAAATTTGACAATTTTTCATCCAAGACCTCCCACTAACAATCATAGAAACAAAGGCTGTAGTTGGCACTTGTTTCATAAGAACATGTTGAAATCTTCCAACAAATTATCTTTTCTCTTTATATTTCATATATGATAAATTTCCAACTCCTTATCAAAACAATTTGTTACCACTTTTATTTATTTATTAATTTATTAATTATTTATTAAAGATTTCTGCCTCCTCCCCACCACCGCCTCCCATTTCCCTCCCCCTCCCCCGGTCAAGTCCTCCTCCCTAGTCAGCCCAAAGAGCAATCAGGGTTCCCTGCCCTGTGGGAAGTCCAAGGACCACCCACCTCCTTCCAGGTCTAGTAAGGTGAGCATCCGAACTGCCTAGGCTCCCACAAAGCCACTTTTAGGCCACAAGCTTGCTTTTCTGTAAAGATATCATTTGAAGACTTCCTGGTTTGAATTAAGCTAATGCTTTCCATAAGCCTTGAGGCTATGAATTTGTACCAATATGTAAATATCTCTGTTTAAATGGTAGTGCAATGGCATAAGCTATTTTATTGTTTTTTCTGTCTTTCTCTGGGGCTTCGTCTGACATGTATAACCTAAAGCTTCTGTGGATTGACATTTCTATAAAACATGTGCTGCATCCATTCTAGTTTTTGTCTCTGTATGGATGATGCTTTGAATCTGAAGGAGCCATACTTTCTCCACTATCAACATGCAGGCCACCCATATCAGCCTGTTCCTCTCTACCTTTGCTTCCTCAGTTCTGCCTCTCTCTACAGCACATGAACCACTCTACCTCTCTTTCTCTCCAATTTCTCCACCATATCTTTACTCATTGTAAAGGTGCTCACTTGACTGGCACCTCTGTGGGCCTGGGAGTATCTTGAGCCATCCCAGTCCACCTTAAATAACTGTCTTTAATTCAACATCTTCTATACCATTATTCACAGATTAACCTTAAGCATTAAGTAATGATTGCCTTAATACATAAGAGGAGATAGTGGACTTGGACCTATAAGTCATACGTATATCATTTCTCAATTTATAAAATTGTGATATGTAGTCTAGGTAATTTCTCTTTGATGGGACAGAATAGAACAAGACATACAATTAGATGTGGAAAAAGAAAAATGAAATGTAAGATTCCTAAGTAGTCAGAGTTTAAAATTTTGGCAAAAGTCCTTTATATACTACATACCTGCATTCTAATTTGATTAAAACTAAAAGAGAGATGTTAATATAGTATAATAAAATAATCACAACTAAATTTTGTTCTCATGTGAGAAATGACCAAGTAAGATCAAAAATAAAATATTATTCATATTCAGAAACCAAAAATGACATAGGCATAATTCCATCAAAGCACATATAAAACAGACTGTGATTGTTGATCTTATCTAATTTATAGGGTCTGGAATCCACTAGAAGTCATATTTCCACAGAGGTATTCACTGGAAGGATTAGCTGAGGCAGGGAGTTGATGACCCTCCTCACACTTGGAGACACTTGCTGGTGGTGGCTTAGGTATAAACAGGTCCTAAGGAAAGTCTGTTGTCTTTCCTACTGTCGGTGCTGCCACCCTTCACTCATAATGGTCCCCAGTTACTGTGGCATTCCAATGTAGATTGAAATGTGGTGGCTCCCTGGAAATCCTCTAAGCCTTCATCACCACTCAAACTTCTGAATTGGAACTATATATTTGATTCTCAGTATCATGGGTGTGCAGTCATTGTTCAATTACTTAGTATTTATCATGAGAACCTATTAGTAAATACCCTTAATAATACAGTGAAACCACAGAGTCATGTCAGAATCTGAATGTGTATCACCACAGTAAAGAAATAAATCCAGCAAGGATACATGATTCTAGCTCTATGGCAAGCTGCATTTCAGAGACAAAAAGTAGATAACTACCTCAGATGGAAGGAAAAGAAAGGGACCTTAAAGAAGAGGGCATTCAGGCTGTAATTAATCTGTCTTTGTAGATCATATGCAGTACTGAAGAGGTGGATATTTTACTTTGCACTTTTTTCAAGGTCTTTGAAATGTCCCACAAGAGGATCCACTATTGTGAAAATGAGCTTTGAATGATGGTGGTGGACCAGCATAACAGCATTCTTTACACACATGGTAACATCCCTCTGAGCAACAGGAGCTGGTTTTTTGGAAATGACTATGAATATTGTGTGGACCAAGAAATCATGAGGAATATCTATAGCTTGTCCTCAATTATCCTGCAATTGCAAAACTCTGCAAGGCTAATTTTAGAAACTTAATATAAGTAACATACTAATCTCCTTAGCACTGTATCTCAGGTTAGTCAGTAATAAATTTTATAAGTAAAGTGCTATTTTCCTTTAATATATGAACTTAATTTCAAGTTCATGCTTCTGAACTATGCTGTTTTGGGTCAAGATAATGTTGGATCAATTATACATAAACAAGGTTAAAGCCATATAAGATGAATTTGGATAAGCATTTTATTTTATCCAGACCATTAAGAATTTATAGAAAGGTGTGTGTCATAGTTTCAGAGCCCAGAATGCACAGTTTAAAATAACTTCACATAACTTTATATCAGAAATGAGTTGGTAAGGATATGTACAAATGGACTTGATAATATAACTCTTATAGCCATGGTTTGCTAAAATACTATGTATTTTATAAAATATTATAAGTATATAAATAATTTTCCCTTCTCTAATTGTAAGTGGATAGTGAATAAGTGCCACCCATTTAATTGGTAGCAGTACAGTTAGGTGACCCTGCCTGAACATTTTAATACTTTATAACTGAGATTTTGGCTACAACAAGGCTTTTTGTGAGACTCATTGTCTCTGTGATAATTTAATTAATGCACGCTATCTTGCAAGCTGAGTGTCAGCAACTGTTATTTTTCAAAAACACTGAATTGTTTTAATAAGTAGATTTACCTATAAAATAAAATTTCAATTGGATTTCACTTAAAGTAGATTGGCATTTTTGAAACCTTAATAGAATTTTTACTTTATTATTAAGCAAAATACATGTCATGTTTAAGTAGGTTGGATTTTTTTCACTCATTTTTGGATCTTTGAGCTATATTTGTTATGTTTAAAAAAAGAAAATTTATTAAGAATTTGACTTATTTGACTGCACCTAGATAACACCTGCAACTGATCAGCTGATAATACTTCAGTGAGGTCGATCAGAGCTCTGAACAACTCTTATTTTTAATGTGGCTGTTTTATTTGTTGTTTCTTAGTTGTGTGGTGAGGTTTGACTTTTTTTTTCATTTTTACGCAAATGTCTGTCTGGAGACAGCTTAGGCTGGGATGTACTCCATCTTTGCAGAACTCATTTCAACTCCTTGCTGAAAATACACAGGAAGATCAATAAGAGAAACTGTAACTTTTACAAGGAAGAGGTTTTTATGATTCATCTCTCCCCTTTCTTTTAGAGGACGCTATTCTAAAAAGCTATCTGGGGGATTTCTATTCTCAGTGCACCACAATAAAGTAAACTTCGGGAAAGTTCCAAAACCGCTGATAGCCATTACTTTCTCAAGATCAATAACTCAAGTGGTGCTTCTACAATTCAATGACAGAGATGATGCCATGATTCTACAAAGCTAATGTCTTGTGATCTCTGTGCACCATTCAGAGGTGCCCATATGGCCAGGGTATCTGCACTCACGGGTTCCTGCAGGGAGTTTGTGAGAACTTGGATGGATCAAGGGTCATTGCTATTTTGTCACTTGGATGGGGGAATACATCTATTTAATTAATTGTCCACTGCAATGTGTGTAACACACTGCTAAACATGACCAAATGATCAAGCAATCAAAGGTTTTGGACTGTTTAAAAAAGCCAGATTAAATGAATATCATGCTTTCCGAATTCCAGAAATTCTTGAAACAAAGAAAGACAAGAATTTCAAAGAAATGTTTTAGTTCAGATTTTCAAAGCTGCTGTTACTGAAATTAAGCCTGAGTTTAGCATGGAAACCAGGCATGGACTCATTGGTTTAAAACAAAGAAATGATGTTACATAAAAGATAAAATAACATTGTTGGCCTCCACTAACTGCTTTGATATGTGTGTTTTATAGTGTGTGGTAAGAAAAACCAATCAGTTCAAAGCTTCAAAAGGGAAGCAATTTACAAATAAAACTGTTGCTTGGAAAAATCAATTGAAATATGGAGAAATTGCTACAGCATCTAAATGTGTACTGGCTTACAAAAATAAGGAAACTGAGGACATTTTGTTTTGGTGCTGCTTATTAAATACTGAAAACTGTTGACCACCAGAAAATTTCCCTTAAAGACTTTAAACCCCCATATCTGGCTGAGTCCAGGCCTTGCTTGATGCTGCCTGAATGACAGCTGCAGCGTTTTGTCTTTTTCACATTGCTCACTCAAGTCCTCTAACTATCAAATACGAATGCATAACTGTCTGGAAATAATTTCAAAACGGACTTTCCAGATATCCAATCTTTATAATGCAGAAGAAAAATTCCAAGATGATGAAGGACTAATTGTCCCAAACTGACCTCAGGCAGTTCAACTAAAGGCTTTTGTTTAGAGTTTTATAGTTTTACTATAAAAACTTATGATGGCCATTGAATAACTGGGTAGATAATCACTTTGATGAAACATATGCCAGAAAGGATTATTCTGTTCTGTATATTTATGTTTATTCTTCCCCTCATAATTTGTGTCATTGTTTAAAATATTGTTTTAAATTCATTGCTTATATTGTATATATATATATTATTTCTTATATATATATCATTAAAATTAGAATACAACACCAATAGCATAGGATTATATTACTAATTGTATTAACATCTAGCAACTAGGCATACTTTAAATTTTCCTTCTACTGGTCTAAATTGAATCTGCTAAGCGAAGATCAAATTTACAGATTGAGAGATGCGATAAAATCTTACTCACAAGAGCCATACAAAATATGAATGACTTGCAAAGGAAGGACCATATGGACTCTGTCTGCACTTGAGGGGAGAAACAGGAATCTTCAACTCTGAAGCAGTTTTGAAGCCTTTCATTTCTTTTTAATTCAAAAGTTCTTGGAATGCCATGCTGTGAGTTATGAATTTCTAAGACTCCTCAGCAAATGTACTGAAAAGTACAGAATTTTTACACCCACATTCTATCTGCCTGACACAGCCTCCCTCCCACATCAGCTTCTTGGGCCAGGGAGGCACATTTGTTGCCTGTGATGACCCCACATTGGCACATCACCATAGCTCAGAATCCAAAGTTCATTTGCTGTTGTACATTCTATGGGTTTTGATAAATGTATAATGACCTTGTGCACCATTATAGTATCATTACAGAATAGTTTCACTGCCCAGAAACAGCCCTGGACTGTACTTATTAATCCATTCTGTCCTAATCCCTGGCAACCAATGAACTCCTTACCAATTTCTCAGTTTTGTATTTTCCAGACCATCATACAGTTGGAATCATATAGTACACTGTTTTTACATATTTACTTCTTTCAGTACCATGCATTTGAGATTCATTCCTCCACTTGTTTACAATTCAAGAACGTGTGTCTTTTTAGCACATAAACACTGATCTATCTAAGCACAACACAGTGTATTTTTCCAATTAGTTGCCAAAATTCATTTTTGATGGCTTCCAAGTTAGCACAATTACAAATGCTACTTCTTTAAAGAGCTATAAATAGTTTTCTCTGTGAGCATATATGTAGACACAGATGTAGAAATATGCAGTTCTTGTGTAAGTATTACAGGGTAGAATTGCTAGATACAATGCTAAGATTTTGGTCAGATGTTTAAGTAGCTGATACCCTTTAGTCTTACTATACTAAAGCTGTATACCATATGTCACAATTCCTTTTGCTCCACATCCTTTCCAGGAGTTGTTGTTGTCAGTGTTTTAAATTTAGACGTTCTAATAAGAAAATTGGGGTTGGATGGGGGTAAGGGGAGATGGGGAGAGAAAAGGGAGAAGGGGAGGATGGGGGAACATGGGGAAAAAGGATGATTGGGATGAAGGAAGGTTGGATAGGGGAGCACAGAAGCACAATTCTTAGTTAAGGGAGCCACCTTAGGGTTGGCAAGAGACTTGAACCTAGAGTGGCTCCCAGGAGCCCAAGGCGATGTCTCCAGTTAGTTCCTTGGGCAGCTGAGGATAGGGAACCTGAAATACCCTATCCTGTAGCAATACTGACAAATATCTTGCATATCACCATAGAACCTTCATCTGGTGACGGATGGAGATAGAGACAGAGACCCACACTGGAGCACTGGACTGAGCTCCCAAGGTCCCAATGAGGAGCAGAAGGAGGGAGAACATGAGCAAAGAAGTCAGGACCACGAGGGGTGCATCCACCCACTGAGACAGTGGGGCTGATCTATTGGGAGCTCACCAAGGCAAACTGGACTGTGAATGAAAAAGCATGGGATAAAACCGGACTCTCTGAACATGGCGAACAATGAGGGCTGATGAGAAGCCAAGGACAATGGCACGGGATTTTGATCCTACTTCATGTTCTGGCTTTGTGGGAGCCTAGTCAGTTTGGATGTTCACCTTCCTAGATATGGACTGAGGGGGGAGGACCTTGGACTTTCCACAGGGCAGGGAACCCTGACTGCTCTTTGGACTGGAGAGGGAGGGGGAGAGGAGTGAGGAGATGTGGAGAAGAGTGGGAGGAGGGGGAGGGAAATGGGAGGCTGGGAGGAGGCGGAAACTTGTTTTTTTCCTTTTCTCAATAAAAAAAAAAAGAAAGAAAATTGTAGTGTTTCATTAGTATTTTAATTCTGCCTAACATATTGCATGATTTTAATTTAATCTCCAGCTAATTTCAGATATCCAAATGTTTAGAATGTATTTTTTATATTTTTATTTTTACTTCAATTGTCAGTTGAATCACAGGCAGTGGAAAATAGGTGAGAATATGTTAAAAGGTTTAGCAGAGTAAGCAGTAAATGCAATAGAGTTAGTTTAGTAAGGGGCTATTTGTGGAGCACAATTGATATAACCTTTACAATATTCAAATTTCCTGTCATTTTTCCCACTGTCTTAGCCATGTAAGTGGTTAAGAGGAACAAATTGACCTATACTATTTTCTCTAATATTCTGTTTTGGCTTTTTATTAGTTATATGAGTGCTATGCGGTGGATTTGACTGATATATTAGATTTTTGACCCTTGGAACCCATGAATTTGACATAATTTTGTCATGGAATTATATAGTTATCAAGTTCAGGAGATGTCACTAAGATGTGTTCTAATACAGCATGCTTGATATCTTTATAAGAAACTAAATCACCATGAAGAAGCAGACATAGTAATGACATGCGAACACCACAGCAGAAATGACCTCCACACACTAAGAGATGTCAAAGATAAGTACCCATCACCAGAAGAAAGCAGCAAAGTGTGATCGAATCTAGACTCAAAGAGAGTTCAACTAGATGATATTGTGGATTCCACAACCACAGCAACCCCCGCTGGTCTGGGCTACTCAACCTGTAGCACTATATCACAAACTTTTAATTACTAAGACACTAGGACAATGCGAATCACATGGTTCACTGTATGCTCTTCAGAAAAGGAGTCTGAATTCAAACTCAGATAGTTTTATCATCCACTACTTGGTCAAAGTATGGAAAGCATCTACAGCTATGTAATAATAGTAAAATAAGTACAACCAATTCAGATCAAATTGAAATATACAGATGAACTACTTTTTTTGAACTGTAAAAATATACTATTCTTTTTTTTTTATGGTAACACACACCTTTAATCTCAGTAGCCATAATGACACACACCTTTAATCCCAGTAGCCACACTAGTTTCCATAGAAACTGGGCAGTGCATGCCTTTAATGAAGGTGGTGCATGCCTTTAATCCCAGCCTTAGAGATGATTATAAGACTGGGGTGCGGGTGTGGCAGAAGACAGCTCTCAGAAACAATCTGAGATTCTCTGAGATTCTGGGAGGCAGGATCACCATTTTGGGACTGAAGTCAAGGTATACTATTCTTTTTACTTGATCTTCACTTAAAACAGAGGAAAAAAACCAATATTCTTGAGCAATAAAATTTCATGGTACATTTTAATATGAGAGCTAAAAACTAACACATCTTATTATGAATCTTATCTCAACACAGAAGAAATGTTACTTTAACTTTTCAAATATTTATAAACTTTAATAAACTATTACATATACAGAGATTGTACTTCTATGTGACATACATTAAGTGATTACAACTAATGATTTTCACTATGAAAATATAAAAGTTATAATTTAGACACTTAACAAGTAATTGTGTAATATGACAGAGACAATTGTTGTCTAGTCTGGGACTCCTCACCCTCAACAACATCTTGATTTGCTTCTCTTGAATTATTTATTTCTTGTGTGTTTATGGGTGTGGTTAACCTCTTCAAGTTGAAGTTTTCCTTTCACCAACTTCCACAGCGCAAGATTTATGCAGAGGCATTACTTAGATTAGATTTTCTTGTGGACTGTTTTGCTTTCTCTGTATATTGTGATCAAAAGTTTTGCTATTTGGGGATGTGGAACCTAACCAGAAAATGGTTCATTTCTTTTAAATTTTCCAATTTTTGGAAGTACAGGTTTTTGAAGTATGACATGATGATTCTCTGGATTTCTTCAGTGTCTGTGGTTATGTCCCCCTTCCATTTCTGATTTGGCTCATTTGGATATTCTTTCTGTCTCTTGGTTAGTTTTGATAAGGGTTTGTCTATCTTGCTTGATTTTCTCAAAAAACAAAAACAATTTGTTTAGATGATACTTTGTATTTTTATCTTTGTTTCTCTTTTATTTATTTCAGTTCTCAGATCAAATATTTCACCTCTAGCAGAGGTCAGTGTCTTATCTGTATTTGAACCTAAAATGGCTTGAAGCCCTTTTGAAAATAAACCATCAGATTTTATTTCTTCGACAGATTCTATGGTAACTTTCCAATTTTGGACACTAACTCCAGGAGGCTTCTAACAGACTCGTTCCATACTAGAGAGTTATTCGTGGTAGGAAATGGACAGACTTTTGTGGAAAATGGATAGAACTAGAAAAAAAAAATCTTGAGTGAGGTAACCCAGGTACAGAAAGACAAACACAAACATTATGTACGCCCTCATATTCAGATAGTAGATGTAAAGCAAAGGATAAACAGGCTCCAAACCACAATCCCAGAGAAGCTAGGTAACAAGGAAGATCCTAAGAGGGACACACATGGATTTTCCTGGAAAAGTGAAATAGATAAGATCTCCTGGGTAAACTGGGAGCAGGGATACAGGAAATGGAGGAGAGGAAGAAGGATAAGAAAGAACATGACGGAAAAGAAGGGGCCAATCAGGAGAGGAAATGAGAGGGAGAGCAATGAAAGAAATATCTTGATAAAGAGAGCTATTATGGGGTTAGGGAGAAACTTGAGGCTAAGGAAACACCCAGGAATCCACAAGAATGACCCCAACTGAGATTCCTAGCAATAGTGGAGAGGGTACCTGAACTGACCTTCCCTTGTAATCAGATTCATTACTATCCTAATGGCCATCAGAGAACAATCATTCAGTAACTAATGGAAGTACATGCAGAGATCCACAGACAAGCACTGGGCAGAGCTGCTGGAAACCAGTCAAAGAGAGGGAGAAGGGATTATATGAGCAAGGGCCGGGGGTCAAAATCATGATGGAGAAACTCACAGAGACAGCAGACCTGGGCTAGTGGGAGCTCATGGACTCCAGACCAGCAGCTAGAGAGCCTGCGAAAGTCTGAACTAGGCCTTCTGAATGTGAGTGACTGTTGGAAGGCTTGGTCTGCTTTTGTGGCTTCTGGCCACTAGACCAGTATTTATCCCTCTTGCATGAACTGGCTTTTTTTCTCTATAGTGGGAAATCTTGCTCAACCTTGATGCAGGGGAGAGGAGCTTGTTCCTGCCTTAACTTGATATACCAGGCTTTTTTAACTCTCCGTGGGAGATCTTGCCCTCTTTGAGGAATGGATGGGGATGGGGGACGACTTGGAGAGTGGGAGGAGGGGAGGAAGGGGAATTGTGGTTGGTATGTAAAATGAATAAAAAACCCAGTTGACTTTAAATTGTGCTTATACACAGCAGTATTGCAAAGTTTTTAAATTCCTTTCAACAATTCAGTCTTTATTTTTATAAGGGAAGTTACATACTTATTGATAACAATTTTATTATCATCTTTTTAGACAATAGCTGGCACACAGCAATTGTTTTTAAAATGTTAGTGATTACAAGCAATTATTTTGCATATTTTCACTCTTGTTTTAAGTTTGTTTCAAGTGCCACCTTGATTAGTCACTGGACTGAACACTGAACATAGAGTGTTAATCAAAAGAAAGACATAGTTGTATCTGTGTATCTATATATTATACAAAACCTATCCTGCTGATGTATTCTAGTTTTAGTGAACATTAAGAATGCATATTTAGCCAGGTAGTGGTGGTGCATGCCTTCAATCCCAGCACATGGGAGGCAGAGACAGACAGGTCTGTGTAAGTTGGATGCCAGCCCTATCTACAAGAGCTAATTCCAGGACAGGCTCCAAAGTTACAGGAAACACTGTCTCAAAAAAAAAAAAAAAGAATTTTGAAAATTGTGCCATAAAGAGTTAAAGTGATGCTTGCCTCAAATTACTAGCAGAGAAGGAAACTTCCAATGAAGAGCACATAACCTTGGTTTATGCCCAGAGCTTATCTCATGATCCCTGTTAATACCCGAGAACACAGTAACTACACAGCAAACTTTCTGGAAGGCCTAACTTAAAGACTTTAGTCAACAAATGAAATCCCCCAAATCCCATCTTCCTTTATGATCTGTATCTGCTAGGTCATGTCCTACTTTAGTAAAGTGTGTGATACTATGATCTAGCTCAGATGGCAGAAATTCTTACAGATTTGCTGGACTCTTTAAGTGTCCGATGATTATTGCCACTATTTTTATAATGGACCCAAGCATACTAAAGTGAGTATTTGCCTTGGTCGTATAAATATTTATTATTCTTTATTTCCATAACTATTGTTACAGAATAAACATTTCCTCTTCAATCAACCATTTAAAAGTATCTAATAAATATATATCCAATTTATTAGATATATACATCCAATCATACTCTTTATGTCATTGAAGCATAATTTTCACTTATTAGGTGACCAGAATATTCCAGACACCATGGAAAGAGCTTTAGGATTATTTTACTAGATCATGAATGTTAGAAGATGGGAAGATTCATCTGCATCCTGTATTCTGTTTCACTATGTGTGCAAACCCTTGTATCAGTTGATACTAGTTATATGTTTGCTTTGGGAAGCATGTTCTTACAAAATCCTTAAGCAAAAGCCAATGTTTGCTTCATTTGACTTATATAAACCCTTGGTGTAGGAGTTCCTTCTGTTTGTGTGTTGCTTTCATAACTTAATGAATAAAGAAGCTGCCTTGGCCTAGTTGTTAGGGCAGAACTTTGGTACGTGGGGAAGACAGAACTGAATCCTGGGAGGAAGAAAGGTGGAGTAAGAGAGAGCCACCATGGAGCCACCATAGAGAGATGTGCCGAATCTTTCCCACTAAGCCACAGCCATGTGGTGATACACAGATTAATAGAAATGGGTTAAACTAAGATGTAAGAATTAGCTAATAAGAAACTAGACCTAATGGCCCAAGCAGTTATTTTATTAATACAATTTCTGTGTGGTTATTTCAGGGCTAAGCTAACTGGGCATCCCGGATGAACAAGCAGGCCCTCTTCTCCTACAAACTCTGACGTTAACTGTACATAGGGCCTTCATAAAGCATCCTATAGCCTGTAAGAGTACACAGCATAGTCTGGTCCCTAATTTCTGAAACCCATATTCATAGTTTTGCTGTCTACACTTAGATATATATGAATAGAATGAGTACTCAACTAAGTGTATGTTCACAATGCTCACTCTATATTTCTAGTTTGATTGATAATATTACCAATAATTAACTCATTTCATATATATAAATGAATATACATACAAATATATATTTTATATACAAATATTATATATATATATGTATTTCCATGAATTTTTCTATGCCCGTTCCTACAGGAAATGGCAATGCTAAGATTGTTTACAATAAAATAAAAGTAAGGGATAATTCTTTGAAGATATTGTGTTTTTCAAAATGTCTTCTCTCCCAATAAAGTATTTATATTTCATTGCTGAGTAAATTTTTTAAATCATGATATTTTTATCAGAATTGATATTTTTATTTTGCCTCTACTGTGAGAGAGATCCAGAACATGCTTCAGAGCATGTCAAAACATAAAACTTCAGTTTTCTCACTAATGAAATCTATCTTAAAGCAGTACACGAAACAAAAGAAAGGACTTTCATTTGGACAATTAGCTTAACCCCAAAGAAACACATTTGGGGTATCCTCCATGTACTCACCTCATTTATAAAGATACTAGCCAAATCTTAGCATGCTTCATTATTTCTTCCAGCTTCTCCCATACACACACAGTTAAATTTGCATTTCCTGTGCTTACAGATATAATGTAAAATGTAAACCTAATTGGGTTTTTTTTCAGTGTTTGTTTTTGAGTATGTAACTTTGCTTTTGATGATCAGTTCAATTGTATTTATGTTTTTCCTACAGTTACTAACAGAGCCAAGTGCTTGGTAAAATGGTTCCACTCCTGAACAAAGAAAGGAAGGCTTAGGATTCTGGACTGATGATGGTATTAAAATATATCAATCACATTTGTCTAAAAATTTCTGGAACATCTGATTTTAACAAAGCACAATATGAAGTTTTGAGCTTTTTAAACTGTAAAAGATACTGAACACATTAAGGAGAAATATGATTTGTAGCTTTCTTCAGATCGGCAGCTCAAAGAATAGGAATACAGGAAGCTCTTCTGTTTTCTGTATTGTAAGTAGTAATAGCACACAGAAAGATTTCATTAAAGATCTTATACCTATTATCAGTCTTTTACATTGTTAGAGTTTCAAATTTTATAAAAATCATTGTATATAAGCTTTCAAATATTTTAATATCACATTTCATCATATTTATCATAGATGTTACCCAATGCATAACTTCCTTCTCTCATTTTGGCACAGAGATAAAATGTATCACCATAGTGATTACTCATCTCATATTTAATGGGCATTGAGAATTAAGCTCTTTCTGAATTCTTGATTTGTTTATTCTTCAAGGGAGACTTTCTTTCCAGTTTTTTAAAAATCATGATTTTTTTTTGTTTCTAATTCCGTAAGAAAGATTAGATTTGTATACAGTGTCAAAAATAGGATTAGAGAATTGGATTCTTTGTTTACCATATTTATCCACAATCATTCCTCCACAAATTGAGCATGGTGAAAATATTTAACATAACAGACAAAGCTGAGAATCAGGTTGTCATAGACAATGGAATGCTTCACAGCAAATGACCCCTGACAGGGGCTGACCATAGGTCAGAATGGGTTCTGCATTTCAAAATTGTCATTTTAACTTGCTATTGTTTCACATATTTACCAGGCAACCCATCTCTAAGTTATGCAATGAGTAAAATTCTAAAGTAGATTTCTTTTGGTTCCAGTTGTTCCTACAACTGCTTTCAGTTATCAATCAAATATTGCCATAGGCATTGCTGTAAAGAGATTTTATGAGTGGCCAAGGGTTCTTATCTCTGATAACTCTAAAGGATGGAGATTGTTGTGGTGGGACAGACCTGGTCATAGGGCTCTTTATATGCTGCATTACAATTCATAGTAAGAAAAGTCAGACACTCAAAAACTTGGTAAAGTGCTCAACTTAAAAACAACTTTGATGCTGATAAACCACAAATCAAGAATGGTGGGTATCTTCATGAGAGCTGAGAAAGGATTATGTCAGCCAATCAGTGGGTAAATACAACCATGAGGAACAGATTGTGCCAACAAATTGTGCAAGTTTGGCAGCTATTGAGCCTCAGCATACAATTTTCTATAACCAAGCTCGCTGGCTTTGTGATTTTTTTCAGGATAGAATGTAGTTATGCTGCACTGATTTCTGGCCTATGATACTTAGAGGCAATAAGTGAGTATTATTTAGCTTAGTAATTAAAGTTGGGATCTGTTACAAGCATAAAAATGTAATATGTCCCTCAATTCTCAGTCTACAACCTTCGCTGTTTGTTATAAAATTCATAAAATGGCTCTCTGCAGAAAAAAAAAACCTACTAGTCCATGACTTCCCTTGTCTTATTTGCATCTCACAATAGGGCTATCACTTTAGGATCATCAGCTTCATGAGAAGATCTGACATAGATGCCTAGGATATCTGTATTCAGGGAATTCAGGGACTTACTAAGGAGAAAAATATAAAATCTTTTTACTTCTAATACTCAACAAAAGAGAGTTAGAAAAATAGTTGTAGTGACTGTCTGAAATTTGTCTTTCCATCCCTAATTTGAGAAACTCATAAATGTGCCATTAGATCGACATTAATCTCCTAAATAACTAGATTGTATGAATTTGAACTTCGTACACTTAATAATTACTTTCAATATACTCTGCTTTACTCTGGTTATGATGAACAACGTCATCACTGATGTTACATAATTCACTTTCAGTGCAAAATCACTGTGTAGCTGTGTCAAGTATTTGTAAATCTTAAAGATTTCTCCTCCATTGTGAGCATATAGTCAACAAATTAGGGAATATGTAAACATTCCCTAATATATATTGTGGTCATATTTGAAATGGGAATACCTCAGTTCTCCTGCTTAATTGTTCAGATTTCAAACTTTCCATAAATCTTGCTCTGTTGATGAAAGTTGATGAAAGGAAAGCTTCAACTTGCAGAAGTTAACCACACCCATACAAACACAAAAAATAAGTAATTCAAGAGAAGCAAATCAAGATGTTGTTGAGGGTGAGGAGTCCCACACTATACAACAAAATAAAAGAAATCAACAAATACTGATCATTAATAAGTATCAGCATCAATGGTCTCATTTCCCCAAAATAAAGACAAAGATATAGATTGGATTTGAAAATAGGACCAATCCTTCTGCTTCATAAAACAAACAAACAAACAACACTTTAACAACAGAATTCGGAATGACCAAGGACAGCTTAATGGAAATGAGAATATGAACTAAGAAGAGCACTCACACATTGCTGGTAGGGTTGTACACTTGTACAAGTACTCTAGAAATCAGTATGGTAGTGCCTCAGGAATCTGAGATTTATTTATATCAATATTCAGTTATACTACTATATATATGGGGTATATAGCCAAAGTACTCTATGTGCTACTATAGAAAAACTTTTTCATTCATGTTTGTTACTACTTTATACAGTAGACAGAATTTGGAAACAGTTTACTTAGATGTCTGAATGTCTGATGTGGGATGTCCTTTAAGTATGTTGTCTTTATGTAAATGAAGAAAACTGTTTCAGCCTATTGCAGGGCAGAATATAGCCAGGCTGAAAGAGATATTTAGAGAGAATAGGTGAAGTCAGAGAGATGCCATGTAACTGCTGAGGGAAATAACTGCCTAGAACCTTTCTAGTAAGCCACATATCTATGGCAATACACAAATTACGAGAAGAATATGCCTAAGCTATTGGCCAAGCAGTGTTGTAATTAATACAGTTTCTGTGTGGTGATTTGTGTCTGAGAATTTGGGAAATGAATGAGCAGTCTCCATTTACAGATGTCCATCAACAGATACATGTCTGTCCTTCTGTGCTGATGCCAGAATTTCCTAAGTTGTAAAATAAACTCCCTGCTTTGGGTACTCTGAGTCGCCAGTGTACTTTTTATGAAGGGAAGAACTTACTATGCAAATAACACATGGCCAGCAGTCTTCGGTGGATGGCCCACAACAAAAGTTAAAAAAATAGCCAAAGTAATTTTTTATGTAAAAGTGTGCCCAAGAACTTGTATGATTCTGCATCATCACAAGAAGAAAGAAGATCGATTAATTCTCTCTTTGCTGACTGAAAGTTATTCAATAGATTTATTGAATTCTTCATTTTTAAGTAATGCCATTATATCAAAATCATTTGTGATAATTAGTTTTAGAAAGAGTTAAGTATAATTTTGGTTGGACTAATTAATAGGCAAAATCATTTAAATTTTATTTAAACATATGAAAGTATTTTGTTATAATATTAGACATATGGCAAGCTAAAACCCTCAACACTTTCTTTTTTCTTCTATTTATGACAAATTCTTAAAAATCTGGTATTTTCTCATTTTACATAGCTATCCCTATTCCCACTCCTTCCCCTCCTCTTGCCCAATCCTTCCCCCACCCCACCACCCAATGATCTAGAAGCAATGTCAAATGTAACTCACACTTCACAGATTTACAAACAAGCTATCTTGCTATGTAAGTAGACATAATAGGTTCCGAAAATTCTAGGCCCACAAATAAATGAGAGACTTTTGTAATACTATATTTTCCTCAAAAATTGATTCATAGTTAAATGTACTCTAGCTTTTACAAAGTTTGAAGCACTCATTAAAGTAAAGTGATTACAAAAAAGTTATTTGTAGATGTCAATTTACATCTTTCTGTGTATTATGTAATTATTTATTGATCTAACAACATTTATGAATGAAGTCCTATACATCATCCACTGATAGGGAATCTATACATAAAATATTCATTTGATAAATTAAATAAGAAAAGGGTAACAAGTGGAGAACTATTAATTTACTATTATTACGTACATGTTAAAATAAGCAATGTTTTTTTCCCATATAATTTCGTAACTATTAAATTTAATGACTTTAAAGATCAAAGGAAATAACTCAGTTTTGATTTTATCCCTTGCTGTAAAAGACACAGCTCATAGAGTCTAACCTTTACTTCTTACCCACTAACTGTTGACAGATTCTGGGAGAAAGGAAATCATGGTTTTTTACTGTGTACCCACCACTGACTGACACCTCCAAACCAATAATCAAAGTGATGGACCTGGTTAATCTCAGGTATACTGAGACAGAAGGATAGACACGAGTATGAGAGGTTGCTGAGAAACAGAAGAAGTGTGGACAGGGTGAGAGGGAGGCTTGGCAAGTGAGTCCTCAGAATTCACAGCGTACTTGTGCCAAAATGTTTAAGAACAATTTTGATTAGGGATTAAAAAATTTTTTCTCTTTTTTGTAATTAAAATATAGGTATGACATTCCTCATTCCCTTTTCTCCTTCCAACACCCTTGCTCACTCTCATATTCATGACCTCTTTATGGTTAAACACATACACGTATACACACACACACACACACACACACACTATATATATATATATATATATATATATATATATATATATATCTTTCAGTTCATTTAGTATTTGGTGTACTTGTATGTAAATGGTCTCAGGGCTGACCACTTGCACTTGGCACTTGGGTCCTCACTCGTGGAGGAGACTATTTCTGCCTCTGCATTACTTAGATGCCTATACTTCTTGATTTAGGGATAGGGCCTTGTGAGATTTCTTCTTTCCACGTTAGCATCTCTACTGCTGTTGTCTTGTTTAGGCAGCCATTCTGTTAAGAATATGATAGGTGACACTTGCCTGTAATTTTTAGGAGTCAGAATCTCAAATTAGCTTTCCTGACTTAGCTTTTACAATCTTTCTGATTTCTGGTCCATGATGTCCCTAAGCTTTAGGTACAGGAGTTATGTTGTGGATGTATTAATTAAGACTGAGAACCCCACAATCTGTTATTCTTTAATTGTTTCTCTATAGTTTTCAATAATGATCTCTATCCCCAGCTGGGCAGTAGAGGAGAGGGTGCCGAACTGGCCTTGTCCCATAGCCACACTAATAAATAACTTGAATATCACCAGAGAACCTTCTTCTGGCAATGGATAGAGATAGAGACAGAGACCCACATCGTAGCAGGAGCACTGGACTGAGCTCCCAAGGTCCAGTTGAAGAGCAGAAGGAGGGAGAAGATGAACCAGGAAGTCAGGACCGCGAGGGGTTGGACCACCCACTGAGACAGTGTGCCTGTTTTAATGGGAGCTCACCAAGGCCAGCTGGACTAGGACTGAAGGAACATGTGATCAAACAGGACTCTCTTAATGTGGCTGACGGTGGAGGCTGACTGAGAAGCCAATGATAATGATAATGACACTGGGATTTGATTCTACTGCATGTGCTTTTTGGGATCCTAGTCTGTTTGGATGTATACCTTTGTAGGCCCAAATAGAGAGGGGGGGGCCTTGGACTTCCCACAGGGAAGGGTACAGGGCCCTCTCTTAGGACTAGAGGGAAGGAGGAGGAGGAGGGGGGAGCAGGAGGAAAATGGGAGGAGGGAACGAAATGGAAATTTTGAATGGTATTATTTATAAAACAACAAAAAAAAAAGAACCTACTGCGTAATATATAATACTCACCTAGGTATGTATCCCAAAGAACAAGCTGGTAGTAGTTTATCTAGCTTAGTCACTTATCACCTTTCCTCAATTGCTATCTTTGTAGAGATTCTATGTTCTGTCATATTTTAGCCATAGCATTTTCTTGTTAGGTGTTATCATACAGGATTAGAGTCAAAGGGATTTGAAGACTTATCATGATTAAAGAATAAAAGGTATGATCATTGAGATAATAAAAAATCTTTAAACCTGTTCCTAGGTCTTATCAGGTCTTCTGCAAGACAGTGGAGAACAAAGATAAATGGTACAGATTTCACGGTCTTGAGATTTTCTAAGTACAGCTATGACATAAATCAAACATGTTATATGTGTGGTAAAGTTTATAAAAACACAGAATAAAGGAACAGCTGACAGACGAATCTGAAGTATATTGTATGGATTCTGATTGGAAAAGAGTGGACATCTTAAACTTGTCTGTTTCAAATACCCAGAATTGAAAACCTTTTGTATAGCAAATGCATGAAATACTTTAAAATACACCTTTAATATTTAGCTGTAAAAATGAAAATATTTAAAAAATATTAAATATGTAACTTCATGCTAAACCATTATGAGTAACATTAATGTCTCAATAATTCTCTTACTTATTATTTCCTTTTGTTTAAATTCTAGGCCAGTTGTTTGGTTAGATTTCAAATTGTCATGTTTGCTTAAAATATAAGAAATGCCAAAATAAGTCCTACTATTATTTATTTATTTGTTGTACAATTAAATGTTAACATCCTTGCCAGTGACTATCTTAATATTTTTGTTCTTAGGATCCATGAGCCTTCTAAGCTCAAAAAATAAAACAAACAAATAAAAAAATCCTTCTCTTGCACCACTAATTAGTGATTTTTGTCTAATCATATTAATCTGAGCACAAAACAGAACTTCAGGTGAAACATTATGGGAACTGGTAAAATTGCTGAAACTTAATGTTCAATGTTACAAATGAAGGCTAATTCATGTTTTTGGCTCTAGATGGTAGAATTAACATGAAGGACTGGAGAGCAGGAAGAGCAGGAATGAAGATATATAAAAAAATGACTGAAAATGTCTGTGGCTGGTATATTAAGATTATACTATAATATGGTGGGTGTTCTATAAACAGGAATGAGTGCTATTTGGATGTTTATCCAATATAGAAAAAGATTTCAAGAAAAGATCATGGTTGCTTAGTTTGGAAAATGTCTAGCTCCTTTCATTATTTTCAGTTGCCTCTTTATAATCATTTGCTAACCACTAAAATTGATATCTGAATTTTCCACTTGATGTGGGATGTCCTTCTCTATATGTGTTGCTCTTATTGGTTAATGAATAAAACTGTTTTGGCTTATGGCAGGGAATAATATAGCCAGAATATTCCTGAAAGAAATTGAGGGAGAGAGTAGGCAGAGTCAAGGAGACGCCATTTCGCTGCCGAATTAGGAGAAAGACGCTGCTGCCGGAAACTTACCAGTAGGCCACAACCTTGTGACAATACACATAGTAATAGAAATGGGTTAATTTAAAATGTAAGAGTTAGTTAATAAGAAGCCTGAGCTAATAGGCCAGTTTTGCAATTTGTATAGTCTCTGTGTGATTATTGGGGTCTGGGCAGTAGTCTGAGTAGTCTCTGTTTATATCTGCTTCACATAGAAATGCTTGATTTTCTAAGTAAGAGTAATCCAAGGGATTAATTTTAAAGTATTTCTGGATTTATTTCTTAAACTTCATTGAAGTTTTATAAAATAACAATTATATTTTAGTTGGAAAAACATTGTTCTCAAATATTTTAGCTGTTCCCCAAGTAAAATGTTTATTAAATCAATGGCAATCCATTACATCCAGTTTCAGAGTCTTTGTTTTATCTATATAGAGGCTTAATTTTTCAGGTGTACTCATGTGGAAAGCTGAGTAACAGGCACAATTATAATTTTTATGAAGAATCTTTAATTTTTAATTTTTTTATTATCTCAATAAAATTTCACTTCCCTTCTGGAACAGAAGACAGAATTTTTTAAACTTAGGTCATATAAAGGGAATTCTTTATTATAAACTGTCTAATTTGATATGTCTCTAGGTGACTAGGCTAAGTATTGAAAGGACATAATTTTTTAAGTAATGGAATTTGCATTCTGCCTTCTGAATTTTCCATGAAGTAAAATTGAAGCCACATCTTCATTAATGTTTCAACTAATTAACACTTTAACAGAATTACACTAAAAATATACTTGAATATGAATTGATTTTGAAGAAAATGTTTGTTTTTATTTGAAACAAGATGACAATCTAATATCAAGAATTCTGAAATTCATTGTTAGAGTACTTCAATTAAAAATCAATCAAAAATTAATGAAAATGAATAGACAAATTTGAGTAAGAGCAAGGATGGATAGATAGGAGATAGGAGAGACTGGAGGGAAAAAGGGGAATTCTGGAATATATGAAAGTAAATTATTATTTTATTAAAAATAACTCATAAATTTAAAAATATTATGGTGTTCACATTCATTACTGGTTCTTCCATCAACACTAAATGTTTCTGTTGGATTAAATAATATATTTAATTATATAAAGAAAATAATATTTAACTTTTTCATGAATTGATATATATTCCTTTACATTTTAGTCTCATTAATAAGGCCAAAGATACAATAATTTACTTGTATAAATATATGTGCTACATAAATAAGCATTTTTAGAATAATATGTAAACAAATTATACTCTATCTATATATCAATCTATCTATCTCTTTTTTGGAAATGGCCATATTTTTCCTCAGTGACTTAAAGAGATCCTGACATGGGAGACCAAACATGAGATGATACTATGACCAGTTTTCCAGTGTTAAAGAATTCCACCATAAAAAAAAATGAGATAGTCCTCAAATACCAACTTGTAGTTGTTTGGCAAGAAAAATAGATATTTTTATTATCTGCTTTCTTTCTTTCAAATCTATATTTAAATACTTTTACTCTAATAGTTAACTTTTAGAAGTAAAGTCTATGTTAGCATAATTCTTGCTACAGTTTGTATCAATAGTACTAAATTCATAGACACTGTACTTCATGTACTTTATAAGGATAGTTGAAATTTTATGCACACACAAAGACATTCAAATTAATAATTGATTCTATAACTATTTAGCATCAATTGTAGTAGAAAGTGATGGGGTTTCTTGCTATTGCTTGTTTGGCTGAAGGGCTTTGTACTCAGCACGAAGAATAGAATATAACTGAGTTAAAGTATCATGTGGATCAACATGATTGGGAGAGCTCTGTTTTAGATTGAAATTTTTCTGCAGGGTTAATTGATTCATAAAATGATAGATATGAAAATTCTGTGAATAGTGGGAGAAAATAGGAAGAATCTTACATAGTAATAATCATTTACAAAGTATAGCCATTTCTATTTGTCTGCTTTACCCTTCTCAGTTGTTACATGGACTTTTGAACTGATATACTACTTTCATTGTCCCTCCGTAAGACAATTTTATTTCTAATTTTGTTATAATTTGTACATTATTCTCTTTTACCATGTTTGAAAACATAGCCAAGTGTCCTGGATGTGTAGTTATGTTTTATATGTTCTTAACAGTTTCCTCCAGTTCTATGCTTTGCCTTTTCAATGGCTTCACGTTGCCCTTAAGTAGCAAAAAGTTTTCCCTCCTTGTATAATGCTTGTACCAACTTTGCAAGCTAAAGAACTAGACTTTCCATATGCTGCTGATTGAAAGATAAAATTGCCCCATCCTTTCATCAAAGTTTCTTGGCAGTTTATGGGGAAAGGAAATTACCGAACAAGTGCTTTCTTAGGTATTGACCTAGAAATTAAATATGTAAGCCCATATTTGTAAAAAGATTTGCAAACTAATTTCTATCACAAGTCTATTAATAACAACCTCAAACTTGAAACAAGCTAGTTGTCTCACCACCAGAATACTGGATTCACAAAGTATATAATACTCATTAGCATGCTGCTGTTCATAAGTGCACAGAAAATTGCTGGCTTCTTTGAGCCTCCAGTCTCCAGGCTTCTGGCTGGAGGGGCATCTACCTAATATTTGCGGTCTCATCCTCACTCAAGGTAGAACCAGGCTTTTTTTTTTTCTGTCCTATAGGCCCCGGGGTACCGGTCCTGAGATAATTTTGGACCAACATCTCCCATTTTTGTTTTATATCCCACCCTCTGGCCTGGTCACCAAGCCAGAATAGCCCACCAGGGAGAGAGTACGAGTCAAGGTCACCCCTATCTGGAGTTTCAGCTGGACACCCTCAAATTGAGAGTTCATCCTTGAGGTAAGATGTATGGAAGAGCCTATTATATGTACTCAAAGGGCCACGTACCAGTTGTATTTGTTTTTGGAATGCTTGTTTCAGCCTTTGAAGAACACATGGGCCAAAAAGACAGATCAGTAAACAAATAGCCATCGGCCCAATTAGGGAAAAAATGAGTGTGTTAAGCCATGGGGACCAATTATACCAGGTCTCATAGGGGGTCCTTGACTTAAATGAAGCAATATCTTTCTTAATTCATCTAGGGTTCGTGTAACTATCCCGGAATGGTCCACATAGAAGCAACATTCTTCCCCAAGTGCCATGCAAATTTCTCCCTGTTTTGTAAACTGCAAGTCCTAGCCCCTCCTATTTTGTAAGGTTACCCTTGCTAAGGAATCTAAAGACTTTTGTAAATAATGTAATGCAGTCTCTGACTTTTCTCAGGTCACTGTCATTTGTGAGCAAATTATTCCCATTTCTTGTAGTGCTGAGATATTACCGAGGTCTGAAATTGTCAGACCACAATGCAATCCAGGCATGGGAGGATATAGTTACCCTAATCACCCTGGCCTCCTGGGTACTCACCAAGAATCTTTTGTCATGGGACACATGGGTCCCAGTGGGGAAGGCAGGAGGTGATGATCCTGGCTGAGGGGGCTCTAACAGCTCACAGCTCACAACAGTCTATATCTCTAACTCTAAATTAGATAATACATATTTCTGGATGAGACTTGGGCACCCACACATATATGTGTGTGCCTTCATGCAGATACACATAGATTATAATCAAAATATTTAAATATAAGTTAAAATCAAAATCAGAAATTTCTATGAAGTTAACACGTTGTGTTCCAATAACTACAAGATAGATAAAATTCATTCACATCTTCAGATTTTCTGATATGGGGCATTTGTCAAAATTTATACATTTGTAATAAAATTTAATTTATATTCAAAATAAAACCTCTTACATGTACGAGACATAAGTACAGATTTAGTGAAAATGTGATTTTTTTTTCTTAATTTTAGTTGAAATACATTTGTCAATCCACCCTTCATTTTCTATCAAGTGGGTAACATGTATAGATATAAATTAATGTTTCTAGCAATTCACCAAGAAAACTTCAGGAGCACAGAAAGATAAATTTTCAACACATAAACTCACCCAGAAATAATGATTTCCATGCTGCAGTGGTGCTAGACAATCTATCCTAGATTCAGTGGTGCTGCTGTGGTCAAATGTCTTGACCAAAGCAACTTGAGGATAATGGGTGGATGTGATTCCCAGCTTCCAGTGTATCACAGTGGGGAAGTCAAGGCAGGAACAGGAAGCAGCTAAGAACACAGAAGCCATGAGAGCAGAGATTAGTTGATGTGTTCATACCTACTTGAACTCTTCCTTTCACGCGCATACAGTCCAGATCCTAATGCCAGGGAATGTTGCTGCCCATAATGAGCTGGTCTTCAAACTTTAATTATGCATTTAAGACAATCCCCTACAGACACACCCACAGGTCAGGTTGATCCGGATAATCCTTAATTAAGACCCTCTTCCAAAGTGATTCTTGATTATGTCAAGTTGATAATTAAAACTGACAATCACAATATGCAAATTAAAAATTAACTCACAATATTCAGTTGCCAGCAAGAAAATTTTAAAATAACAAATTGTTAGTTCCCTACTTCTTTTGTGCCTTGAAATTTTTCCCATTATTTTAATTCAGAATTTATTATTTTATGCACTCAAATAAACTATTATTCTTAATGACAAAACATACTTTGGATTCAGTACCTTGAGAAATCATTATAAAACTAAGCTGGAAGCATCTCCTCTACTGGCCAGATTTCACAGTGTTGAAGGTACTAGATAAACTGATGCACACACACACACACACACACACACACACAAAATAAATAGTCTTAGTCTACTGTGATTCCCTCCTAGTGCTGCAATATTGATTTGCTAGGTAAGATGTACTCACTGATGGAATAATAGTATGATTTTGATTGAGATAACCCACCAGGTTTTCATTGAATTTGAGTCTTACTTCACAAGAAGGAATTCTTGCCTGGTCTATAAATCTAGTCAAAATACCATAGCTTTGTAGGTCATAAGCCCTTGAGGGAAACTTACTACTATTATTTTGCCACATGGACACATTGTCAAACTCCCTTCTAAATAGTCATGTTTATTCCTATAGAGATTAGTGGTGCTCGCAGTCTTCCTGAAAGAAGTTTTTTATTGGTGTAGGCAGAGGTATGAAAGAGACCTTTCAGGTGTTCTTGTTCCATCAAACCATGTCAGTCTGAAGAAATCCACAGATTTTCTTCTTCTGTGGAAACAAAAGCAGAACCTTTTTTCCAAAGCAACATAGACCCTAATTTTGAAGTCAGGATACCTTTATGTAGGTTTAAATTAGCAGCTTCCAGAATCAAATATGTCTCTACAGTCAAAAAATTCAAAGAAAACACAATAATATGTTATCCAGACTCTCTGTGAATATTCCTTTTTTTGTGATTTATTTTTCTTTCCTCCTTTAATCTATGACGGTCTGTATTATTTTATATTACTTTTACTGACTTTAAAGACTTTGTTTTATTTTTTTAAAACTATTTACTTCTCATAACTGTCTATACTGCTTTTCTTTTTATTTATTTATTTATTAGAGATTTCTGCTTCCTCCCCACCACCGCCTCCCATTTCCCTCCCCCTCCCCCAATCAAGTCCCCCTCCCTCTTCAGCCCGAAGAGCAATCAGGGTTCCCTGACCTGTGGGAAGTCCAAGAACCACCCACCTCCATCCAGGTCTAGTAAGGTGAGCATCCAAACTGCCTAGGCTCCCACAAAGCCAGTACGTGCAGTAGGATCAAAAACCCATTGCCATTGTTCTTGAGTTCTCAGTAGTCCTCATTGTCCGCTATGTTCATAGCAGCATTGTTTGTGATAGTCAGAACCTGGAAACAACCTAGATGCCCTTCAATGGAAGAATGGATGAAGAAAGTATGGAATATACTGCTTTTCCTTTCTCTCCCAAGCCTACCTACATTTATCCAATACTGTGACCCATTCAGAGGTGTTTGTCATCGGAATCTGTCTTCATTGTGTATTTATAATCATTTTCTGACCAGGAAATGCTAAGTGGGCATGGCTAGAACCAACTCCCTGGCCCTGTCTGTTTGCTCTGCCAGTCTAATATGGTGAAGGCATGTTTATCACCTCTGCAAGCATGCATGCTGCTCCAGTTCCAGGGAAGCAGTAGGTCTATGTTGCCATTAACATGCTGCTTACAGACTCCATTTAAGTGCAGGACCTCCATAAAGAGCGAAAAGTTCATTCTGCCAGCATAATCCAGAAAGCCTTCTCTTTAAAATGTCTCACAGATTTTCCCATTTAAAGCAGAATCAGCAAACCTTTTAAAGTAGTCTAGCCTCTGCTCATTGCCAGCAAACAGACCCTATCAAAGGAGTTAAGGGTACATATGGGAAAATATGAGAGAATTGGTAAACTTAATTTTAAACTCAATAGGAAGTCTAGTTTGGACTATTTATAAAAAAAGATGTGGTTGCATTTGAATAAAACCCAAAAATACATAAAAAAATGTTCTTTTGTGTCTAGAGTTCTTTTCCACGTTCTCTCAGTTTTTCATGTGGATATAGTTACCTCCATTGGTGGATCATTTTGTAGGCAGAAATGGAAGGTTATTTTCTCTACTGCTCAGGCCCAAATAATCCCACAGAAACTATATTAATTACAACACTGCTTGGCTAATGACTCAGGCATATTTCTAGCTAACAATTGCATCTTAAATTAACCCAATTCTATTAATCTGTGTATCACCACAAGGCTATGCCTTACCAGTTCTGCCCTGCCATAGGCTGAAACAGCTTTGTTTATTAACCAGTAAAAGCAATACATATACAGTATACCATCCCACATAAGAAATCTACTTCTTCTTACTCAGATAACCAAAGCATTACAAATGACAGAAATGTTTGCATCTAAGTCCATCTTGATGAATCATTGTGTTTATTCCTTGTAGAAGAGTAAGTGAAGTGTTACTTAAAGGCTCATGGATGTCTCAAGAGCAGTTGCATCACCACAAACCACCTCACAATGATGATTATTCACAAAACTGCATCTCTGGAGTTCCCATCACCACTAAAGATTCAGCCACCTCACAAGGAGTCTTCTCTCCAGTAAGTTTATTGTTTATATAAGCAGCGAAGGGCAAGACATTACGACTCCTGTGAGTTTCCTAAGCCTCCTGAGGTATGGAACTTATTGTGAGCTTCATGCACTTTGCATCCTCCCATCTGCCTCCAAGAAGCAATGTTTCAATTCAGAGGAAACAGCTGCAAAACAGGCTGTGCTCCCTTGATGGCTGTCCTCTGGGACAGTTGTCTCAGGAAAAATATTTCTCAGTGGCATTTCTTGCTTCCTTTTTGTAATGTGCAATGGGATGGGAACAAGAACAAAGCATAGAGAATGAAGCTGCAGGGCAGTACAGGAACAGCCAAACAGCCAATGGGTCAACAAGTCGAGGGAGCCAGTTTCTCTGTGGTTGACCAGACAGCTGAGCCAGTTCTGAGAAAGGACTATGCATGAACAAGAGAGGTCCATAAATAAAGACGTGGAGCTGAGGTTGAGGAAAGATAGGAAAGATTGGGGGCTGTAAAGAGTTAGAAAATGGAACCTGTGAACCCTGGTTTCTGGAATAGTTTTTGAAAGCTAACATGTCTGTAGAGTGAAGAGTCTCAGATGTCTCAGGCCCAAAAGATGTAATGCTTGCTACTGTTAAAGGGGAGACAATCCTAATACTTGGGCCTGCTCGGGTACTATATCATACACTCTGTTGTCAAAGGATGGGGAATCCTGAGTTGCCTGGCCTACAATTAAACAGTAACAGTGCAGATTTAATGGTGCCAACATCAGGACCTGAGTAGGGAATGCAACTCAGTAGAGTACCACTTATTTCAGTTCTCAAAGTTCAGTTGCTCCAGACAGGGAGGAAAAGTGTCTTGAAGCCTTCACTGTGTATACTCATACTCACAATCGCTATATAGAAAGATGAAAAGAACCCCAGCTAGGGAATAATAAATAAAGCTACTTTATGTTCACACTAAATGTTAAAATAGTAGTTAGTTTTTAAATGAATGGATGGATCATGGCTTGAAACTCTCTTCTTAGTAGATGTATGTTACTTGTACAAATAAGTGCAACATTCTTGTTAATCCACCCAAAATATATAAACACTAAGCAGACTAGAAGACTGAAGGACCTCGATGTTATTATTCTAAACATTTTAATTTACATAAATTAAACCTAACTACCTAATTACCCCTACAAATTAACTGTTTTAAATTCATTCTTAGAAGAAATATTAGAAATAGGGAAATAGCTCAGGGGTTAAGAACATTTACTGATCTTCCACAGGACCATGTATGTACGTATGTATGTATATGTGTGTATGTGTACATATATATGTGGTATTTTCATTTTTCTTTAAAAATCATGAGTTCATATCATGTTTAACCTATGTACCAAAGATTGGGACAAATGCTGCATATGAAAATGCAAATTTCTCTGATGTGTCCCAATTACAATTTTGCCGGGAAATCAGAGATACAATATAACAACTACAAAAAATTAATTTGTGTCCAAAAGTTACATGAGATAGTGTTGCAGAATGCACTAGCATCTGAAAATTATTAATCACTGTACTAATTAAGCTGTTGAAGTATAGTGTATGTGAATCATAACTAAAATATACTAAAACATAATGTATTTATTTCTCTGTAGGCTATTGGCCCAATGATAAATGTAGCTTGAAGAACCCTTGGAAAGAAAGGATGGAAGGTTTATGATTTCCATACCAAGAAGTAAAGGTAAAGAACAGCAAAGGAAGCTTTCTTCTACCAGGAGAGGTATGTACAGCATTCTAAGAAGTATTGAGATTTCTTTTGGAGCATTTCTGAAATCATTTCATTGCTTTAATTACTTTCCTATGTCCTTGTAGTGGTGATTAATTGTTTATAGTGTGCTTCAATAGTATCCTAATGTGATCATCTTATTTAGTCTTCTGTCTCCCATTCCAAGGTCACTTGGATATATAGATTCAAATGAAAACCTTCATGTGCTTGGAAACAACTTCATCTCTTAAGTGGATCTCATTCTGCTCACAGTGAGAATGGTCACAAAACCAAATTTTGGACAATTAAATTTTCTCCAAAGTCAGATAATTATTACAAAGAAAAGTGGTACACTACATGTAAATGGGAATTTTCTATTAAGAACTTTTCTGTCAAGGTATGTATTGTTAATTTTTTCTTTCTGTCTTGCTTATAATTTGGAAAAATATAAACCAAGATGTATGTGATTTATCATATCAACAAAAGTTATGAAATTTCTCTTTAAAGCATTAAATAACATATTGTATAGTTTCAGGCATTGTGAATCTCTATTCAATTGTTAGATTGGAGTATAGGAGCAATGATAGAGAAAGTTGAAGTGATATTTCTTCCAAAAAGTTTTAGCTACAAAAAATAGTTTACCAGACTCCTGTGAAGGTTGAACTATGGTTTGTAAGTTCTAGGTGTAGAATTTACATGACAGAGACAAAGTATGACTACATCATTTATATAGATTTGCCGTTGACATAAAATAGTAAAATCAAAGCCATGTAGAGAGAGATACATAACCAGGGTCTACAGCATTATTTGAGATCTATGTTAATTCCATGTGGAAGGACAAAGGACTCTAAAATTAGTGGCTTGAAATAATATGAAGTTTCTGCATCAAAAACTCTGGAGGTTGAGGACTGTGGAATAGCATTTACTGAGATTCATGAACTACTGAGTTTGATCTTTTATCCTATAAAGAGAAAACAAAATAAGTTCTCAAGAGAAGAAATTGGTTTATTGTTGATGAACATTCAATTTTATATGGGCTATTGACCAGAAATCTAATTTTTTTTATCTCTATATACTATTTATGTAAGATCTGATTGACCCATTGTAAGTGGAAGAAATACAGTGAGCAAGAAAGAACATCCATTGTACAAGTCAGGAATTTCAAATAGTATAATTTTATACTGACATTAGGAATTTCTTCATGTGCTCTTGATCATACACAACAAACCTGGTATATTGTGAAATGAGCTGTAGTAAAGGCTGAATCCAGGAGGCCGAGGTCCTTGGATATAGCTTGAATATTTTTAACCCATACAAGGTTCAATCACACCAGAATCTGAAGGAGATTCCCACACAGAAAAGGCCTCCTCCCGGACCCCAGATTAGGTATAGACTTCACTCAAACACCTGTTGTTGTTGTTGTTTTTTCAGAGAGAACTTTTATCATACAGGGAAGAAAAGTTAAAAATGTCTGCCACCTGAAAGAGGTTTAGACAAGTCACTTGAAAAGGACATTCTCAGCCTGTTGAACTGCCTGCAAGCTGTGCAGTGTGCTCCAGATTTCAAGCTTTTGCAAGCTGTCACCAATGCTGGGATGAGTTTTGGTGATTCAGTTGTCTTTGAGTCATTTCTGCTATGGTAATTCACCCCTCCCATATTACTGTAAGGATCTCCAATAAGTTGGTAATTGATGGTATTGTACTTTGGCTCCTCGTGGGCTTCCTTTCTGGAATGAGTAGACATGTGTTGTTCCTCTTTGGGAGAAGTTTTATCGCACAACTTAAGGTGACTATGGGGATGGGATGCTGTATTACTTATGTTTTCTGTATCTCTGAATAAATACTTGACAAGAAGTAATGCAAGGGTAAAAGGGATTATTTTGGCCTATATTACGGGATGATATGGTCGATCTTGGTGGAACAAAGGTGATGACTTTCTCTGTGGCTACACTTCTCACTAGAAAGCAGACAGCAGGGAAGGCTGATACTACGGACTTTTTCCACTACTATCCTGTCCGTACCTCCAGCCCATGGGATGGTGTCACAGTTATTTTTGGTGGGTCTTCTTGCTCCTGGAAAACCTATCTGCAAACATCTTCATAGACTGGCCCTGAAGTGTGCTTTAGCAATCCAGTTGGAGTCGTAATGAAGACTAGCATTTCCCCCTTTTTTATTCTATAAATCCTAGAGCCTCCCAGTTTGCCTGTTGTAGTGGGAAGTGAAGATGACAGAGGAAGGAGAGTGGAAAACATGGGGCACTGAAAGAATCAGGACAGAAGGCTTTGGCAGCTGAGAGATGGGGCAAAATTAAGATGAAATCCTGATAGTAAAGAAGACTGAGAAAGGCATTTTATTTGTGCTCTATCTCTGACCAAAAATACAACACAGGAAATTAAATTAAACCCAACTCTCTGTCAAGCTCAGTTTATTACCTGCACAGGTTTAAAACCAAAATAGCGGAAACAGGAGAAACACCATTCAGACTAATCGTACAGCATAATGTGACTTAGAGGAGACCTCACAAAAGCACAGAAACTACTCAAAACTGATTATTGATCACTTCAAATATTAGAAATGCTTGTGTAGTATTGGAATGTAAAAACTTACAGTTGCTACATAACAACCATAGCCACACAGTGGCTATTCTTGGTTAGAATATCTGAACGTTTCATTCAACCATTCCCAAGTAAAAGCTTTAAGACAGAAATATCATGAGGATTTGTCCATAACAACGAATCATATTTTTCTGTTAACTTTCACAAGGAACTTTCATTCGGTTTTCTGCCTTTTCCCTGAGTTGGTTCAACTTCAAGTGATTCTCAATGGTGGAGATATTAGACCTGGCTAATTATGGAAGGTCAAAATATCTAACATAACAAAAAGAATAACATAACAAGCAAGGCTCACAAAGTAACAACACTAAGATATTTGCATTTACACTGTAAGACCCAATACATTTAGACAAGTGTAAGTAAAGCTGAGAGTTTCTATGTTCTGTAAAATTCTATAAAAACAGTTTACTCAATTGAGCATCAATATTCCAGAGGAAAATATAAGTTTCCTGCTCAAAGGATGACAATAATGTAATGACAGAGAAAAATATAACAATCCAATTTGCTAAACAATGTAGAATTTTAGGTGATTACAGCATAACTTTCTAATGCTAGTAAAGATAATTATTCTTTACATAATGGCTTCTCATTATAACCACTTTACATTCTATTTGCATAATGAGAATCTTATTTACACCAGAGTAATCTTATGGATGATAGCTATTTTTTATTTAAGATGAAACTGAAATTGCTTTAAAAAAAGAAGGCATTTAAAAGTCTACAGTGGTAAACAGGTTGTTACTGAAATGCACAAATTTTTAGTACTATCTATTTATAGAGACGTTTAAATAGAATTATTTTGTTTATATATTAGTAGAAATGGCAGCAAATTAATAGTGTAAAAATATATTTAAAAAGTAAAAATCACCCTAGAATTGTTTGATGATTGAAAGATACATTATTCCTTGATATGAAAGTTGTTAAAAGCATTGAATGATTAAAGAAAATTATTTGGCATATAAATGTGTGTGTATTTGATGTGTGCTCATTTTTCTATTTATGAGTGATTGTGTATGCATGCCAAGTCACATGGGAGACACACTTGTCTCCACCTCCCATCTTCACACAGGCACGTTGGCATTACAGTGACATTTATCAGGTTTAAAGAATCTTTGGAAATCCATATGAAGATCACCGCAGTTGCTTATCAAGCACTCTACCCAAAAAGCAAACTCTCCAACTAACACACAATGATTTAAAATTTAACTTCTGTGGTCTGTGCTGTTTACAATAAGCATAATATGTTTATATATGAACTAAATATAACTCTAATTTTATTAAGTACGTAAATCACTACTTCCCTCCTCTAGATCTCTTCCTGGAAGGCTGAATGTCTGAATGCATTAAATGGGTTTCCCATCACTTTTATACTCAGCCCAGTAAAAGCCATTCTGCTTGCATGGTCTGTGTCTAATTTTTTCAACACTTTAACAATCACACATAGTTAAAATCAGTGTTGACAGTCGCTATCTGTTGACTTACAGATTTTGTAGATGATAATACAAAAACACTATACACTAAAAAATAATAAACTGTATTTTAACTTTGCCATTTTTTTCTGGGTAATTTGTGTGGACTGTTGTACTCTGAGGATGCTAATGACAGAGCAGGACAGTTGTAGTGAGCCACAGAGCTCAGACCACCACAGCTTGGCAGGGATAAGTAAACACTATTACAGTGTGTTTTGTTGGGAAGCTGTGATCTCTAGGAAGTTGGGATTTGGAAATGTAGTTCTAGATGACATTTTCAAACTTCATCAAGGCAAAGCCAAACTAGCACTTCCTTTCCAAGTCATTTCAGCCTAATTTGTTAAGAACAGGATAGCTTGCTTCTTCTTTTTTTTTAATTGATTTTTATTGAGTTTTGCATTATTTCTGCTCCCCTCCCTGCTTCTCCTCTCCCCATTTCAACCTACCCCTCCTTCTTCTTGTATCTCATTTTAATTTCATAAACACTATCTGTCTTACTTTGTCTCTGATAATCATAAAGATACCTGTAAATTCAAACATTCTGTCTTTTAAAAATAGATGTATAAATAGTAATGTCTTTTAAGAATATTTGAAATTCATAAACATAAAGTTGATTCTATTGCTCTCATTATTTTCCTCTGTAGAAACTCCGTCTTTTCTAGAACCTCACATGGAAGTCTCTGACTGAGAGAGAAAACATCTCAAATGGAAAAGTGGCAGCAAGAATACCCCTAAGAGGTTGGGAATTTACCTCAGTGGTAGAACATTTGTCTTGCTTTTGTAAGGCCTTGTGTTTAATACACAATTATTAGAACAAAATGAAAAAAGACATGAAGCATTGTTAACGGACAGCATTATTTTCCTGCACCTGTTTTGCCTTTGATTCCCACACAACTATATTTAATTAACTGCTGTACTCAATTATTTACAATTTACTCCAAGTAAGTCCATACATTTTTGGGAAATCTCCTCTAAGGACCCCATATGGCAGATTTTTATATCCGTGTATACGTGAGCTGACTGTGTATTTTGTTCTGGTATCTTATAGGAAGATTGAGGTGACTCGATTTTCTGCCTCAGTTCAGTCATATCTTCCAATTAGGTGACTTTATGCATGTGTGCGTTCTCTCGAAACCACAGCTGCACGTTTGATGACCGGCATACTCAGGAGGACCTTCCTGTAAAATATGGACAAGATAATGGCAGGGGCGGGAGACTTTTACTGGTGAATAGTACATTTTCTATTCACCAGTGATAAATGAATATTCACTAATATTTAAATTATACATAAGTAACAATGTGACTCAAACTTGCTTTTTAAATTATGGGTTGCTGTTTAGCCCTGCTACCTTCAACCTGAAAATGTAACAAGTTTAAGAGGATATTGTGTCCTTATTACTTTTTTAATGATTGATAATTAAAACATAAAGAATACCTAACTTAGACAATGATGACCTCCATTGAGTATTGTGTGAAGAAATGGGTTTTGCATAGAGGGGTCATGAAACCAAAGACCAAATTCTTTGTTTTTGAAAATATATTTGTTGTTTTTTATTGCCATTTTTGGACTTCTTGTATTTTCCCCTGCTGTCCATTTTAGGTCCCTGGCCATCTCATGGTGACAGAACAAGAGATGGGGAAAGAAAGATCCGTCTGTTCCTTTGACAGTCCAATAGAAAAAAAAAAAGACTTAAAAAAGCAAAAAAAAAAAAAAAGCAAAACCAAACAATAGGAAACAGGTGACATAACTAAAATGCTTAGATAATTGCGAGGAAAATGGGAAAATGAGCAGAAGCATTCATCTCCATATGCAACCTGAGAATGAATGTCCACACCTGTTGGCGTCAAGACTTCCTCCACTATAATGGACTGTGCTCTCAAAATGTGAGTCAAAATAAGCCAGTCTGTCTTTTCCTTAAGTTTATTTTGGACAGAATATTTTAACTATGGTACAGGATTAGCAATTATCCCAACCCCTAAGGCCAGGACTCTACCACAAGAGCTAATGTGTACCTTTGAAGGAACTTCAGCAGGAAGGGATGGGATTCTATTTATATTTTCAAATAAAATAAAATAAAACTTGAAAAATCACTGTGAGTATGAAAAGGGGTACACTGGCAGGTGGAGGACATCCATAGAGATCAGGGATGCAGGAACACTTCCTGAAAGACAAAAACTATGGTTTGTCCTACCCTAGGCATTCTCAGCACTAGAGGCTCTCTGTTTACTTGGAAGGTAGAACTCCCGTTCTCAGACATTCTAACATTCACTAGGGATGTATCATAATGTAATTTACTTCATTTCACCTTAGATACACCCATTTTAATCTACTTTTACAAGTAGAAAATACATATTTTGCAAACTAGAACATTAGACATGTAATCTATACCATATATATGTATATATGGAGAGAGAGAGAGAGAGAGAGAGAGAGAGAGAGAGAGAGATTTCTGGACTATGAATTCTGTTACTGTATCATTCACCCTTTCTTTTAGACACTCCATCTACTACAGTTACCATTTAAGACCACTGATTTAAAACAAAATTCAAAGTTCCACTTAATATTCCATCAGGGTGGAAGGACACATATAAGCATTCAATATGAAACATTTATTACATGACTCTGCCTCCCACATTTTAGAAAATATTGCATAAGTAACACTAGAAGAGATGTTTAGCGGCTAAAGAGAAGGAAGCATAGTCACATCCGGTGGAATGCTAGCCTCTGTGCCTGTGGTAGGTCTAAGTTCCTTCAGTTATAGATAGGGAAAGTAAGGCACACAAACACACAGAACACAACCTGCAACACCCGAGAGTAAGCTGGCATTGACGATGTTGAATCAGAACCATATTCTTACCTGAATAATGATACAGAGAATTTGCAAACAAGTTTCTGCCCCTCTCCTGATTGACTCAAGAGCAGAAGAGATCTAATGACAGTAGAGAGCTGTGTGTTTGAAAGCACACCCATGAGGGCAGATAGTGGCCAGGATCCAGGTGTGAATCTCTGAAATTATGCGGTTTGCTTCTTAAAAAAAAAATCCAGATGATTTTGTGCCTCCAAAAATTTCAATGAAGTCCTCATTCCCAGCCGTAGTCCAAGAGGGAAATCTCAGTATAAATCACAACCATATATTATACTTGCTCTTTTTTCTGTTTCAAACAACACACCATCTCATTCATCTTCAATAACTCACACAGAAGACTCTTCAAAAGCCATAATTTGTTTTAAATATAGCTCTCTTGTGAGATTTCTCAAATCTCATTTGATAACATTTACTATGTTGGTTTTTATGAATTGCCTTGTTTTACTATCTAAAGCTACAGATATAACTACTGCAAATTTGTTTAAGACTTGTGTCTGTATTGCAGTGAAGAAAATTCACCTAACATGTGATGGGTCTAATTCCCAGCATACATATGTACATATTCATCACATGTCACCATTTCATGGCATATTTATCTGTTTTCCCAACTAAACTATATTGCTGAGAGCAAAGCTGAGTGTTTTATTGTTGACTGAGTACTCTAAGTTTTTACCTAATGCCAGATGTATTACTTATTTAGTCAATTTTTTCAGTAAATGCTGTTATATGTCTCTATCTTACTGCTCTGGAATCTGTACATTTTTATGTCCCCACAGTTAATTGACCTCAATATCAAAGGGTGAATGAGAATTCCTCATGGAATCATATTAAAATACATTATCCGAGTCATGCGTGGCAAGTCTGGTGTCGATTCTGTTTATGGATATATGTTTCAGGAATGACACAAGGAATTTTAATTTTTTATGAATTGACATGTCAGAGAGCCAAGTAATTGATCATGTTTATAATTCTTATAATGTATGACTCTAACTCATGCATAGAGGAAGGTACAGTTGCTGTCACAGAATATGATCAATCATTTATGAATTAATTTCAGCTAAACATTTATAGATAAATTAGATTACTTTTGCCATTTGAATATCTGCTTCACCTCATCACTTTTATGACTTCACTTCTCTTTTTGTGAGGCTTGTAAGCTCTCTGCCTACAAATTTGACTCAGTAAAACAGACCATTTGAGACACATTCAATTGTTCACATCTTAGAGGAGAAACAAATCATTAAACTGCTCACCAATTGAACGTAATTTAGCACCCTGCAAACTTACCAGGGAACACGTTTATTCAGCCTGATGTACTATGGTTTCATTTCCAGCAACAGAAACCGGCTGCTTTTCACAGTCAATAACAATTTACAGATAAAAATCAATCTGTTTTACTGAACTGGATTGCAGAACACTTTATGAGTATTTATGTTTACAACTTGATTTTTTCCCCAAAAGCAAAACAACCTTTAAAAAAAAAACCTTTGAATTTGTTAAAATATTTTAAAGTTCTTCTATTTTCCTAGGAATTGTCTAAGGATGTTTTTTTTTAATTTGCACATTTAAAGAAAGAATGTCTTTAAATAGCCCAGGCCACACAAACTCTCAATCCTCCTGCCATAACTTTCTGATTGCTGGGAGTATAGACACATGCTGTCCCATACTGGTAGGACCTTTGAAAAACCATATTTCATGTACATTCCATGAAAACAACACCTACAGGTGGTACATGAATTACAAAATTAAAACAGTAACAAAACTCCTTAAAGCTAATAGAAAATAGATCGAATAAAACTGAGACCTGATCATCAGATTTCAGAAGGAAAGTGTCTTGAGCTGAGCTGGACAAGGTGTTTCTTGGCTCTTCAGTGATTCAGGCATGGCTCAGAAGACGAGAAAAAAATATGAAGACTGGGAATGTTTATGAACTTCCCAGCACTAAGACAAATATTTGATTCAAAAGTCATTAGAGCACACAAATTACAACTCTGGAAGAGTTCTTGCCTAGAATGCATGAGACTAGTTTTAATTCCCTACTCCAGAGAGAAAAGTCATAATAGACTCTACTTTCTCTACAATTAACACATACTTTAAAATGTGGACTTTTAAACTATTTGTATACCCAGAAAGATTTAAGGAAAGGAAACAACAGGTATGTAAGTTACCTGTTCTGAAAATAGGAGCTGCCAAACCTGATGTCATCAGTTTGATACCTGGGACCCAAAAGGTGGATGGAGGTCACTGACTCCTGAAAGTTGTCCACTAATCTTCACATGTATGTCTATGCTGTGTCATGCGCCTACTACTACTACTAGTACTACTACTACAACTACTACTAGTACTACTACTACTACTACTACACACACACACACCAAAAAGGGTAAAAAAGTTAGAGGAAAATATTAATGAATGAATAACTAGATTTCTGAATTTAATTATTGCTGAAACAGAAGAAAGAGGGAGAGAATTATTGAACAGATAGTTCGGCACATATGTCTAGATATGCCATGGGGGGTAAAACAGAAAAGAATAATTGAATATAATAGCAATAGGCAACTTAAGGAACAAACATGATTGGTTATGGAATCTAACTTTAATAAGTTTGAGATACTCTTGGAATTAGTCAAACTGGCCTAAGAGTTCATTGCAGTTCTGATCTAAAAATCATGGCTCACTTGGAGCTCTTGTAGTATCGCCACAGAGGTGCTGTTCCTCTGTGGCCAGCTTGTCTGTTTATATAATTACCCTTGCCTCAACTTTCAGAAAAATTTCTCCAATCACATTTGTAAAACAAAATATATGCAGTGGTCAAAGGAGAGAGAGGTCAGTAACATCATGTTAATTGAAAATAGTAACAATAATTACAAAGATGGAAACAACAAAAAATATGCAAAAACAAATTTGTTGACTAATGGACTCACATTGAGGATTCAGACATAAATCACACATCTGTGGCCACCTGAATTTTGGTAATGAAGCCAGAAATAGACACTGGAAAAAGAATACATCTAAAATAAACTGTGCTTGTCAGACTGGATATTTGCATATAGAAGAATGCAAATAGATCCATATTTTTCACCCCACACAAAACTCTTGTCCAAGCAGATGAAAGACCTCAGCAACAACAACAACAAAGCAAAGCAGATAAACTGAACCTGATAGAAGAAAAATAAGGGAATAGTCTGAATGCATAGGCACAGGAAATGACCTTCTAAACTAAACACCCATAGCACAATGCATTACAGTTAGAAATTAATAAATACGACTTTACAAAACTGAAAAGCTTCTGCAAGGCAAAGCACATGGTCATTTGAACAAATCAGCAGGCTATCAATGGGAAAAGATTTTTACCAAATCCACATCTGATAGATTAGTATTAGTTTTAATTAGTATAAAAACAAATTTGAGAAACTAATAAGCCAAGTAATTGAATAAAAATGAAGTACAGATCTAAACAGAGAATTCTCAATAGAGGAATCTCAAAAGGCTGAGAAATGCTTAAAGAAAAGTTGAACATCCTTAGCCATTAGGGAAATGCAAAGCAAAACAACTCTGAGACTTCATCTTACGCCTGTCAGAATGGCTAAGATCAAAACCACAAGTGACAGTTTACGCTAGTGAGGATGTGGAGCAAGGAAAACACTCCTCCGTTGCTGGTGGAAGTGCAAACTTGTACAGTCATTTTTGGAAATCAATATAGCGATTTCTCAGAAAACTGGAAATTGATTGATCCACAACTGGGTGTCTTTAAGAGATGAACAGGACAGGTAAAGAGCAAGAGAGTATGGTATAGAACAGGAAGAGGTCAGCAAGGCAGATCATAAAGTAATCCAACAGATCATAGATTAGTGCAGCTCTCAGTCCTTTCTCCAGTGTTGTGTAGTTAATTCAGAAACATTTAGTCAAAGCGCAGAGTCTAACTGAACAGTGTTCAGCCATAAGGGAGCATTTATATCACACTTCCCACCACAGGTTTAGAGAATGTTGCGGAAGAGGGGGTAGACAGATTTTAAGTGTCATTGGTGTGGAGCACAGCTGAGTACAGTGTCATTTCCAAATGACAAGACTTTGCACTTACAAGCTCACAACAGTTGTGATTCGCTGAACAACATTCACCTAGACAACATGTAGCTAGGCAGGGGCTGAGTCACATGAGGCCACAACCATAGCTGAGGAACTATAGCTGTCAGGAGAGATGTCAATTTTTTATTTTTAGGAATGTGGCACACTGGTTGATCGGATATGTTCTAATGGATGGCCCTACTAACATGTACATATATGCGACATGAAAGGACTCATGGGTTATGAAAAAAAAAAAGGACACAAAATCATGTGGATTAGCAGAGAATACATTTCAACCCTGAGACTCAGCAACAGATTAGCGAGGACAGAAAGATTAGCGAGGGTTCAAAGCTGTGAGGTCTCAAGAGGTGTCCAAGAGCGAACCTGCTATTTTATTTTTCAATATCAAGCAAATGCACTTGTATGTTAGGTCTGCTGGGTGCTCAGAAGTCGAATGGAACACGAACAGAGTGCCACTTGAATTACGTTACAGAAATTATGCTTCTTGACTAGGCTTCCAAATAGTATCTGCAGAACTACATACCAACACAATAAAGAACGAATCATTAAGAGTTCATAAAGCCTGGTTTTAAAAAAATGATACTAGTGACTTTAGGAAATATAATGAGAATCAAGTTATCTTTAGTAAGTGTTAAAATGAATCATATTTGATAATGGGAAATTACAAGACAATGCATTCATTATGTGAGTGAATTTTTCAAAAGTGCCTCCACATGTGATTTTTTATATAAAATCATTCTATTATTAAAAATCGTACAACAAAAGTATATGCTCTACGATGTTCATAGCAACATTGTTTGTAATAGCCAGAACCTGGAAACAACCTAGATGCCCTTCAATGGAAGAATGGATGAAGAAAGTATGGAATATATACATATTAGAGTACTACTCAGCAGTAAAAAACAAGGGCTTCTTGATTTTTGCATGCAAATGGATAGAAATAGAAAACACTATCCTGAGTGAGGTTAGCCAGACCCAAAAAGAGGAGCATGGGGTGTACTCACTCATATTTGGTTTCTAGCCATAAACAAAGGACATTGAGCCTAAAATTAGTGATCCTAGAGAAGCTAAATAAGGAGAACCCAAAGAAAAACATATAGGCATCCTCCTGAATATTAACCTTCATCAGGCGATGAAAGGAGACACAGACAGAGACCCACATTGGAGCACTGGACAGAAATCTCAAGGTCCAAATCAGGAGCAGAAGGAGAGAGAGCACGAGCAAGGAACTCAGGACCGCAAGGGGTGCACCCACACACTGAGACAATGGGGATGTTCTATTGGGAACTCACCAAGGCCAGCTGGCCTGGGTCTGAAAAAGCCTGGGATAAAACCGGACTCTCTGAACATAGCGGACAATGAGGACTACAGAGAGCTCAAGAACAATGGCAATGGGTTTCTGATCCTACTGCACGTACTGGCTTTGGGAGAGCCTAGGCAGTTTGTATGCTCACCTTACTAGACCTGGATGGAGGTGGGGGTTCCTTGGACTTCTCACAGGGCAAGGAACCCTGATAGCTCTTCTGGCTGAGGAGGGAAGGAGACTTGATTGGGGGAGGGGGAGGGAAATGGGAGGCGGTGGCGGGGAAGAGACAGAAATCTTTAATAAATAAATAAATTATAAAAAAATAAAAAAAATCAACAAAATGTAGATTTATATTAGAAGATATATACATATATATGTATATGTATATATCTTCTGGTATATATGTATTCCTGGTATTTGTGTGTTACTATAACTTTATAAATATGTATATATATAATATATGTCTTCTCATATAAACCTATGGTTTATACTATAAACAATATGTAGAGATAGATATCTTAATTTTAAGCATAAAAATTCTCAGGCACATTACTTATTATATGAGCCATATATATATATATATATATATATATATGTTACTTTGTAGCATAAAAATTTTTTGGTATTTGTGGTACTGCCGATTTAGTCGTGGGTTTGTTACTGATTGTTTGTTACTACCAAAATGTTACATCTTCACCCACAAATTATATGTATTCACAGAGGGTAAAGTAATTTGGACAAAATAGTACTTTTCACACATGCATATATCTAAACATAGAGCCTTGCTCTAATTGGCTGAGATTAATTTGAGATATAGATGTCTTAGTGATCACTTCTTTCTGCAGATAGCTGGTAAAGTTTGACTAAATCCTTATTCTCAGATATGCTGAGTACTAGCCTGGACTAGAAACCAATTTTCTCCTTCCCTCTGTGTCACAGTGGGTTACTATGCCATTAGCTATATAAAAGAATTGCTGTGTCTTATGTCAAGTTATTTATGACTAAAATGAGATTCACTCATTGATACTGTTGGCCAGCTGTGCTAATTTTGAGTCAGTTTGTTGCCTTGGGTTTCCGGAGGTTGTTCTGTGTAGAGGGATGACACTGAGTTTGAGTGTCTAGTCTTTTGTTCAGTTGCGTTTTAATTTTGTTTTCCTCTATTTTGAGTTTTGGCTTTTTTTTTCTGTTTTTCTTTTTTCATTGCTCATTTTTCATTTCTAAGTTTCCTTTTACTTTTCTTTCTTTTTATTATTTCACTTTAAAGGTAACATGTATTGTTTTGCTACCACGAACCTATTTCAACTGAGGAAGAAATAGCAAGCCACAATCCTATGCCTTGTTCCTCTTGTTGGGAGGAGCTCCAGTCTTATAAGACCCTGAAGACCACAGGCCATTGGTGAAATATAAGGTAAAGCAGGACTGACAGTTTCCCCAATACCTGTGAAGGTGCTGATTAAAAAGCAGAAGTCCTGTCACCCAGTTACATCAGAGTTGGATATCATGATGATACCCAATCACCCCCAAAATTATCTTACTGACCCAAGTCATGGAGTAAAGAGAATCTACCTGATCTTGGAGCTGGCTGAGAGAGAAGAGTTACTATGTCTCATCTGCGGAAAGCAGTGACCAGAAAGAATGGACCCAGAGGTATCTTCCAGCAAGTCTTCAGCAATGTGGGCTATGCCATGCCACTTCATAGCTCACCGAGACTTAAAGCTAGGTAACATCTGATAGATTTTCAGAATGAAAACTGTGGACTTTAGCCATGAAACAGAAGTCATCAGTAGGCAAAAGTTTGTTAGGCACAATGGGAACTATCAATTTGATATCCCAGGACTTTTCTATGTTAACAATACATGTGTCTTGAAATGAGCATGTGAACTTTTGCTCTCTTGTGGTATTTTATGGTTACAGAACTTATGGCAACTTTAGCAGCAGGATCTGAGAGGAACCTATGAATCCCATATTTCCTTATAGAAGACCTCCAGGACATGGTCTGCCGCTTACTAACAGCTAACCACAGGCTTAGACCAATGATGAATAAATTCATAAGACATTCATAAAAAGCAAGGTCATGAGATTTTACCCAGTCACTGGATGAGACAGTTTCCACCTGGCCCTGAGGGCAGAGACACAGATGCCACTGCTTCAGAGAAGGGCCATGCAAAGGAGGCTTGCAACCTTTACACATGGCCAGCACCAAGGCTGGAAAAAATGGCCTTGGAGAATTAGGAACCATATTTTGAGACTCATCTGCTTTCCTAGAAATAAACTCCTCTGTTCATTTCCCCAAAAAGACACCCCTTCCCCACTTAGCTGTGCACCAAGAAATGAGGAAAAGATGTCCAGAATCACAAAAACAAGTAAAAGGTCCTGAGGCCAAGCAGAATATGCTGAATTCAATGTACTTTGTGTTCATGCTCTTGGGGATTATACTGATATGGACACAAACATCCCCGGGAAGAAACGATGCAGAAGCTGGGGCAATACATGCCCAAAGCCCTCATTGGGAGTCTAGCTTTAGCCCCAGTGGGGGAAGTCAGTGTTGGTGTGTTCCACTTGGGATACTCCCACCTCTATGTTCTCCCACTCGTGGGACTTTATTCAGCAAGAGTATGCTACTGTTTTCCGTCTACATATGCCTTGATCCTGAATCAACTTTTTTTTTTTTTGGCTGGACTTTCAAAGATCAAAGAAAACACGTGGTGCAAAGAGAATATTTCTGTTTTGCATGGTGAAGTATGGTAGTGGGACTAAGCCTACGATGCTGTGGGAGCACAATAGGACTACCTCCGGGAAACAGGTAGCTGTGGTTCATATTTCTGTGAAGAAATAGCATCATGACCAAAAGCAAGTTGGGGAGGAAAGGGTTTACTTGGCTTACACTTTCCCATCACTATTGACCAGTGAAGGAAGTCAGAACAAGAACTCAAATTAGGCAGGAACCTGAAGGCTTATTGGTTTTTTTTTTTTTTTTTTTTTTTTTTTTTTTATAAATTGCTCAGCCTGCTTTCTTATGGAACCCAAGAACCACCATCTCAGGAGAGATACCACCCACAAAGGTTGTGTCATCCCATAACAACCACTAATTAAGAAAAATTCTTTACACACTTACCTACAGACCAATCTCATAGAGACATTTTTTCCTTTCTTCCTTCCTTCCTTTTCTTTCTTTTTTTTTTTTTCAAGACAGAGTTTCTCTGTCCTGGATCTAGCTCTGTAGAGCAGGCTGACCTCAAACTTACAGATATCCACCTCTCTCTGCTTTCTGGGATTAAAGATGTGTGCCACCACCATCCAGCTAGAGGCATTTTCTTAATTGCGTCTCCCTCCTCTTTGATGGCTCTAGCTTGTGTCAAACTGACATAAAACTAGTCAGCAAAACAGATTTGAAAGAAACAAATATAGATAAATAACAAATATAAATTTCATGCAAGAATGCAGTTTAAGAAAAGCCCAGAAACATCGGATTATAGACATTTTGTAAAACACAAATTAAAAAATAACTTTAAATGAAAGAAGAAACAGTAGAAGAAAACAAAATTGAAAAAAAAATATCTGCACATACTAATATATAAAGAAGCTATTTTTCATAAACAAATGAGGATAATATATTTGCTTTTATATTTGGGTAGGAGAAATAAGGTGACCATGTGAGAAAGGCAACTTCATAGTCACCTGAGCAGTTTCATGGTCAGTGTGACAAAGAAATGACCTGAACAAGGATTAGGCTGCCTTCCTACGTTTTTTATTTTGTTTGTTGTTGTTTGTGTGTTGTTGTTTTGTTTTTGTGAAAGCTGCTTCTAAATCTTTTGAGTCACTTTAAAAAACTTTAATTAGCTCACTAGAAGTCTACAAAACACCCAGTTACTATGCCTGACCACTGCTGGGAGACGGAGGAAAGAAAATGAAGTCCTGCAGAGACTGGGTGACTTTTCTTATCCACAACAAAGAATTGATAGTTTCTAGCATCAAGGCCTAAGGGCACTTCCTATGGTACAAAATCTTATTATAGAAAAAACTACTAAGAACAGCCACACAAAAATACAAACATGCTAACCCCAATCTAGACTAAAACCTTTCTGTTTGTTCTTCATGTGTCAAATGTTCCTCCCAAAATGTCTATTCACAGTATTTATTAAGTAATAATATATGTTCTATGTGCTTGGTACAGATGTGAATATCTACTCATTATTAATATACAACAGTTGTCAAAGTAAAATGCTTAAATGTTATGTAACTATACTTAGTTTAATTTCTATTTTTATTTTCCCTCATATTTTTCATCAAATTAGAAGTTTGTAGACAAGTATCACAAGGGCTTTAGGAAGTTTTTATGTTGTTTTTTTTTCTGGCCACATACGTAGCCACAGTTTAAAAAAACTCCAAGATCCTTTTCTCTGGAATATCAAGTGGCTTTGCAGTTCTCATAAAACCAGAGTCAAATGAACATTCTCTCCTCTGACGTCCATCAAGTAAGTAAAGTTATGATCATTCTCTCATAAATGATACTAACACTGATAAAAACTTTATTTCTATTTAAAAAATATGCAAACAAATCAATTACATAATATGCTGTGCAGGCTGCTTTCATCTGTGTAGATTATGATCTATCTCCTGGCTGTATAGAAGAATTACAGCTTAGCTTCTGTTTATGAGTTTAATACATACTGTTTGTGCATTGTGAATTCTGGATACTGTCTTCCCACTAAGTTTTATTCTTCAAGAACATTTCCACACAATACCCTAAGCACAGCAAACTTACTGTCAACTGACAACAGAATGACAGATTATCATTTAGAACACTAATTGCGAACTTCTTCTAGGAAGAGATATTGTGCACAGGAGACACCAAAATATTACAAGTGTAATCTCTGAACCAAAAACTGAAATACATGCTAGCATTTATAGAAAGAAACTAATGATGCATATCTATGATGATTAGGTCTCTAGGGGAACAAATCCATCCCTGCAAGGATGCCTGAGTGTCATTGTAAACTTCCAATTCCTAGTCTTCATGAAATATTGAAAAGGCTTTACAAAATCTGTAGAAATATGGAGTCACACCATTAATAATTAAGAAATGGCAAATGTGCTAGAAGTCTGAGCCACCTTAAATCTTATTCGTTCAATTATTATAAACATGCATACGCATATATATCACATGTACAGAATTTTGTAATGTACAGCCTCCAAACAAGATCATGAGTTGCATTGTGATTTGTCTGACCTTATTTTCAATCTAGCTGCTGCTATCAAGAAGGGGGAAAGGTCTCATTTCTCACACTTCTGATCTCTGTAACACAAAGTGATTTTCTTTTGCATGCCATCGGAGGCAACTTCTCAGAGTGACCCATAGCACGTAATGAGCCATGAGACAACTGCCAGATGGTTTATGGGTTTAGTCATAGCTAGACAAAAATCATAGTTTACTAACAAAAAAAGCAAAATATGACAATCAAACAGGATTTAAGGCAGAAAAAAAGGTTCCTTGTTAACAGACTTGAAATCAGAAAAATTTTCATTTACGTTAATGATTGCTTCTCTATGCCCTCATTTTAGACACAAAAGCCCAGTAGCTAATTAGGATGTTAAGTGACAGTAGAAATATACTTTGTCAAGGGACAGATTTGAAGATTCTAATGTATGTGGCTATTCAGCCAACCATCAGCCTTTAACATGAATGGACATGTACCATTGCCCTTAAAATATTAGGAACAGCATAAAATTAAAAGAATATGAGAATGGACATTTTCTTTATTATTTTCTTTTTCCTTTCTTTCATCTCAAAAGTCCGCCAAGTCTTAGACTCATTTCCCCTTGATCACAGGAATTTGGGATCTTCTGCAAATGTTAGTGTACTGAGAGAAAGCAGCCATTCTAAGCCAAGAACAGTACTCACCCCACAGTGCTCTCTTAACAGAGTCCTCACAAAACTCAGGAGTCATCAGTGGTCACAGCTTTTCAGCTAAGAGGATTCAGCTAAGTAGCTTGGGTTGACTGGTACAACACACATCTTAAAACGTCATCCTAGTCCCATTCATTTATAAGCGTGAGCATACATCTTAGCAAAATCAAGGCACTCCTGATATTATTCTCAAGTGTTTCACAGATTATTATAAGAAAAAAAATCTTAATTTCCTTCCATGCACATCCTTCTGATAAATATGACAGAAAGAAATTGGTTAATCTCTATTAGGATATAAGAAAACAAGCAAAATAATAGCAATTTGAAATAATCCTATAAAATACTTCAGTCAACACAAAATTAATTTAATGAAATAAGCATTTAGGGGGAAAATGATGCACACTAAACAATAACTGGAGAAACTAGAAAGAATAGAAAAACCAAAATTATCAGTGAAAGGGACGTGAAGATAAATTAATCAACATAAACTTTTTTTTAAATTTCCACCATGCAAATACTTGCTAAAGTAAAAATAAATATTTTAAGCAGCAAAATCTAAATAATGAGGAAGGTAAAAATTCAGTTCATGTAGGTCGCTGCTAGCTCCAGAGTCGTTTCAGTGAAGAAGACAGGTAGCACAACATTGCTCTTTTGTAGGCTGGTGTATATAATTCCAGCATGCTAAATTGTAGATAAGAGCACTGTTTTGAAAGGTTTCCACCTTTTCTAGTAAGGAAACCCTGAGATTGCCACTCCTTAGACAAGCAGCTCATACCTCCTTTGATTTTACTCCTCATAGACATGAATCAATGAACCCAAGGGCCACTGTCTCAGGTTAGTTTTTGATAAATTAATAAGATGTAATGAGGCTAACAGCAAAGAAGTCTCATTTACAGTTGTAATCTAGTTATCAGTAATGATATGCCACATACAGCGATAAAATCTATTGATATAGGGAACAGAATTTAGTTCACTTTAATTTGTCGAAAGCCAACCTTAGTCTCTACCATCATAAAGTGAGATGTGTCAACCACAGGTGTTGTAGTACTATTATTAGGGACCCATGAACAAGTATTTATTCAACCCAAATTGGGCACCAGCAACAGACCAAAGAAAGTATTCCATCACATCTATCTTGATGAATGGGTGAATTTATCAGAATAATCTTATCAGGACATGGATGAAGGTTTACTTTGAGGTACTGGTGACTCCAAGGCAACTGGATCACTGAAATACCTACCTCAACATGGTTGGCAGCTCAAGAAACTGCATTCCTGGGGTTCCCTATTCAATGTTCAGCTATCTCTCCTGAAGTTTCTTCTTCTCAACAATTATGTTGCTACTTCTGTTACCATATAAAGGGGCCTCTTTAGTTTTGATAAATTCACAAGCTTCTTGAGTTTTATGAACCACCCTTCTCTCTCCAGGAAAGAATGTTTGATATGTAGGAAAACACTATTGTTGCTGACAAAGGAACCATTGTGTTATAATTAGAGTAGTGATTTGTGGGTTTTAGTCAAACCATTGATAGGCTGAAACAGTTTTCTTATCAGGGCTTAAATCAGTTTAGAAAAAATAGTCCTTTGTACTAGGAAAGAAGAAACAGCATATTTCCAAACACTAAACATAAAATTACTAACTCCCCATGATGTGGGATTCCCCACTGTATGCTGTGAATATGTTTTATTGCTATTGGTTAATAAAGAACTTGCTTTGGCCTATGGCAGGGCAGAATATAGCAAGGCAGAAATCCAAGCAGAGATAAAAAGGAGGAGGAAGGCAGAATCAGGGAAATGCCATGGAGCTACAAAATAAGCAACAGGTAACAAACCACAAGCGTTGGGGTAAAATATAAAATAATAGAAATGGGTTCATTTAAGATGTAAGAGTTAGTTAATAAGAAGCCTGAGCTAATATGACAAAGTTGTAATTAATACAGTTTACATGTGATTATTTGGGTGTAGGCAGCCAGGAATGAAAGTACAGTCTCCATTTACACATCCATACATACAAACAGGGCAGTCAGTATCAGTTTGAGCATAATTATAGAAAATCTTAGATTCCTTTACTGAATGTCAACTATGGAAGAATACAGACTGGATTCTCTAGAAAGGTACTACTTGGTGTCTTATATTCTAGATTTGCTTCTTTCTGCAGAAAAACATCGCTTTGTAATCTACAATGTTACCTTCTTCACGATAACCTCTCTCTCTCTCTAGTGACTCTCCCTTGTCCAAAAAGAGACTTTCCATTTCAACCTTCCAGACAAAATTACTCCCTGTGGGAGTTTGGATCTCTTTTAATTTTGACAGTTGTCATGATACACTGCATATATTTATATGTCTACCTTAATAAAAATAATAAAGTGAGCTCTAGTCATAGTTATGTTTCCATTAAAGCTAAATATTTAGAATTGACATCTCAGCCCATGCTACTTTCTTAAGATGACTAATTACTCTTCTGCCAGAAAATAGAGTATCTTGGAAGAATAGGTAGGACTATATAAATTCACTGCTTTTGATATATTACAACTTTAGAGAGACAGATTTCAAATGATGTTGCAAATCACTAAAATTATTCAGTAAATATAAACCTTCCTTCTCTTCTGAGTTGAGAACATTTCAAAATTTTCAGGATTATCTATATATAACAGATGGTTCAATTTGGTTTGAAAGTTCAGTGTGTTGGAGATAATTGTCAGTAAACAGCTAGGTAATGTGACTGAGCTGTAATAGCATACAACACATAAATACAATGTATGTGTATAACTGTGCAAAGCAACGGTTACGTGTTCCTCCAGGAATAACACAAACCATTGACAAAGTTCTGATGGTATAATTTGTCTGAGAAAATGCTTCACATTGTCTTACTGCAACTTCATATCATTTTCCTGGAAACTAAATCACTTTCTGAACTAAGTGAATTCTTCTACCTCTTTCTGGTAAACAAGTGATTTAAAGGAACGTATAGCTAAAGTACTCAAAGACAGATGCAGAGAGTCAACTAGCTGTCCCATATCCTTTCCTTCACTTTAATGAATGGTGATGAAAAATATTGCTTATACTTTTTTTGTTCATTTTAGATGTTCTTATGTAGATCAGGAAAAAACAAAACACTTGTTTAGTGAGACAGAATTTTGGCAAAGTTTAAAATAAATTGATATAAAAATCATTTAGCATATATGAAGTGTTAGAGAATAACAGCACCAATAGCTTCAAACTTTCAGTAATTTAATATTCCCTTTATGCTTTGTTGTTAATATGAGATTTAAAATAGCAAAGTGAACTACTAAGTTTTACAGATGAGGAGTTAAGTTTCAGATGAGATATGTATCTAATATTACCCAGTACCCGGTGACAGCCCCAACTTAAAACTCATATAGTTTCTTTCAAATACTATGCTCCAGTCTCTGGATTTGGTTGACTTTGCAAAATAATGAACTAAAAATTTATTATGGGGATATAGGTTTTAAATTAGTATATAATAAAAATCACTTTGTGTTTCTCAAGAGTTTAAGTAAAAGAGTCTGTTAAATTGAGTCTTCTCCATTGAGTAATGAAACACCAACAGATAGATACTATGGAAGCACAGAAAATAGCTAATAAGAATATATATATATATATATATAAATTATGTCCAAGCAATCCTTAGAAGACAATTGAGCATAACTTTTGTAGGTATTACATTAAATGTGTCCTGAAAGGAATTTTTATTTACATATGGAAAATAACTCTACTCAATTTTCTCTAGAACTCACAGCCAATCATATGGTAAATGCTATCTTCTGATTCTTCTATAGTTATAAGTTAGCATCATCCTCAAAGTGCCAGTATGCAGTAAAGTATATAGTATAAGAAATAGGAGCAAGGAATTAAACTCTGATTGCCATTTTATGGAACCCTGTGGTTACTAGTTAAGCCATTGTTCAGTTATTTGAGAATTATTGTCTCTCAGTCTTCTTTATTAGTGATAATAACAGGAATGTTCTACCTAGAACAACTGCACAATCAATCAGATATAAATGTTAAGAACAACATCTGTCACAGAGCATAAAATTGGTCACAGATTATGAAGCCAACATCTGCGAATGAGAATGTGACTTTCCGAATTGAGAGATTTGCTGTTGCTACAAAAAGAATGAGGGGAAAGACTGTGAAAGGGATAGTGGGGAGCATTAGAAAATGGATTGAAAGGGGTGTCCTATTAAGTATTTGGAACAGAGAACAAAACTTTATTGAAGCATCAATACTGTAGTGAAGTAAAAAAAAAAAGAAGACAAGGAACAAACTGAAGAGTCGATGAAATTGGCTTTTAATGATAAAAAAGTGCATGTTGAGTGTGTGTACAAATGCACACTCATATATTCTCTCACATACCACCCGCTTACATACCTACATATACACATGCACACATGTACACACAGATGCTCATACACATAGACACATTCACAGACAGAACACATAAATACCAACCTACACAGAGAACAAACTGAGCTTACTAAGAAAAGGCATAAATACTCATTTGCATAGTCTCTGTTCCTGTCTAGCTTTCTTAAATATCTGCCCTACCCAATAACTTCCCAAATTTCAATCATACCCTGCTTAATATATTTACATGATAAATTAAATTATTGCAACCATCAACTTACCAAAATAAGAAACTAAGCTAATTATTCCCAGAATGTAGTCACAAGATATTTATATCATAATTTTAATGTGATATCTCAACTTAATTAACATGTCTATTACAAATCCATCTCCAAAGTTTGAAATTTCATTCTTTTTTTTCCCTATTACTATGGTTACAGATATTGTCTAAAGGAGAATCTTAGAGGACTGACCACTTCTAAAGCTCTTGATAACTAACGTGAAGGAATTAAATCAAAATCAGTGGAGCTGACTCCTTTATAATGATCACAGTTTCAATTAATCATCTCTGCTATTCAGATGATGATTTTTATAATTGGAAATGGCCACTGCTGGGTCATAATAAGGAAATAAAATCTTTATTCAGATAAAATGCAACTTTGTCTAGCTAGAATAACCCACAGAATCAAGCTTTTCCTACAATGTATTTTCTCATCACGTACACGGTAATGGAAAATTAAGTTTCAGTGTTCAACAGCTAAACTGACTGGCACGACTTTTCATTCCCCCTCTACTTCCTGATTCTTCCTTCTGGGACTTCGACCTCTGGGTCTCTGAAACATGCAGTATATATTGAATATTTGATCTCATTAACATGTTTTGCAATTCATTTTTCTGTTCCCATCTAGTTAAAATAGATTAGTACTCATAGATATTAAGTTACATAGCTCAGGTCAGTGTACTAATATATGGCAAGTCATAGTAGGCATTTAATTTTTATTTCATTTAGTTATTTAAAGATGGCAGCAAAATGACCTTGAGAAGTTAGTCTATTTCTTGCACCTTAGGCAAAATTAATCTTTAAATAAAAGTTACCACTATTTTCATTGTTAAGAATTGTCTCAGAGCAGTTTCACACTGTTTTATTCTAGTTCATAAGACAATACTAATTACGCTGAGCATGTTGGTGTATTCTAATTATTTCAATATTTGGAAAGCAGAAGCAGGAGCATTGACACAAATTCATGCTAACTTAGTCTACCTAAACAGTGTGGCTGGTCTAGCTAACTTGGTCTACCTAAACAGCGTGACGAGTATACAAAGTAAGATCCTGCTTCCACAAACAACAAAAATTCCTTTAATAATTATCTTAATTTGAGATTTTAAATTATAATTTCCTTTTATTTCTTTGACATTGTTAGGAAAATTAAGTGTTTTAGGGTAATAACCACATACTTTAAAAATTGCTACCAAGGATGAACTGTGAAAATCAAGGAATTTCATTCGGGCATTTATTTGTGTATAATGTACCTTTATCACATTTACTTCTACGGAGTATGTAAGTAGTTTATTTTGCTTGACAGCATCATCTAGAGGTCACCTATTTCCCTATGGACCACAAAATTATATTTTTGTTTATGACCCAGTAAAATTCTGTCATATACATAGACCATATTTTTAATCTCAAAGTCAATAGTAAGAGATTCTTAAAAGTTAACAGTTCTTAAAAGAACTCTTCTAGCTGCTTCTTCACTCCATTTCTTCCCTCTGAATTCTTAATTCCACTGCAAAAAAATAGTTTGGGCAAACACTTTCATAAATTTAAGAAAACCCCAGTGCCAAATAATTGTTGGGTTCACAAAGATAGAAACTCATTGAACAAATAAAAAAAGCCTATAAATAACAATGTCTGGCAGATGAATATTCATTTAATCTCTGTTTGCATCTGATTTTACAGTCATAAAAATTTAGAAGTGGTTTATAATTTCAAAGAACTAAAGTAGGAAGGATGGTGATATGTATATCTGCTTATCAGTACCTTAGGCTTTGAATTTCTTTCCTTTAATTTCTAACCGTTTGATATTTGTGTAAAACTTGAATTTGAAAACAAATATTAAAGAAGCAAACAAACAGCAACTGACCTCAGCCAAGATTTGAGACGGTCAGAATAGAGGAAAAACTACATAGAGTTCTTGAACTTAAGCATTCAAGTACGAGAGAGGGAGAGAGAGACCTAGTGTTTTATCTGTACTTTTTAAATTAAATTTTTTATTTATTTTATATGCCAGACACAGTTTCCCCCACCTCTTCCCGTTCTCCCCACCATACAGCCTTCCATTTACCTCTCCTCCCAGCCTCCTTCTCCAGCTCCATTCAGAAAAAGAATGGCCTCCATGAAAGTCAACAAAGCAGGTCATATCAGTTCATCAAGTCAAGGCATGGACAAGCTCCTCCCACCTGCATCAAAGTTGGGTGAGGCATACTAGCATGAGGGACAGGTTCCCAAAAGCTAGTTCAAGCACTGGGAACAGGTTCTGATCCCGCTGCTAGGAACCCTACAAACAGACCAAGCTATACAACTGTCACCCAGATGCAGAGGGCCTAGGACAGTACCTAGCTTCAGAGACCATGAGCTCCCACAAGCTCAGGTCAGCTATCTCTGTGTTTTATCTGTACTTTAATCTTGTTTTAGATTTTTTTCTATATTCATGTGTACATTTAGAATTACTCCTTGCAGAACAACTCAACTCTATCCGGTCGTGTCTCACTGAGTCATAGCAAGTCCTCATGAGACTGCAAATCACTGTGCTCCCTCTGACAATACTGTATACCAACCCATGGGCTTTGGCCATTTTATGCTTTAAAGACCCACCTACAAAAACCAGATGTGACTGATATTAACTGACATCTCTAAATACTATAGCTTGGAAAAACCCTCTAAATACAAAAGATTTTTTATGTTTGTACAGAGTCAGACAAATTTTGCATTCATAAAATATTTGAATGATATATATGCTATGCATACTTAATTCAAAAGTAAATGTTTTAAGATTTAAGGTCTATACACAATATTTATGGAAGCAAGGTAGTCCAAAATAAATCTGTCTGCCAAAGACTATAGTTTAAAATAAGAAAATAAACATGAACCTATTCAGGTTTTTATTATTTCTCAGAAAGCACAAATTGCTGGTTTTATGATTTCCACACTAAGTTTTCATCAATAAAACGTTAATTTTGCAGAAGGAGCGATTGTGAGCAGGCATTCATTATTGTGGATGTTTTCACATGTGTATGCGGGTGCATGAGCAGATGGGCCAGCTATGTTTGGAGGCATGATGTAGATGTCCATGCTTTTCCTAAATTGTTCTCTCTCCTTACGTCTTACTCCTACTGAACCTGGGATACATGGATTGGAGTGGACTGAAAGACCAATAAACTACAGGGATCCATTTGTCATCTTGGATCCCAGAGCTGGGGTTACAGGGACTTTTTGTCAGTCCTGACCTTTCTGTGTGAGACTAGAAACCAAACTCAGATCTCCATGCTTTCTCTGAAGACACGGCACTGACATAACCATCTCCAGAGCCCATGTAAATAATCATAGAAAGAGATCATCAAATATGCATTTTGCATACCATTTAAGTAAGACTTCCCATTGTACTTATAGCTTTAAAATAATTTATAACTATTTCTAACTTTAATGTGTATTGCCCTTACACTTTATTTCCTTTAAACTATCTTTTATGAAAAGAAATAGCAGCTTGAAATGTTTGGTCTAAAATATTTATTTAGATAGAAAAATTATGGTCTTTGGTTTTCTTAATGTATATAATGGTTAGACCTACCTATTCATAAAATGTCTTGGTCTTACCAACACCTTTAAATATTATATAAAATATTACTGTCAAATAAAATTTAATTGACTAAAAAAATTTCAATTAACACTCAATTAACAGACAAATCATGTACGAATTTCAAATGTTACTTTTGGGGTAGCAATTGTGAAATCTAGACAAAGTGTTTGAGGACAATGTGTGACTTTGTGATAAAATCTGTGAGCCTGACTACTAAATGGATATCGGGTGTACTGTGTTTTCTTTTGTTTACCTGGCGATTAAACACACAGCATTCCAGACTCTTCAAAAGTATGTGGTTGACAGTGGGGGCAGACTGAAGGGCCGCTGACAATGGCATTGGGATTTTTCTCTACTACATGTACTGGCTTTTTGAAATCTTATTCTCTTTGGATATATACCTTGCTCAACCTAGATGTAGTAGGGAGGGCCTTGGACTTTCCACAGGGCAGGGTGCCTTGCCCTTTCTTAGGATTGGAGGGGCAGAGGTGGAAGGGTGTGGAGGGAGTAGAAAAAGGGGAGGGAGTGGGAATTTGGATTGGTATTTTTAAAGCAATAAAATAATAATAAAAAAGAAGTAAAGAAAAACATGACTACCTTATTTACAAAATCATTAATCTGGATTGTTTAATCACTATGCTGTTTTCTATGATCAAGTTAATTAACCTATTAAGTAGTAATTCTGTTTTATCTGCTATGGTATGCTCATCTCCCAGAGGACATGAGCTGCTCCCAACAAAGAATTGAGTTTCTCCTGCTGTGCGTGAAGAGAGGAGGATTCCTGGTTAGCGTGACAGAGCACTGATAAATGGTCTGGAAGAGAGGAGAGGAAGGAAAGCCAACAGAAGGATGCTGCTTCCTCAGAACTTAATTCTGGAGCCCAGCATGGTGTTAGCTTTGAAAGTTATCTTCTGATATTAATTGAAAGCCAATAAAGAAAACAATTGCACTATTTATACTGCTTATTTTTCTAAAAGTGTTACTTCTATTAATTAACTCTTGGGTAGCCTTAAAATTAGAAAGTATATCAAGTTTATTATTGTCAGAAGCCTGACACTGGGGCAGCATCCTCAATAATGCTGATTATTCAGTCAATGCAGTCCAAACTACTAAGACATGAGAATTAATACCCAAGATATCGGGTCCTGGAAGACGACAAAAAAAAAAAAAGAAAAAAAAAACAATAAAACAAAACTTCACAAAACCATTCCAAAATTTTAATGTTCTCATATATTCACAAAAAAAGCACATAAAACTGGTATGAGTTTGCATTCTTGAAAAAATTTTATAGTGCCTTTTGCATCTGAAATATAAATAACTTTAATAAGGGAGAATTTTTTTACTTAATTAAGACTTTTATGGGCTTATGGATGGTTTCGGTGGATTCTATTTTAACCTTAGGTCATAGAGAAATGTAATCTTTCTGGGGGTCAGAGTGGCATGACCAGCTATCCTTTCCCTGTGCAATTTTCTATGGCCAGCTACATCCATGCAGGCCAATTAGGCTCCTAAACCAAGAGAATTTTCTGGAACCTGAAATTCTATTCCCATAAATGTGTTCCAATAATGTGTGCTGTCTGTGAGGTAATTCGTGGTTTCTGAGTGACAGAAATATCTATAATCCTAGATGACTCCTTTAACAATGAAAAGTCACCACACATAATGGCAAGGGAAAGCTCTTTATATGCTGTATGACAATAACTAGATGGCAGTTGACAGTCAGTGTTCCATCAGTGATTGGACGCAAGCAAAAGCTCTTCTAGTATTTCAGCCTATAATGGCAAGGCTAGGAAGGAGGTTGTCAAGGAGAAAACAGCAGATAATTTTTACAAAAACCACCTCATAAATAAAGGATTTCGTTGGCAATCTCAGAAATAGCAAATAGTGCTTTAGTTAGTAGAGATATATGGAACACAAGATCAATACCTCGAAAATTGAATTAAAAATTAATTTTAAAGCATTTAGAAGACATTAATCATTAGCAGTAATAAGACAATGGAAAAATTTCTCAAGTATTTTATGGTTTAAGGGCCATGAATTTTAATTTGTTGTTTGCATTTAAACACCATTCGAAGATATTTGTTTTCACAGTAATATTGGAATAGTTCAGTATCATTTATTAGCTATGAAAACCTTTTAAATTACAGAAACTTCTTCGGATCACTTAATTTCCTTATATTCATTTTTAAGTTGATAATGCCTAGAATGTTTCTTACAGCATAATGGACACTCAGTAAATAATCTTATTTAACTTGCCTGCACTTCTTTCCCATAAATTTCAATTGAAGGTTATTTTTTGGATCTTATCTTATTCCCAAATGTTCATATGTTAAGATCTAGGCACCAGTCTTGATGGGAAGCAGTATAGTAGCTACTAGGTGGCACTTAATTGAAAGTAGTTAGGTCACTGTGCTCTTGAAGAAGACTCTCTGCTTCCCAGTTGCTCTGAAGTGAGCTACTTCTTTCGGTCATCTGCTTCCAGTATAGGTTATTACTTTAAGGAATAATCAATTGGAAAGCAATTGTCAGTCAAAATAAATCTGTCCACCTGAGATAACTTTTCTCAGATAGCTTGGTCCCAGATATGGAAACTACCTACCATTTACAGGATATGTAAATCTTTGAGAAAAATATTTTTCTCACTTTAATATTATTTTATTAAGAAATATTGCTTTAAAAGTCTTTGAAAGTACAAAGCTGAGGAATATCCTTGGCTTTCTATCAAGAGTGTGCTAAAAACACCGGGCTACATGCTGGTGAACTTTGGAGAAAGCAGTTGGGTATTAGGATTCCTTGAGAGTTTCCTCCCTGTTGCTGTGATAAAAGCACACTGCCCAAAATCAGTGGAGAGGAGAGTCTTTATTTGAATTACACTTCCATGTTACAGTTTATCACTGAGAGATGTCAGGACAGTAGCTCAGAAAGAACTAAGCAGAAACCATAAGGAACACTGTTCTTCCAAATTGTGAAAGTGAAGCTGCTATTTAATATTTTCTAAGTGGCTACACAAGTTATGAATAACTATTTAGGTAGAGTATACCTAAGTGTTTTTTTAAACATTTTATATGCTTTGTTTGATGTATATGAAATTGTGAATACATGTGGTCATACTTGAACTTCCTTTAGTTCCAAAGATCATGCCCGATATACGTGTGCACAGTTCATCCTGTTGTTGAACTGACGTTTTGTGATTTAAGACAAATCTTTGCTCCTTTTGCTTCTCTCTAATTCCTTTCCTCATGTACCCATTCTAGTGTCTTCTGTCATGTATCACTGTCATCTTTTAAATTAAAATGTCAGGAAAAAATTGTATCATTCCCAAGATAAAGACAATTAGCAAGAATTTAGCAGTTTTTGATTTTGTGCTGTTAAAAATTAACACGTGCCAAGTATGAGATACCAACTTATAGCTGTCGAGTCAGACAGTCCCTAAGGCTTTCCCATCCTGTGTTCAAACAGTATAGGCTCTTTCCAAAAATGATGCTGGCTGCCAATCAGAACTGTACTGTGAGACCCTATTGCTTAAGACAACCTATACTTCAGTTGCATAATACAGAGAAATTCAACTGTATGAAATATGGAAGCTTATTTCTTGTTGCCTAGCTTTTCCACTTACAGAATTTTCTCCCAAAGTGCCTGGCAGACTGCTACGAGAGAAAATCCAGCTATAATTGTAGCAAGCTGTGTACCTTCTGGGCTATACACTAATCTTGTAGTAAAATCCACTTGTACACAATAGCATGATTGTCATGGTTGTAACTATAATTATCATTCATATATATAATATAAATTATAAAATATATAATTCATTTATATCTTCAATTGTACATATCATTGCTGTTCATTAGTTTTTTATAATAGCTGTCTTAATAGATGTGAGCAAACATATCAATTTGATTAAATTTGTAATATTGCCTTTGTATATCTATCATCCAATTATGTGTCCGCTTTGAAGAAATGCCATTAAGACCTGTTTCTTGTTTTAATTGTTAATTTAGTTTTGTTTTATTAGCTTGTAGGAGCTTGTGGTACATTTTAGATATCATAGAATTCCCTATTCCACCATCTTGCTAAATAGGGTATAATGTCTTAATTTGGTAGGAAGAATAAGACAATAAAGATATAATAAGTTTACAAAGGGGCAGTAACTATTATTTTATACTCAGTTATTTTACTAGCAGGTAATATGCTTAAAGTTTTGAACACATCACAATCTCTGGAGGCACAACATATTAAATTGTAGGAGGTTAATACCAATTATTCTAATGAACCAATATAATTTACACATTTGTGATGGCAGCAACAAGATTTATATGGAAATTAGCTTGAGCAATGGAAAACTGTACAAAGGACTTCCCCTGACCAGAATACTAAAGAGAAAAGTGACTGTAGGCAGAAATTTCGTACTTCTTTATTTTAAATTTCCAATGTTCTAGTACAATTCATGAATCTGAGTTTTATTCCAATACCATCAGTCTACTCAATTGATTTTTCAAGATTAATTTAAAGAAAGGCATGTTGCTTTCTTAGATTCATAAACTAATCTTGAAAAATTCACTACAATACAAAGTTTATTTGCTGCTGATTAATGTTTGTGTTCGATGACTCAATTCTATTTAAATTCAATCTGTGACTACTGATATCTCAGAAGACATTTTTGGAAATATGAGACAATGTTCCATTCATAGTTCTAATAATATTATCTTTACAAAATGATTTCTAGTGATATTTATCAATTCTTCCCAAGGAGATCATTGAATTTCATTAGATTTAAAGTCAAGTGGGGGATTCTTGATTAAAATTTCATACTTCGATGCCTTTGCATTGCTTGTATCTTGCTCCAGGCTCTGATGAAATCTAAGGGAGTTCATGACACTCAGTAGCCATACACTCATAGCTCCATTTTCACGTGTATTATTCATGTGATTGACACAGTTCTTGAATTTAAGAAAAGTTTCCCTTGACAGAGAAATCTCTGTGGCTGTCTATAGGGCTAACAAAGGCTATTGTTTTTAACTAAATCTAATATAGATGACTAAAACTTAAATTCTCAAAAAAAAACAATGTTTTACTTGCTAAAGCATTGTCTTTAGCAAACAAGCGTCAATTCTTTTTGCTCCTGAATTTTAGTGAACGTTCTAGAAGTCATAGGAAACATAACATCAAGGAGAATCTTTCAATTTGTGGTGCTTGAGACACAGCTCTGAGATTTTACATTTTGTCCCTAAATTGCTTCTAATTACAAAGAAAATAAAAAGCACACATTGGTCATTTCAGACAATTACCAGTATTTTATTGAAAACATAAAGAGGATCTAAATACAGAGAAAGCTATTTGAGAAAGTTCGTGAAGCATGACATCTCTCCTAGGTGTTAATAAGAATGATCCACTCCAGTGTCAATAACATTGATCTATCCCTCTACATTCTAGTAATCCTTCCATGTCAGCAAACCAGTTTCGCTCCATCTGTCTTTTCTCCTACTTATGCTCCTCCTCTGTTCCTACTGATTTTACCGTTTGTTGGCAGATCAGATCTGTGCAACTACACTGAAAACATTAAGGCAGTACCGCAGAAGGCAACTTCTCTGCTGATATGACTCACCTTAGATGGGTGAGACACTGGAAGAGAAATGAATCAATATATAAATTAAGCAATGGAATATAAAGCATATGAGAAGTTTCCGTAAGAATTATAAAGACAGAGGTATTGTGAAATGATAAGTAGCACACAAATAGCACACTTTATCATAGGAGAAAGATATATTTCCAGAGATCTCAGCAATTACAAAAAGAGTCATCCAGCATTCCCAATGTATCAAATAGGCAGACAGATTACAAATAAAAGCTGATAATACCAACTGCTGATGGAATGTGGGAAAGCAGGACTTGTGTGGATGTGGTAGTATAAAGAACAAAACAGTGAAACCATTATTCAAAGGCGTCTTGTTTAGAAAAATCCATACTATGCATGCAAATGCTATGACTTTTCACCACCTTTTCTGGCTATGAATACCAGAGGATATGCTGTCACACCTATGAAGAGATGGTATGAGGTTATTCCTCAACACAACATTTTAACACTTGAGATTTATTCAATTAACTACCTATCAGTATGCAAGTTCCTGGGTAAACATGTGAATCTATTACGGTGAGTCTTGAGTATGAGAAAACCTATATAAATGGTAAGTGTGAGATAAGACTGATTAAATCATTCCTCTTTCTTAATTTTCCTAAGAAATGCTATTTTATAATGTATAAGATTAATTTCCTTTCAGTTAGAAAACTGTCCTTGTGTATTTTTAATATAAAATATATGGTTATATATGAACGAAAATTTTGCAAATGTGTAATCCATGTCACAACTATGTCATGCACTTTTTGGTTAATATAATAATTACTTATTAGGCAACCAGTCAATTGTGATGGTAAACTGTAGAACCAAGAATCAAATAGAGAAACAGAAGAAATTCATGTGCTTTTGACCATTAATAAAGCTATATGCAAATACTGCAATCATTTTTCTTAAATATAAAATATGTCAGTGGCTTTTCTCATATGCATTTATGTTACCCACTAGACCACAAATCCCTAGCCAGGTATTCTATGGACCATGGATGTGCAATCATCAAGAAGCTGTACATAGCTGTGAAATTTATGTATACACAGCGGCCAAATTCACACTTGCATAGCTCTTCTGTAAAGAAGCATTTATCTACATTTGTCCCACATTTCATCCTTCTGTACTACCACTAATCAGAGCAAAGTATTAAACATATAGAAAAGAGCTGTCAGAGGTTACTCCAAGGTAACTCTAGTATATCATAGTATTAAAAAGATATATAATATAAGGTATCATATTCTGATAAGCTTAATCTTTTTGCCTTGCTTTGTAATGGTTGTAACACCACCTTTATTTAATTTCTTTGATTTTTTTTATTGTTGTTGACTTGGATTCCTTGAGCCATATTTCTTACGAACATCTTTTCAAAATTAGAGAGTTATGTCAGTGAGAAAAATTTATGTGGGAAATCCTTAAACTATCAAGTTAATTTTCCTCCTTACACAAAAGTTCCCAATGAATATAACTAGATAGAATATGGAAAAAATAACACATGGTAGGGGAGATTCTAATTTTTATAAAATATAATGATGTTGAAATTCAATTAATGAAAAAATACTTAAAGTCTATAGAATCCAGCAACCTTGAATTGAAGGACAGCAGTCAGGTCTAAGAGTCAGCCATGGATAAAATCCAGGTTATCAGGCAGAAAGCCTTGGAAAAAGTAGTCAAAATGCTCAAGAAGTATAGTTCAGAAAGAATGTTGAATTAAGAAAAATGGATAATCTCAGAGGTACTTTCACTAAAGCAAGACAGAATAGCCTTCATTTTACACGAGTTTCAGACACATTAAGGCAAGATGATGCCAAGATGTAACCTTAACTTTCATAATCACATCTATAAACTCTAGAATATAGAACACTACAGCACACACACACACACACACACACACACACACACACACACACACACATATATGCATTAAACTAATCAGGTTAAAATGCTATTGGCGTCTAAAAAGAACTTGGCTAAGAATGAGTTAAAAGTAGAAATATTGTAAGAAACAACCATATGGTAAGACATGTGAAGTATTGGTTGAAATTTACAATAGGTACTAAAGCAAGGATACACTATTTCTAAAGTGTTGATTATTTGAAATTTATAATCCAGGGTAAAAAAAAAAAGCTATTTTAAAGAGACTACAAATAAGCAGAACTTAAAACTTACAGCAGGGAAGATGCTACAAGAAAATGACTCAGGCAGAATTCTTTACATTTTAAGAAATCTTGTGGGCTGTAGAAAAGCCAGCTCTAGTGTAAGGAGAATCAGAGAATGGTGAAGACATTAATAGGCAGCCTTCATGAAAGGACTATATATTTCTCTTCTTTATCTTTTGCTCTTTTCATCATGTAGTAAATATTGTCAAATTATGCTACTAAATATCAAGTTGGATTTATGAATCATTTCATTATATAAATTATTAGTGGATAAAGATATTGATCACTTTGGAAAACATTTCCCAGCTATCTGCATTTATTTTTTGGATAATTTTCTATTCTCAGCCCATTTGTAAAATATGGATTGTTTTCTTAATTTTTAGAATTTTTAGTTCTTTGTGTGCATTAATCTGTCCGATGAAGAACTACCAGAGGGTTTCTCCTATTTGGTGGGCTATTAACTCCCTTCATATTTTTCTTTGCTGTATGAAATGTTTTTAGTTTCATAAAAGCAGATATGGCATGCTAAGGAGGGATATAGATTATAGATAAAAATAAGAGTAGAGTTTGCTTTTCCCAGAAACAAAACATGGTTACATGTAGAAGACAAGAGTAAGCCATCCAAATTTCCACAGAGGAACAGCTGGAAGATCGCCTTGCTTAACTCTTTCTGAGCAGATAGTCCTGGGGAAAGAGAATCCTATTTTGAGTGTGTGGTTATTGGTAAGTTTCCCATGCTCTAGAGGATGGCTCCAGACCAATGAACATATGGGTAGCACTAACTGAACTTTTGGGCTGTCAAAAAATAAAAGACATGATATTGGTAGCTGGCATGCTTAGAAGATATAAAGGGGTTAGAGGTGGAAATTGGATGTAGATATGATTATTTTATTGTATATGACTATAACATTCTCAAAACTAGGGAAAAAGTTATAATACTAAGTTATTGAAGAATTCACATACAACCAGTTCATTATATTAAAAATACAGAAGAAATTTATTATAAGAGTTTCAGTACAATTTAAATTGAAAGTTAGTTTGCAATTTATTATTAGTGATTGTTGAAGTTATTGTTGTTGATTTCTGAAATACTCAGATTATATTGCTCCAATAATTTCTGCTTTTTTAGATTTTACACTTGTATAAATTTATTTAAAATTGAATTATGCATTCATGGTCTTAGATTTGCATAGTATTTCGGCATATAAAATGTTTATGCACATTTTTTTCTTTCTTCCTTCACTTATAAGATATACAATATTCATTTGGTTCTTACAAGGAACCACATTCTGATTTATGGTTATTGTTATTTTCTAAGAAATTAATATCCCCAATGTGCTATATTTCAAAATATCAATCTATCTTCATCTAGTCAGTTATGGATTTTGAAAACAAAACTCATTGCTGACACAGATAACTAGGCACAAACACAGATCTATTCACTAAAATAATTTTATCTGATGGCTCATGATATGCTAAACATTATGAACTAATCATTCAAGCTGTGCATAAGCTGAGTATTTTAAGCCCTTATTAGTCTACTAATGAGCTTAAATTCCCAAGAAAATGCTCCCCAAAAAGAGTTTAAGTAGCAGAATAAGCAAAGAGCCAGGGACCGAAGCAGAATAACCATGGACAAGATCTCCAAATCTGAAGTTCATGTAATAGAGCTTCAGTCATCTTGAAACTTTACCCATAGTATTTATCATAATGGTGATGATAGCTTACATGACACAAGATGATTGGGTGGGAAGAGTATGTTTGGATAGTTAAAATATCACAATACCTAATACCACTCAGCAATCCTTAAGTATGCAATAACAGTTTGATTTACTATTTGCTTTTGTAGTTTGTTTGATTTTTGCCATCCTCCTGTCTCAGTTTTCTAAGTTTGTGATTATAAGTGTGTACCACTACACCTGGCATTTCATAGATCTTACTTTTGTTATTTTTTTTTATTTTATTTATTTTTTTTATTTTTTTATTCTTTAGAAAAGGAGGAAAAAAAAACAAGTTTCCACCTCCTCCCAGCCTCCCATTTCCCTCCCCCTCCTCCCACCCTTCTCCCCCTCCTCCCACCCTTCTCCCCCTCCCCCCACTCCTTTCCCCCTCCCTCTCCAGTCCAAAGAGCAGTCAGGGTTTTCTGCCCTATGGTAAGACCTAGGACCTCCCCCCTCCGTCCATATCTAGGAAGGTGAACATCCAAACTGGCTAGGCTCCCACAAAGCCATCACATTATGTAGGATCAACCCCCCCCCCCGTGCCATTGTCCTTTGCGTCTCATCAGCCCTCATTGTTCGCCTAGAGGGGCTCCCAGGTGCCCAAGCCGAGGTCCCCAGTTAGTTCCTTGGGCAGTTGAGAATAGGGAACCTGAATTGACCCTATCCTAGAGCAATACTGACGAATATCTTGCATATCATCATAGAACCTTCATCTGGTGATGGATGGAGATAGAGACAGAGACCCACACTGGAGCACTGGACTGAGCTCCCAAGGTCCCAATGAGGAGCAGAAGGAGGGAGAACATGAGCAAAGAAGTCGGGACCATGAGGGATGCACCTATCCACTGAGACAGTGGAGCTGATCTATTGGGAGCTCACCAAGGCCAGCTGGACTGTGACTGAAAAAGCATGGGATAAAACTGGACTCTCTGAGCATGGCGAACTTTTGTTATTTTTTAACTTGAAAATAGATTCTTTTTTCTACTACAATACATCTCAACCAATTTCCCTATTCCCCCTCTCCACCAGATCCACTCCCCTTTATTTTCCCATCAGAAAGGAACAGGCTTCCAAAAGACTACCAAACACAATAAAACAAGATAAAATAAAACAGGACAAAACCTTCATATCAAGGATGTACAAGGCAACACAACAGGAGGAAAAGAATACCAATAAAAAAACAAGAGTCACAGGCACACCAGCTTCCACTGCTAGGAGGTCCAGAAAAGCATGAAGCTAACAGCCAGAACATATGTGCAGAGGACAAAATATTGACTCACGCTTGCTATATCAGACTTTGTGAGCCCGTGGGAGCCCAGTTTAGTTGATTCAGTTGGCCATGTTTTTTCATGTTGTCCGTTCCCTCACCCCGACTTCTACAATCTTTCTGATAATCTTCGATAGTATTCCTCAAACTTCTAGGGGAGAGACCCAAATGAGAAACTTCTATGTAGACTCTCTTTCCACATAATGTCTGACTCTTAGTCTCTGCATTGGCTCCCATCTTTTCTCTCTGATGGTAGCTGGACAAGCCACCAATCTAAGGGTGGGAATTATTTGATTGACTATTGTTTTAATTTATTTGTTTGATTGTTTTATGCCAGTTGTGTTTGGTTCTACTCTAGGTCTATGGGCTAGCCAGTCTCCCATTCCTGGTCATGCAAGCCATGTCAGGGATTGGCTCCTTCTTGTGAAGCAGGCCTCAAGTTAAATCAGACATTGGTTGGCCACTCCTCCAAGTTCTGTGCCACTATTGCCCAGTACATCTTTGCAGGCATGACCCACTGTAAGTCAAAAGTTTTGAGGCTGGGTTGGTATCTATGTTTCTTTAATAGCCTGCTTTGTACTTTCCTGCACCAAAGAGACTAAAACATTGCTAAGTAGACTACATGCAGAAACCAGCTTGAACTGTCTATGTAGGTGGAAATGTGTATCCTGCTCTGGTCTTGCAGACATTCAGTCTCAACAAAACACATAGAGGCTTACTTATATTAGTTATAAACTGGTTGGCCTATTAGCTCAGGCTTATTATTAATTAGTTCTTATAACTTAAATTAACCCATAATTCTTACCTATGTTTAGCCACATGGCTTGGTATTTAGTGAGGCATTATCATCTTGCTTCTTCTGAGTCTTGCTGGTAACTGCATCTCAGTCTTTCCTCTTCCCAGAATTCTCCTAGTCTGGTTGCCCCACCTATACTTGCCGTGTACCTACTAGCCAACCAGCATTTTATTAAACCAATACCAGTGAAAAATCTTTATAGTGTACAAGAGTATTTTCCCACAGCATGTCTACATCCAATGAGCTATGTAGATGATATTCTATGTAATGATTCCATGATGCCAGTTTTCAGAGACTGTCCCTCATTACTAGCATCGGCCTCTGTTGTTTGGGGATCTCCACAGGAACCCCTCAGTCAAAAACTAGACTTAATACAATCCCAGCACAACACAGGAAACGTTGCCAGGCTACAAAAGATGACCCATCCAGACTCCGTATCCTCTCTTTCTAGGAGTGCTCACTAGGCTCATCGTCATAGATTCCACTGTACTATGTTTCAACACGGCCCCTCCCAATCATTCCCCCATGGTAATTATTAGTGATGTTTTCCTTCTGCTCTGGAATAGAAATGAGTTTCAAAAGGATCCATAAAAGATAAAAAAAAAATGACTACCTAGAAGACGTCCCAGATCCACAGTAAAAACCTAATTTCTCTCATTTTCTTTTAAAATGACCTTCAGATTGGTGGAAATCCCTGACTGTATTATTTCAGATTCTGTAATTATTTTTACTTGATTGTTCTTATAAGTTTAATGTAATTAATATATCCTGAGTTGATAGTGTGAGTAAATACATTCAGAGAAAATAGAGGCAGTCACCATTCTGACAGAAATAAACTTAATTATGCACATAGTATTAGAGTTGAATGTGTTAGCTATCATCAGATTTCCCTTTTGCTATAAGATCAAGTATTATCATTGACTGTCCTCATCTTGATTTTATAAACCATTTCTAAAGATTACCATAGTCAAAAAGATATCACAAGGAAAGGGTATTCCCAAACTGCCTAAATGTTAGATAGATTATAGATAAATAGATGTGTAGATATATGATAGAGAGGTTAAATGATAGGTAGGTAGACAGATATATAGATCTAGGCAAGTAGTCTAACCTAGACCACTTTCTTATCCCCAGTAATTGATCATTTGCCTGTATGTATGGGATACGATATAATGTTTTAATCTCTGAATGTATTGTACAGTCAATAAAAGTTCGAATGCATTTATTTTATTACATTTAACACAAATAATTGTGCTGCAATTTTTAAAATAGAGTCACATTAAACATATTAGCTGAGAAAGTATTTAGAATTTAACTAAAGTTTTTCAATGAAGTACTTGCAGTTAAGGTTGACTGAAATATCCTCACAGAAGTCACTCGGTTACCCACAAACCAGAGCATCCACTTTCAGCATTTTTTTGTGGATGCTCTTTGCGCTATCTCAAGATCTCTGCAAGGAGTCATTTCTGTTTCCATCACCTCCCTCTCTCCCCTTTACTTTTCTTTGCTTCCTCCAGCCCTCCCTTTCTCTCAGACACACTCCATCTCTCTATTTTCTACCTTCTCTCTCATTCTCTCATTCTGTTTTTTTTCCTATATCCATCTCCTTTCTTTAACAATATAACAATTTACCTAACCTAGGTTCTCCCTGTGAGTTATCTACTGGAAATTATTTACAAGATTATAAAACAAATCCCTGCTATAAATAAAAATATGTACACCTAGTTAATATGAGATATGTAAATTACCTAGTGAATTCTAAAAGAGCAGAATTAAGTCAGTCCAGTATGTGCTCATCCTAGTGTGAGCTTACAATTTATACCCATGTACTTGGACAAACATCTTTGGTATACTGTTGTGTTTTGGAAAAACACATTTTCTTCTAGTTCAATATTAAGTTTGGATACTTTTCTTGTTTACAGATGGTTATGAGTACACTGCATTAGACATAAAATAAAAAAATCAACATTCAATGGTCTCTGTGCATATGTGTGTGCTTTTGTGTGAGTGCGTGTTTTTATTTGTGATAGTCAGGAAAATAAATAACTGTATTGTGTTGGTAGTTTTTAGCACCTGAAATAGCACATTACTTATTTTAATGAAAAGCAGTCTAAAGAGGAGAAAAGAAAAAATCTTTAAGAGAAAGAATTGTTTCATTAGCATGCATACAGCAAGAGTTGCCATGGGAACTCAGATCCAAGGGTGAGAGAGAACATTCCACCAGCCTGTGCTAGGGAGGTCCATCAGTACTGGCAGTGGTAGAAAGCCTGATGTGATTAGTGAGAAATTCTCATCTGCCATAGGGCTGCATATGACAGGATGACTGAGATGTCAATGAGGCCTCCCCAAACAAGTCAGAAATAGCATCTACAATTATGATTCAGATATCAAGATTGCATCTTGCCTTGCACAGTTTATTGAGACTTAATAAACATATCCATGACAGTTGTACAGAAAGGAACATGTACGAGGAAGTAGAGCCCCTTTTGTTCATCCTAAAACTAACTCAACCTTTGCTATAGCGAGGGGTATATCATATTTATCATGTATATCACATTCTTTCTTCAACTGATATTTATAGAAAATAACATTGCAGATGTTTTTCAGCAAATGAGGTGAATTTTTCTTTTTGAAATACATTTTATCATTAAAAATGGCCAAAAATTTATTTCTTTAAAAATTTTCTTATCTTTTCTAATTATAATATAATTACAGCATCTCTCCCTTCCCTCTTCCTTCCCCCAAAGCATACTATATGCCCAACCTTGCTATTTCTCAGTATTGTTGGTGCTTTTTAAATTGTTGTCATAAATACATAAATACACAAACACATACATGAACACAATGATAGATAGATAGATAGATAGATAGATAGATAGATAGATAGATAGATGATAGATAGATAGATGATAGATAGATGATAGATAGATAGATAGATAGATAGATAGATAGATAGATAGATCATAAATATAACTTCTCAGTCTGGATAATGTTTCTTGTATGAAGGTTTTCAGGTCTCGCCATTTGTTATTAGATAGTCAGTTGATGTTCTTTTCTCTGGGGAAGACTATTTCTCCTGATTTTCATGTCTGGTACATAGAACTATTCAGTTCTATGAAGTGATGGGTATTAAAAGAGAACCTCTACTTTACCGAACCAGAATATTCCATAAAAAGAATCTACAAGCATTGTCTTTATACTAACAAATAAGTACAGTCTTTATCTATCACCAAGAAAACTTCCCTTTAACTACCCAGGACTAGTGAAATCATGGTTATTGTAGAAGAATCTACAACCACTAAGTTACTAAACTGGTATATTCTCTAACCTTGTCCTTATGCCCACAGATAAGTGTAGTCATTACATCAAGAAAATTTGTCTTTGTACCAAAGACCACCACAGAAAAACCCATTCCATTAAAATTTGGAAATGTGGAGCCCAGTTTCAATGACTACATCTATAAAGCACTCTCATACCTAAGACTTGGGAAACGTAGTAGAAGAGGGTGCTGAAAGATTGTAAGAGTCAAAGGATCAGGAACTTTGCTGTGAGATTATGTCTCCTAATAACACCAGAATATAGACTCATAAAGTCTCACCAGCATAACTACCTAAACATGAACTGAACAAAGAGGACACCAATGAACCTGTCCACCTGGACTGGGACAAGTCTACAAGGTGGAAATTTTACAAAAATAACTACAGACAAATGGGAGCAAGAAAGGCAATCTTCCCCAAGGAAGAGTACACCAATTGGTTGTCCATATCTGAATGGGAATCTCGGAATACACACATACAAGTAACATTATATGTATTCAACAGGTTATATTTGTGAATATGTAAGATATTCATATATAAATATATATGAATTCAGTAACAATTGTTTAAAATAGGTCATGAATTTGGAGAAGAGTAGGGAGAGATTATAAAGAAGGGAGGAAAGAAGATAACCAGGAAAAAGAAAATCAAAGGAAAGAAAAGAAAGAAGGAAGGAAGGAGGAGGAGGAGGAGGAGGAGGAGGGAGGGAGGGAGGGAGGGAGGGAGAACGGGGAAAAGGAAGGAAGAAAGGAAGGAAGGATGGAAGAAGAATGGAAAGAAAGAAAAAAGGAAATTCTTTGCAACAGACTGAGATAGCCATATAAAACCACAATCAATCTAAACTATTATTTTTTGCTAGCTTGTTTGTTTTTTGCTTTTTCAAGACGGGGTTTCTCTGTAGCTTTGGAGCCTATTCTGAAACTTGCTCTGTAGACCAGGCTGGCCTCGAACTCACAGAGCTCTGCCTGCCTCTGCCTCCCGAGTGCTGGAATTAAAGGTGTGCAAAATTATTTATTTTAAACTCTGTATGAGTTTTGATATCAAGGAACTTTTGAGCTTTGGAGAAAATCTGTTAGCACCTAGCCAAGTTCTTCAAACACAGTTTAGCATGCTTAGAAGGATTTACCCATTTGAGTGTGCATATTTGTGAGCATGATCAGTGGAGGAGCAGTCCGCTAACACCACCACTTAGTGCTCTACCAGTAAATGAAAGTATGACCCTGGAAATTCCAGTTTCACACACACCATATTCCTTCTCATTTAAATTAATTGTTATTCTAATAACAACGTTCTCCTGAATTTTTGAGTTCAACATTTTAATATAGTGGTTGGAAAAGAATTTTTTATGTTAGTTCATAAATATTTTATCATTTTAAGCCATGCTTTCTCTCAATAACTAGCCAGCTGTTGTCATAGCAGGGATGTAGTTACAGATCATAAAAGTTCATGGGAACAACTGTGTTACAATAAAACCCTATTTGTAAAAACAAGAAAAAAGAAAATGAAAAACACTCCAAAGGGCTATTTCTTAAGCTAGTGTTTAGATCAGAATAAATGTTCAATTATAGTTAAGTATCACCTGTTACACTAAGTCACATACGGTTGATTGAATTTAAAATGAATAAAACACTTTGCAATAGTCAATATATCTTCAAAATTAGTCATTCGATGCCATCATTCTACACCTAGGAAAATAATCCAGCGCCATACATGTGGCTTTTTAATTTATCTGTGCTACTAAAGGCTACACTAAGAAAAAACTGTCGTGCAGGTGAATCTACTCCAATGAGAGCTATATGCTACAAAATAGGAGAGATGAACCATCACAGTCTGGTGATTAGCATCAGCTTCCCTGTAAATATTTGAAATGCATCATTGTTTCTGAAGAACAGCTTTAAAGACTAAAATCTGTAACAGTGGAGAACATAATGTCAGCTGAATTGAGTAATGTAAGTTACAGAATGAAAGAAAGCAGGCTTTAAAGAAAGCAGGAATGAGCACACAGCATCACGCAGGTGTTTCTTGAAATAAAATCTATCAACAGACAAAGACCTCAAAAACATCTATAATTGAAAATTAATTTTTATTCATCTTGATCAGGTGTTAAATTGGATTAAGTAATCATGGGCAATCAAACGTTTGGATGATTTTGCTTGTGCTTTTAACTCAGTCTCTGAGTACATGTTGCCCAAATATTTAGTTTTCACAGTTATTTTGAATCATAACTATAAACTTTCAGAGATTCAGAGATACTCCAGTTATAATGTCAACAAGTCAGTGAGGAGGAGCAAGTGTACATCAGCCTTTGAAGCCTGTAACCATGCACGTTACTGTGTGAGTTGTTTAAAAAGCTATTGGCTTCAAAATGACAATTTATTATTATTTACTTAAGGGCTATGATGTGCAACTGCCTGATACAGGCAAAGAAGTAGACAATTACCTGAAGTAAATATATCTGCATTAACAGGAACATAAATCTTATTTTAGCTAGGGCAAGCTCCATTTATGTTTATTTCACTACAAGATCTCTCTTTGAATTTTAAAAGTTTCTCAATCCAGAAAAAAAAATATGGACATACACTAACTGTCAGCTAGATATTCTTAGATATCATCAACATTTTAGTGTTTACAACTCCAAACAGTCATTGTTCTTCTTGGGCTTTATATTAATAAACTATAAATAAGCCTGTACTAATTACTGTTAGTGTTACTCTCCTCCACATATTAAAATGATAATCAGCTATCACTGCTCATAAGCAATTGCCTTGGCTTCTGACTCTATTAAGTGGCTTTGATTAAAATTAGAAAATTAAACAAAAATGACTGCCACCGTTGACTGACTAAAAGCTTTTGCATCAGGTCATAAACAAAATGAAGGATTGTATACTGCTGATGTGAGACTTGAGTTACCATGTTCTATATGACTATGAGTCTCTGAACCATGATTTGGAAGCAGTCACAGTTCTCATATAGAGGCAAAGGTAACGAAATCACTTTCAGAGCCACAGAAAGAGTAGAAATGAAATATTTGAAATTACATTATGTGAAAATTGAGCTGCATATAAACCAATCTACATTACTAGACAAAATGCCTTGCCCATTGCTGACTCCCAAATATTTTTCCTAATACCATGAGTGCTCTATAAATGGCATCAACCATGACTCTGTGTGATCTTTAGAAAATCTTTGAATATTTTTTGCAAACACAATTTTACCTTTACAAATGAAATATGGAGACATAGAATAATAACTAGCCTGAAATTTTGATATGAGTATCATGGCTTATAAGATAGTCAAGTATAAAAATTATAAATTAAAGTACATTTAACTAATTATTCTAGTTCTGATTATCACAGTTTTAAAACATAAAAATGCTATGCCTGACTCTTCTTTCCAGTCTTCACGGATATTATTTTCCTCAACTACCAAGATCAGTTCTCATTTTTTGTTATGTATTTGAATTTCTGCTAGATATCTGAGATTTGGGGGAGAGGAAGGGAAATGAAAGGAGAGGAAAGGTTAAAAAAAGGAGAGAAAAAGAGGGGAGGGGAGATGTGAGGAGAGGAGGAAAAGGAGAGGGAAGAGGAGTAGAGAGTAAGGAGAGGAGAAAGGGAAGAGGAGAGGAGAGGGCAGGGGATGGGAGAAGAGGAGACAGAAGAAGAGAGGGGAAGGAAAGGCAGGGGAGGGGAGGGAAGCAGATAGGAGCGTACAGTTTAACAGTGAAAAATAGTCACATAGAGATACACAGAATATTCAAAAACTCTGAGATAGATATAAAGGCTTTATGAAGCTTATAAATGTATTCCTGAAATGTGGTCATATATTCTATTTCCAGCAAAGAATTTTAACCTGAATTTAAACAACGGTATTCTAAACAGTCTGTTTTAATTTGAGGCATGTAAGCTAGAATAAATGAAGTGGGAAATCCTATTATGAAAAGAAAATGCGTTTCTTAAAAAAATTATGGTGTTTAAAAATAGAGCACGCTTTCCCAAAGGGAAACATTCCTGGTGCCACCAATAATAATCTTCCTATTAACTGGAGGAGCCTGTGCTTGTGGCGATTAAAATCAGTCATGCTTCAAGCCATGAAGAAGCCTCATATTTCCCCACTATTCACTGCAATCCACCGAAGAACCCCAACTGTCCCAGTTCTCGAGGTTCATCGGTATGCTCAGATTTTTATGCCTGGAATCAGGCCAGTGTGATAAGACAGAAAGGGGACTGCACAGAAAATAAAGCATGTGCAATAGTCCCTCCAACACCATGAATAGTGAGTCAGCAGAATGTCATGAAACTATACAGAAATAAGTATCTCCAAACATCACATAATTTTCTTAACATAATATTTATGAAAATGATATATTTGCATAGGATGTCTCTTTCCTATTTTTTAGACAGGAGATTAATGCTTTTCCAGGCAAAATCAAGCAACATCTTCTAAAAAAAGCCTACAGCTGATAAACACCTTTATTAATGTGTCAGGATACAAGATCAACTCCAAAAAAATCAGTTGCCCTCCTAAACACTAAGGATAAGAATGCAGAGAGGGAAATCAGAGAAGCATCACCTCTCACGATAGCCACAAATAGCATAAAATATCTTGGGGTAACTCTGACCAAGGAAGTGAAATATCTATTTGACAAGAACTTTAAGTCTTTGAAGAAAGAAATTGAAGAGGATACCAGAAAATGGAAGGACCTCCCTTGCTCTTGGATTGGGAGGATCAACATAGTAAAAATGGCAATTCTCCCAAAAGCAATCTGTAGATTCAATGCAATCCCCATCAAAATCCCATCAAAATTCTTCACAGACCTTGAGAGGACAATAGTCAACATTATATGAAAAAACAACAACAACAACAAAAAATAACCCAGGATAGCCAAAACAATCTTATACAATAAAGGAAAGTCTGGAGGCATTACCATCCCTGACTTTAAACTCTATTACAAAGCTACAGTGTTGAAAACAGCTTGGTATTGGCATAAAAACAGAGAAGTTAAACAATGGAATCGAATAGAAGACCCGGATTTTAACACACAAACCTATGAACACTTGATTTTTGATAAAGGAGCTAAAAGTATACAATCGAAGAAAGAGAGCATCTTCAACAAATGGTGCCGGCAGAACTGGTTGTCAACCTGTAGAAGAATGAAAATAGATCCATGTCTATCACCATGAACAAAACTCAAGTCCAAATGGATTAAAAGGAGTCTTTAGGAAAATAATTCATAGACATGTAACCTCAGACATTTTTTTGTAACATTGACAATGTTTTAGAGTGATGTTTAAATGTACTTAGAAGTTTTAACAGCAAGCAAACTTGTTACACTTTCATTTGATTCCTGTGAAATGTAGAGCATGCATTGGTAGCTACTGCATTTACTGTTGCAAGTGGAAGGTAACTGAGTTTTCTGTCTTGTCCCTTCAAACATTGCAAGTGTTTGCTCTCTCTATGCTCTTACTATTTCCTCTCATCTCTGGGTCATATATGGGGACATCGATGTGAGTCCTGGTCTACCTTGACTAAAGATCAGAGAGTTTGAGCTTATCTTTACTCTTTCAAAGTTGTTGACAACAGGTGTGGCTACAAACAAGATGTCCTGGTTTAGGCTGTGGTTATTTGGTGTTTTGAACATTGAGATGGCCCACATGTGGATCTGTTCCATCCTGACCAATGTCAGGGAATTCAAGCCTATTTTTGCTCCTTCATTTTAAACAGAAATTTTGACAAAGGGAGTGGCTGACTACAGGATACTGGATCTAAGATGTATTCACTGCATATCCTGCCAAAAACATCAAGATACTTACTCAGAAAAAAGTGACTTGATGTCTCAAGTATTGAAACAAACTGTTTTGGGTGTCCTTTGTACCAAGTTAAAGCAGTCTTTTGCTCTCTTCCCCTCTTTTGGATTGAAGTACGTAAGCGTATGAAAAGTTAACATGGGTGGATTCAGTATTCAGTATTCAATGCGTCACCCTCCCAGTTCTATCTTATGTCTCTGTGTTTCTTTCATGTCTATGCTCCTTCTACATAATTTTTCTAATCCACATGCCTCTACACTGTTGTATGAATCTGTTGAGGCTGGACCCTGACAGATGTCACCGCAATGTGTGACTTATGATGTGTGTGTATGTATGTATGTATGTATATATAATAAAATACCATACATGGTCAGTAATATCATGTATGTAAACATGAGCTACTAAGGTATGCTACTTTCTACTTTTCCAGTTCTTCTCTTAAAGCTCTACTGTCATTAGGGATAGTTATTACTTTTTCACTCTACTACAGGAAACAATTTCAAATGCTTTTACACTCTGTAAGAGATAGTCTAATCATTTTAGCAGCTGATAATGATCTCTTAACACATAATCCAGTTTATAAGACTAAGGTGTATATTTCAGGTGTTTACATATTTATCTATTTATTTACTTTTATCTGTATGTTTCTCAGTATGTCTGCATGTGTGTATGCACACATGTGTATGGGTGCCTGCTAAAGTCAGATACAGGTGTCAGATACACTGGAGCAGGAGGTGTAGGTGGTTGTGAGCTTTCAGATAAGGTTGTTGGGAACTAAACCCACCTAGGTCCTCTACAAGAGTAATATGTGCTCTTAACAATTGAGTCAACTGTTCAGCCTCTAATTGGGAATTTTTAAATGAAATTACATTTTTCTAGATATTACACTTGCATCAGTTTCAATAAGAAATATTACATGGTGTTATGAAAAGAAAATCCAGGAACTTAATTTTACAAAGTTTTATTCGTATCTATTATCCATTTCAGATGTCAGAAACTGTACTCAGTTATAGGTCAAGAGGTGGCTGAGCTATGGCTAGGTGGTACAGTGTCTGCTCAGGATGTGAGAAAGCCTCGGTTCATTCAGCATAAAAGAGGGTAAAGAGAAAGGTGCAAGAAGAGAACGAAATCTAAATAGTGAGTACGGTATTACTCTATAATGCTGTCTTTTAGTTTGCTAACATTACAAATTCTGTAGGTAAGGATTCCAAAGGATTATCTCAAGACACCTATTTGATCCCAGCCCTGCTAAATAGCTTTCCGAACATTGAGTTTATGCCTCTGCTGTCTGGGTTTTGATAATGAGCCAAAAATGAGAATCAAGGGCTGCACTCTTGAACGTAATCAGCTTTCATGCTCTCACATCTCCTCCTGGTTAAGTGTTTCTATTGCTATGTAATTCATACCTTTAATTCAAATTACAAGCTCTGTGGGCAACATTTTGTCCTTCTTTTTATAGTCCTTTAATTGCATATTAAAGGAAACCAGAGGCCTTCCCTTGAATTGCTTATTAGGTTCAGCAAGGTCCTAAGGAAGGGAAGAAATTTAACTTGAAGGAGGAAAAAAAATAGTTTAAAGGCATGATAAACATTCGTGTTTAAATTTTAAATATGATAGTTTTAGTACAAAACTCTATGTGACAAAACTATAGGAAAGTCAGAAAGTTAGCGTAAATTAAACTTAAAACCATTAAAAAAAAATACTTGGATCAACCAGTGATTGGTGTCTATATTTCTCTAAACACACACACACACACAAAAAAAAAAAAACAAAAACTTTATTTGTGAGATTATATTAGTTGGAATTTTTGTTCTTTGCCTATATATTTGAAAAGACTTTTTTGGTGCTAGATAAAATACTATCAAAATTAATTCCCAAACATTCATATTTATCTTTCCAGTTCAGTCTACTCATTCAAATGTCCATGTGCCAAGTTTCTTGAGCTTCTCAGTAAATCTGTCATAAAACATTGATTTAAAACTTGCAACAGCTGCATTGATTTAATCAGTTGAGAAGAATATTCTATTTAGTGCCATAAACATCTCAGAATCCCCAAAACACTGGCATTTGGTGTACCAGAATGTTGACTCTCAAGCTCTCTCTCTCTTTTTAAAGTAACAAAAGCAGCAACCAAAAAGTGTTTTTTAATACACAGTAGTTGCTGCAGGCATGGTATAAAATAATTCTTACCAAAGACATAGAAGTGCTCAAAATTGTATATTGTGCTCATTGTCTGGGGAAATCAAACTCCATAGCAATGTTATAAAACAACATTTTAAAGAATAGCAATATTGAAAAATAATGTGAAATTTATGTTATATACTTTGACATAAACCTAAAATCACCATTTTAAAAGTCTCATAGTGACTACATGGTTACACAGAAATCAGGAAAAGAAAAGTTGGGTTCCTGTGTCTAAATATGGCTTACAGGGTGACCTTAAGTAAAAAAGCATTGGCCTGGGCTCTTCATTGCAGTGATGATAATCCTTAGTCAATCTACCTGTAGGATTAATGTACTAGAGAATGCTTATAAAACAACTATGGGTCCTATTGATTCCCCTTTGTATGCTGTGAATACCATTGGTTACTAAAGGAGCTGGCTTGGGCCTGTGCAGGGCAAAATAGAGGTAGGTAGGGAAAACTAAATTGAATGCTGGGAGAAAGAAGGCAGAGTCAGAGTGAAGCCATGTAAACCCGCCAGAGACAGACAGTGAAGAGCAACTTGCTGGTAGGCCACAAGCCTCATGGTGAAATATAGAATAATAGAAATGAGTTAATTTAAGATGTAAGAGCTAGAGAGGAATATGCCTGAGCCTTTGGCTAAACAATTTTGCAATTATTATTCTTGTATGATTATTTGGGTCTGGGCAGACAGGAAACGAGAGTACAGTCTCAGTTTATTTAATGGTGCCCAATTTTAGCAATGTACATCCACAAAAGCCTAAGAGAGCTTTTTTTAAAAAAAGTGCTCATAGACACACAAAAAAAATGGGAGTTAATTGCAGCTTTTTGGTAGCCGCAATTTTTTAGATAGGCTCTATTTGTTGGCAGCAAGCAGAGGCATGGCTTCTTTAAGAGACAGCTTCCTTGTTTGTGCTGACATCACAAATAGCTCTAGCTGTTTCAGAAGGCCCTGCTACTGAGTGCTTAAATAAGGTTAGTGAGGAGCATGCTAGCAGTTGCTTAATGGTAACATAGACCTGCTTTGGCCCTGGAGTTGGAATGGTGAACATGGCTTCAGAGGAGGTGAACATACCTCCTCCATTTTGGACAGGGTGAAATTGACAGGCAACAACACACCATTAGTCCTAGCAGCACCTGCTCAACATAAAAAAATAAAAAATAAAAAATAAACCCACTCCTGGCAAGAAAAGGATTATGCACAGTAAAGACAGATGAAGACAACCAACATCTCTATATGGGCCAAAGTAAGTCTGATAAATATGAATGGACTAAAGACAGAGAGGATAAGAGAGAGTCAGACACCATAATAATAAAGCAAAGATAGTATTAGAACTCAAATTGATGAGCCAATGAGTTTTATTGTGGTTACGTCTCATCACAGGAGAAGAAGTTATTCAAAGAAAGCTGAATCAACAACAGCCAAAGCAGAACCAGTGATTGCTCATGAAGGCTGAAACACTGGATATCAGTGTGTAGGTGGGAGAGTGTTTCTTCCCAGCAGCTCAGAAGACCTGAGACCCTTACAGTCTCTGTTAGCCAAGCAGCTTGGCTGGTTCTAAGATAACTCAGCTTCTTTAAGTTTTTTCTAGGGAGCACTCTTATTTGAGAATGGCCTTGAGCAGGAGTTACCGCTTATGCAAGCTTTGGGAAATGGACGGTCTAGTGCCTTCTGGTCAGTTTCAAAGACTTCTTGAAATCTTTGAGTTATTTATTGAGTCTTAAACAAGCCTCCCTTATAATATTCTAGTTCTTATCCACTTCTCTCCAGGGTATAAAGTTGTTCTTTCTCAGAGGAAATTGTTTCACCACTTCCCACCTTGCATACATTTCACAATTGTGTGGGCTTGTCCTATCTGAGACATTTCCTTACATCCGTGAGCTGTTCACTGCACTAGAAATGGTGGGACCTGTAAGAGTGAGGCTTATACATGAGGTGGCCTAAAGCCTCATGCAACAGGCAGTTTTATTCAGAGCATCAGACAATTTATACTCAGAGTTAAGAGGAGTCATATGAGTAAAGTGTACAATGACAAGGGCAAGGCACACACGGCAGACAAGTCCACATAACAGACATGACAGAAGCATTTTCGCCCACAGAGCCATGTCCAGTAGTAATGAATAACATGATGGTAATGAAGCAAATGGACTTAACAGACATCTATAGAACATTCCACCCAAATAGGAAAGAATATACCTTCTTCTCTGCAGCTCGAAGTCACAGACTCTTGTCTTGGTTTCTTGGAGTTGTCTCACAACCACTGAAATCTTCTCACAGGGCTCCATTCTTGGACTGTGTCCCTACTGGGTGGATTGTTAAATTTGGGTCACCATTTTCTAAATTCTATAAGCCACTGGTTATTCCTCACTTTGTCATTAAGACAATAATAATCTTGAAATGTCTAAGTTATAATTTTGTTTCAATTATAGATGACACATTACATCCTATAACTAGAAATAAAATGACTATAGAATAAATGCCTGCTGAATCTCTTTCATGGTGAGTTACAAAGTAGAAGTTTATACAAGAAAAGAAATAATGAAAAAAAGATACTTTCAGCTCAGTAACACTTAGTTTCAAAAGATTGTATCTTAAGTTTTCAAACTGCTTGGGAGTCTTTAGCACATTCAAAGAGAGTATTAAAAATCAATTTTGAACTTAATGAAATTGAACTGGAAAATAACAGGGAATTAAGGTTTCTGTGCTCAGAGAAATCATTACATGCAGATTATGAGTTCTTACTGTGGCGTTCTCGGGCACAGTAGGTTGCTGAGCTATAGCTGAGGAGACCTATTTCAGGCTTACAAATGGAAGCGGCAGTGTTGAGTGATGTCATCTAAGAGCTCTATCAGCTTTCTTCATCAAATAAAGGCAAGTAACAACTTCAATCTAGCATTTAAAGCTTATTTTATTCCCTTCCTTTCAAAAGGAAATTTCTATTTATGAAATCAGGTGTTTTACTATATTTAATCTAAGAACACAGTTCCAAGTTTCTCTCTCTCTCTCTCTCTCTCTCTCTCTCTCTCTCTCTCTCTCTCTCTCCCCGCTAAATGGTTTGGTGGTATGTGTGATCATTTTGGACCAGATACATAGAATTCCCATTTGGAAAAAAAAATGACATTCTTAGTCAGATATTTGCTTAAGTCCCGCTTGGTGTCAAACCATTGAAACCGATGCAATAAATTCCATTGTATGGCCAATGAACTCGGTGAACTCACATGCAACAGCTGATGAGGAAGGGAATAGTGTGGGAATGGGGGTTTGGTTCTAGGTAAAGAAAACAAAGATATATGGGGTTATCATTAAGTATTTTTACGTAGAAATCTGTTGTAATTCATGGCACAAATGATCTTACTGCAGTTCACAGAACATATAATTACAAATATAATTTCCAAACATAGCAGATATTTTATAGGAACATGACCTGATTCTATTTACCTGATCATTCCATTCGATTAAGCCAATTAAGCTTTACAGGATGCTTGAATGTTTTTGTTTTTCTTTTAACCATGCACGTATACTTCCTTTTTACTCTCTAGGCCTTGGGAAGACAATAACAACCCAAGAAAACACTTGATTAATTATTACTCATTATGTTTTCTAAATATACATCATCTGGTTCTCTTCAATGCTGTAGGTAAGCACCATGATATACTCTGCCAGATTTTGAGCATGTAATTATAATAACAGATATCTTCTTCTCCTGAGTATCCATTCTTGGACATATAATATCTACTACTATGGGTTGCTTAGTTGAGCACAAATGAAAAGCATGCCAATGGAGGAGGAACATGTGAGAGCTGTTTGTTGTTTTCATAATGGAAGTCTGTTTAAGTTCCAAGGGAAAAGAGACTATGGTATGCCAAGTCTGAAATGGGACATTTATTTATACTTTATCTCTCCCCCAAGGATAAGGTATCAGGGCAGATGAAGGGATAAAAAAGTCAGAGTTATAGATGATTACAGGACATTGTATTTTCTGGAAATATGAACTGACAGCAGTTGTGACAAGCATAAGATCAAATGCAAGCACAACAGGATCAAATCTTATCATGGATACAGCAGCTGGGCATATAGCTCAATCTACAGTCAACCAGTTCTTGATAATTGATGCTACTGGGAAAAGACAGTCAGTTTCTCCACAAAGTATTGGCCCTGGTAAATCAACTGTAACCCAGTGGACAGCCAATTGATAGGTTTAAAAGCAAATAAGAGGACACAGATTTGACTGGACTACTGTGGTAATTTAATTGGGAACTATCACTCATAAACTCAGGCATTTGATTACTTGGTCCCAAGTTTGTGGTGCTGTCTAGAAAAGTTTATGTGGTGCGGCCTTGCCAGAGGAAATAAATGGGCAAAATTAGAGGTCTGAAGGCATAACCTGCTTCCAGTGTTCTTCTTCTGCCTCACTATAGTCGTTGAAGATAAACGATTACCACTCCTCTCACCATGAATGCAACTTGCTGCCATGCTTTTCTGACAATTATAAACTCTAACCCTCTGGAACAGCAAGCCAAACTAAACTTACTCTTGTATTAATTGCCTTGATCAAAGTGGTTCATCACTTTAAAAGAAAAGTTTCCAATATAGTAGGAAAGATGGATTGGGATGACTTGAGAGAGAAGAATGAAAATAAACAAAACATTTTATAAAATTCTCAAAAATATATAATATACACTTATAGGAAAAGTAATAAAATAATATGGAAAATTGTTGTTAAAGTATAAATAATTGAACCCTGACTTGACCTCTCATGAAATATCAAATGCTTCCAAGAGACAAATATATAATGAGAAACCTGGCCTAAAGTGATGCTATAATCAAGTAGAAATGTGTATAGACTTTAAGGATATTTGAAAAGTATAAAATGAGGTGGAAATGTAAATTAATTAAACTAGTTTTTCTAAAACTGAGGAACTTCCTAGAAAAGAAGATCCCATGTCAATATAAGGACTATCAAATTACTCATATATTCTAATTTTCAAATTTTACTATTAACTAGTATCATGAGTAAAATGAAAATGTGAAAAGAATATACATTAAATGGGAAGAAAGTTTTTCAGTTTCAATACACAAATTATGAGAAACATGTCATATAGTCCTTGATATTGAGCCATAGAAAGTTGATATATGGCATTGGCGCTCACATATTAATAACATATTACAGGTAAGTGCTGGGAATTCAGCAGAATGTTTAAGTCCAACTGCCAAGATTCACAAATAAAAGACTATTTCTACATTCAATAGCTTCTTACAATGACAAAATTGGAAGAAAAAAAGGAAGGAAGAAACATGCACCATAGGAAACTGCACAGTTGCATGAAGAAATTATGGAATCATGGACATGGTTCAAAGAAATGCATTTAGGTTAGGCATTTCCAGTAAACAAGTTATTCCTAAGACTGATTGCCTGTTGCAGTTTGCTGCCTCCTAAATCCATATTGAAAATATTCATCATTTAAACGGTATTAGTATTGGAACTTTGGGAACTGAGCAGGTTACAAGAGTTCTACTATTATGTGAGGGATGGATGCAATCATATAATGACAAGATTGACCCCCCCCCTTTGTTTCATTGCCCATTCTCCTTTCCACTGTGGAAAAATATGCACTCTTATGTAGAAGACACAGTTCATTGAAGCTGCAATATTAGAATCAACATTGTAAACTTTGTCATTATTTTGCTATTTAAGAACTCTCTTTTGAAACAATAACCTCAAACAATAACAAAAACCCATATATTGTGGCACAAATATATTTGCACAGTGTCCCAATAACGTGTATAAGTTAAATTATAGAAATATAGTGGGGTTATAAATGTGAAATGGATGCTTTTCTTTGCCTCCCCAAAGCATATTTGGTTCTTTGGAATGTAGTAAATATTCTTTTATTTATATTCAAATATAATAATAATTTTAGCCTCATTCTATCAGTCACAGAGCAAACTTCTTTGAAACTGCTATGTTATGTATTTTGTTCTATTAAGCAGACAACACTGTGATTCTTTAAAAATAGTATGGATAACTCTTAGCTAATTTTCTCTCCTTTCCTAAACTTAAGCCAACAGTCAAGAAAGACTGGTGTGAAAGTGTCCTTTACAATGACAGAGCCATGACATTCATGAGCTCATGACATTAGTGGGACAGCAGTAACTGCCATGTAGGACCCAGACAATTAAAATTTCAGCATAGATGGAAAAGGGGATCATGAAATTCCATGAACATTTATGATCTGATGGCTGCTATGGGAAAGAGAAGAACATTTGTTTACGAGTGAGAGGTTTGGTAGGATGAACATGTCCCAAGCAGCCTCCACATTCTTCTTCATGTAGGAAACTTTAACAGGATCCTGTGGATTACAACTGCCTTACAAGAACTAGTAGACTGGAAGAGTAACACAGAATTTCAAAAATATTATTAAGGGTCCAAAAATCAATATTATTCATTCAGAATTTCATAGATATTAACTTTTTAACATTATCTGTAGACTCAGAAGTATATAATCTTGTAAATTAAACACATTTGGTTCTCATTTTCCTCTTTACTTTTCCTTTTAATGATGATTTCTTTCTTTCTTTCTTTCTTTCTTTTTTTTTTTTTTTTTTGATTTTTCGAGACAGGGTTTCTCCATAGCTTTTTTGGTTCCTGTCCTGGAACTAGCTCTTGTAGACCAGGCTGGCCTCGAACTCACAGAGATCCACCTGTCTCTGCCTCCCGAGTGCTATGATTAAAGGTGTGCGCCACCACCGCCCAGCTCTTAATGATGATTTCTTATCCCTAGATGAATTTCAGACAGTTCTACAAAGTTTCATATTGCTCTCAATTACACATATTGGGGGCTCTATCCAAAAGTTCTCATTCTTTTCCTATATCTTTCTGGGTAACTGCCTTGAACAAGGTAATCTATATTATTCATCAGTAATAGAAAGACAATGTCTCAGTGTATTTATAAGAAATAAGTTAATATTCTTGCATTTTCTAAGTACACTGTGTGGTGATTTAAATGATAATACTCCCCAGGGGTTATTTGTTTGAATACTTGGTTCTCAGTTCTTGGGAAGACTTAGATATGTGACTTTGTTGGATGAGGTGTGTCTGTGGGGGTGGGATTTAATGCTTCAAAAGACTCTTGCATCCCCAGAATGTGCCTCTCTCTTTGTCTAATGGTTATGGACCAAAAGGGGAGTGTTCATCTGCCTATTACCAGGCCTGAGGTTGACAACATAAACCCTCTGGAACTGTAATTCTAAATAAATTCATTATAAAAGTTGCCTTGGTCATGCTGTTTTATCACCACAATATAATCTAATTAATATATACAGGAAGTATGTCATATTTTATGTTTTATATTTTAATGTAATACATGCCATCTTTTTCAATAGTAGGATAACCAGTCCTGGCATTGAAGAATTTCTCTTAGTTAAAAAAAAAAATTCTGTCTTTTGCTAGTGGGTTTCGAAACTCTTGAAATTTCTCAAGTGATGAGTGTGTTTGTTATTCAAAGTACAGGCTGATAAAATGACTTAAAGCACTGCCAGCCACTTTTGACAGTCCTGAGTTGAGAATAGCCTTGAAAAAAGGCCAACCATGTTATTATAAAACGTGAATGCTGAACCAGAACATATTAGCCTGAGCACTAAGACGGGAAGAGTAGTGGAGATTGAATTCCTGAGTATAGACTATGATTCAGTTAATCAATCATGCTTATATGATGATGCCTTCATATATTTTGGATGTTGACATTTGAGTGTGTTTTTTTGCCTAGCAATGCCATATATGTACATATATATATATATATATATATATATATATATATATATATATATATATATATATTCATCCCCCAATGGGAGAACACCAAGTTCCTGAGGACATGAAAACATTATATTTAAAAAAAAATTAAAAAAGCTGACATTTTATTCCACCCAATGTATATCTGCTGTTTTTTTTTTTCTTTTTAATTTTTATGCCCTGATCTATTCAATGTTGATGACTAGGTTTCTTGTATTTTTCTATTCTGTCCATTGTTCTAGTAAGTGTGAAACAAGAGAGTGGTTACAGATGCTTCCTAGTTTGTATTCTTCTGATTAGAAGTAGAGATAGCCCTGAATGCTGCAGCATGGGGCTCAGCTTGCATGAGACTTAGCCACAAGAAGACTTGTCAGTTTACGGGAACCTAAGTTTACTCTTGAATCTAATGAAACTTTGAAAAAAAGTCAACCAATAAGTGACAATTTTCTTTCTATGTAATAAAAACTTTTAGCTGATGCTATTGTTTATGCTGTTGCTTGAATTATTAACCTTTTAAAATCCATATAGTCTTTTGTTTACCAAACCAAAAAAAAAAACAAATATTCACAAGCAAATCTACTACTGTTTTAAAAGAACTTTGCTCTTGCTTCTTTTATCAGATCACCATGGAATAAGGTTAGAATTTAACAATAATTCTACCCCCAGAGAGCCTACAAATTCATGGAAGCTGAACAGTCAACTACTGAACCACCCCTGGGTCAGGGAAGAAATAAGAAAGAAATTAAAGTCTTCCTTGAATTCAATGAAAATAAAGACACAACATACCCAAACCTAGGGGACAATATGAAAGAGGTGCTAGGAAGTGTTACCTTTAAAACTGCAGGGCAGACCATAATTCTTCAGTCACGAATTTTAATAGTGTCCTGTGTAACTCAGAGCTACATTCACACTACGAGGAGTCTGTTGTCTTTGGGATTATCATCCTCCCTCCCTGCCACTCTCCACCACATACCATTTCCATGTTCAGGCTTCATTCTAGTCAGCTAGTCTTCTTGTTTTTCCTTGAACATCTTTCTTAACTCCTCACAGAGTACCTGTGTAGCTTCTGTACCTCCTGCCTAAAACACAGAAAACTTTCCACGATCGTGCTTAGTATGACAACATTTTGAAAAATCTCCTTGAGTGTATGCTAAAATCAGACGATAAGCGGCTAGAGGAACAAAGGAGAACAGGGCAGAAGAATTGGCTGGATGAATGAATGAATGGATTAATGAAGATTGCGTTCCAACCAGGACAATAAAAGTCTGTTTATGCAAGTACAGCTTTTTAGAATAGATATACAGTATTATTAAATTTATGTGCACATATAATGCCTCGTGTTTTATGTGAAGGGAAAATTGATTGAATAGTGCAGCCTGAGGCATCTGAAAAAATGATTTGTCACAGAAGTGAAACACAATCAGTGGAGAAAATTAAAGCACAGGAATAGATTCTGACTTCTTAAGGGTATGGGGAAATTTTGTTGCCTGTTGTAATTAAAATAACAGCCCAGAGCTTATGGTGTTATGGAATACATAACTTGTACAAATTCATATATACAGTGTGTTTGCTTGTGTTTTATGTTATTATATCAAAAGATACTAGTGAAAGATCTATGGTTGTAATATGATATTACATTAAAGTTTTTTAATATTATATTTAATAAATAGTAAGTTATAATTAAACACGTTATCGGAAAAATTAGTCTATTTCCACTTTTTTATGGTAACATGTTCACATTCCAACAGCTTTACAAAAGGGACATCTGCTGTCAGTAGTTTTTGTTTGCTTTATATGCTCTATTTTATTTAGCAAATATTAAAAATAAAGTTAAATAATTGTCTTTATTCATATTTTTATAAAAATAAAGGGAGGTATGTGACAGTTACAAATGAATTTCATCTTATTAATGTAAACATCAATGATAACATTAGAAATAATAAAGTATGATGCTTCAAGATGACAACTGAAATACATCAATGTTTCATATGTATTGTTCAATTAAAGTATCTTCATGTATACTTATTGAAATACATATTTCCTTACATTGGTGTTACTATGTCATTATCTTAAAATATTTTTAGTAATGAAATTCACACAGCCATTTTTACTTACTTATTTATTTATTATCAGAGCAATAAAACTTTAATTTACCCCTTGTTTCTTCTTTTCAAATTTTTTATATTCTTTTATTTTTGATATTATATTTTAATTAAAACACTTCTCTCTTCCCTTTTCTCCCTTCAAATCCTCCTATATACCCCTCCCAACTCTCCTTCAAATTCATGGCCTCTTCCTCATAAATTGATACTGTATTCATATATGTCTTTATACATATATATATGTATTCCTGTATTCAACATTCTGAATTCATGCAATGTTACTGTAAGTAGGTTTTCAGGAGCTACCATTTGGCCTGGAGAGCAAATTGATGAATTTTTCACCAGAGAAGGTCTTCTCTCCCGTGCCTTGTTGCCTATAGTTCTTTGTGCAGGATTGAGACTTCACGGGTTTTTCTCCAACTGTTTTTTGCATTTGATATCCTCCTTGTTCAGCTCAAATTTCTTCAGTCATGTTGATAAGACTTTACAGCCATCGCTTCTGGTGTACAGGGAGATAAAATCTCCCAGAAAAATCCCTGATCCTTTGGCTCTTATAGGTTTCTGCCCCCTATTCTGCAATGTCCCTTGACCTGAGGTGTGGGAGTGTTTTGTATACTATCCCTTTCTTTCTGTAAATCATCTCCATTCTCTATGACTCACATGCCTAACATTTCTAGTTACAGCATATCTGCTACTAACACAATTCTTTATTTTCTGCTTAAATGAAAATGTCACTATGTTGCCTTCTGACTTTAGGCTAATTCCACAGCATAATGAATTCTTTGATACTTTTGATACACATTTCACTTACCACATTTATTTGACCCTTTGTTGGCGAGGTCTTTTTCTATTCTTGTAGATTTTGTTTGCCAGAATTCTTCTACATCATTGACTTCCTAAATGTAATATGAATGGGTGCAGCTGTTTTTGTTTGTTGGTGTTTGCATTTGTTTTGATCTACAACCTCTGATCCCACTGTATCTATAGTTTGGTCTATGAAAACACTTGGTAATTATTCCTTCAACTATTGCTTGCAGTTCCTTCTTGTTTTCTCTTCTTCTGATACTAACATTACATTTATATTATTTTTATTATAAAAATATAATAGTTAATTTACTCTCCCTTCTCTTTCCTTCCTACAATTTCTCTCATTCTCTAAAATTCTTGGCTTATTTTTCATATATATATACTTTCTCTCTCTCTCTCTCTCTCTCTCTCTCTATATATATATATATATATATATATATATATATACATATGTGTGTGTATGTGTGTGCGTACATATATAAGTATATATCCATATAAACATTTAATGTTATTTTTATTTATGATTTCAGGGATGACTATCTGGTGCCAGATAACTAATTAGCAAACTGATCTCTGGAAAAAGACTATTTCTCTAGCTCTAAATATCCCTTAGTCGTCTGTAGCTCTTTATCTGGGAGTACACCTCCATGAAATCACCACTTTCACATTAGCATATTGACTGTTGTCCTTGTTTCGTTCTTGTTTAGGTAGTCATACTGCTGAGGTACCATAGGTGAAGCTTCCCTAACACTGCTTAGAAACACAAGCTCACAGTCAATTTCCTAACACTCTGGCCCTCCCTATTTCCTTTCCATCATCTGCAATGTATTCTGAGTTTTAGGTGCAGGAGTTGTGTTTTAGATATATCATAAGGAGCTGAGCACCCGGTGATCAGTTGCTATCTGCATTTTCAGCAGCTGTGGTTGTATATAATGATCTCTGTGTGTTTCACAGAAAAACATTTTGGTGAGGGTTTAGGCACCACTCTTATTTGTGGGTATAAGGGTATTCATTTAGAATCTAGTTTGCAATAATGCTGGTTTAGTAAATTGGAGGTAGCATATTTTCATTTAAGATCAATGGCCCCATTGCCCATTGGTAGTTGGTTAGTTTTTCAGTACAAGCAATGGTTTCCAGGCACTACATTCAATTATACAACTGTTGATTGCCACGAAGATCTGAGTGCTACTGTTTCACCTTAGGAATATAGTACCATACTGATTGGTTTTGTGGTTCACTGGCTATGCAGCTAAGTGGGACCATTGGTTGTTTTCCTCTTTGGGAACTTGCATAGTACCTTCTGGGAAAGTTGGTCTTTATGTCTGCTTCAGCTGGGATCTTCAGAGTCCTGTGTCTGAAGTACATGAGGCTTTAACTAAAAGGACTTACCTTCAACTTTTAGGAAGAAACCATGAGCAATAACAATTTCCTGTATTGTTTTGGGAGTCTCAGCTGATCAACCACTTGGTCCTTGGGCTTTTATTAAGCAATTATATATGCATATAACTATGTATATGAGTGTGTGTTTGTGTGTATACATGTATTTATACATATATATGCATGTATGTATTTACAAATATACTTGTATGTATATATAACTGGGGGTAAATAAATAATATGATTTCCTCTGGCTTTTTTGGCCATCGCTGGTGTTGTTTATGCCTCCTTACATTTTTTGCTGAACTCCCTTTTTCCTACTTGGTTAAAGTCCCCCTCATTTTTCTCATTCCTCTTTCATATCATTTGTATCCTGCTATTTCCGTCTCTAGAGTCCCACCTCCTTCCCTAAGGTACCTTTTCACCTTCCTATTTTATGTAAATAATTCATGGTACATACTTATATACAGAAACTGGGAGCTAAGAACTACATATGAGAAAGAACATACAACGTCTTTTAGGGTCTGGGTTAACCCAGTTAACATAATCCTTTCTATTTTCAACTATTTACCTGCAAATTTCATGATGTCATTTTTTTTATAGGTGAGTAGTATTTGATGGTGTATATGTAATACATCTTCATTATCCCTTCCACAGAGGAAGGGTATTTAGGATGTTTCTGTTTCCTAGAACAACATTTTAAAATATTTTCTGATTATCATTTAAAAGAAGCAAGCAGAGGCATTTTTTGCCATTCCATTAGTATGCCATGTCTAACAATCTTTATTGTGAAACTTATTCTATAAATGGGTATGAATCATGGTTTTTGAAACTATGAAATCTCTACATGACTTGTGAGTACAATTTTTGGTGTACAGCTAGAAAGCATGTGAATGAAAGTGCTGTGAATACATAGTACTATACACATGCACAATTTTGTTGCATAAATTCCATAAAAACTTGAATTTAAACCAATGATAGCTCTTATAGCTCTAATTTTATTAGAAATAAGGAATATACATATTCACATTTAGTAACTGACAACATGGAAATAGTTGAAATATATATAGCTATCTTAAATCTACCCATTATTTCTTCTTAAAATTTGTTATTATTTTCTATATTTTTACTAGCTGTGTACTCATCACACCCGTGCAATTAGTCATTTGTTTAATACAATTGCACACAATACTCTGATACAACAATATACCATATGGAGAGGGACAGCCAGGTTGGAATTTCCCCAATAGATGCTCTATAATAAGAGTACCAAGCTGCAGTTAAATATTGTTAGATAGTAAATATTTTATAAAAGTAATTCATTATTGTTACAGGTAAGTTATTAAAAGATAATCATTTCATTGGCAATATTATAATTAGTCTTTCTCCAAGGTTTTACTGTAAAGTTTTTTTTTTAAATTTTTAAAAGAGTATTTTTATTTACCTGGATAACCTCTTATGAAAATAATACATTGAAATCAGAATTAATGAAATGGATATGAATAATGGGCAATTTATTTAGTGAGCTTTCTGTCAGCAATTAAAGACTGACACCATAGAGTAATCAGTGGCGATTTTCAAAATAGAAAAACATCTTCTCTGTGTCATCTTACATTGGATAGTATGTACTTCATAAAGAGGTATATTTTGATGGTTTTTAGAATTGGTTCAGTTGAAAATGCATTTTAAAAATTGCTAATAATAAATCATTGATCTGATATCATTTTGTATTACAATGATATAATTTAACCTACACTTTGACAGCAAATTTTCACAAAGGTTAGACCTTAACATCTTAGTTTTCCTGTAATTCAGCTGTCTGTTTCTCTGTCATTTAATTTCTTCCTATTTGGCATGAAGCTGTTGAGATGAGAGAAAAGAGTTATAAATTTTTGTAAACCTCTGTGAGCATAAAACATGGACAGATTGACATCCTTTCAAAAAGATCTAAAAGTGTTACCTGGCACGAGGAATTGACCCCATTAACTGTGCTGTAAAGGGCAGAGATAAGCTGTCATAAACTCGTAAGTCCACAAGAGAACCTACATGATTAAGGCCATAGTAATAGAATGATTTAGAGGTTGGGTGACATTGGCAGAGAGCCTGAGGTGCACAGAATGAATATAGGCATGACATGAAGCCACGGAAAGGATTTTCACTTGGGTTCACGTCTAACCATCTTATATGCTCTCTTCTATTAAATTCATCCATCACATCCCAAACATAAAACAAATTTTTATCTTTTCGTTCTTCAATCATAGTCTCCACAGTTCAGTTTTTCTGTTCAAGATTGAAGTGGGTCCTCATCTTCCTGTTACTGATTAACTTTTATGTTGGTTTTTGTGAATCATTTGTAACAATACAATAACGTACCATACAAGAATTGAAATCTTTAGTTGGTTCATAATAAAAAAAACATATTTAAAGTGCTAATAATGTGCCATAACTATCTAAATCTGTTTAACCTTTAACCCTGTAAGAAAGATGAGCATTGTCTGATCTACTGAACACAGCAGGAGTGAGGAATGGGATCCATTCTTACACAACTAAATAACAATAGTGTCAGATTCTGAACTAAATAAGACTTTCCTTTTGCATACACATTTTAAAGTTATCTTCTATAAGCTGCCAAATTATTGTTATTGATACTCTTAAATCTATGAGAAGATTTGGTTTAAATGAGTTGATGTGTTAACTATAAGTTTAAATATATGCAGCAAAATTATGGTAGCCAAGTGTGATATGCTATAGAGATTTGCATTGGTATGGATGTTGGTTTATTGACACAAGTTTAAGGTCAATTTTGTTATAATGTGTATTTTTACTTCTGCTTTTTACTCAGGTATTGTATTTGTACAGTGCATTTTAAAATGTAATATATAATTAAGAAATATAGGTTAATAGTCATCCATAACAGTCAAGCTTGTAGTCATGTTAGTTAGGTTTTCTAGATATACAGAGATATATTTCATTTAGATAAGTATTTTTCAAATCTTTCAGAGACTTTAAGAATATACCATTTAAAACATTTCAAAAAGTTAGGATTTTCATGATAATAAGACACATCTGCTCCTGGCAGCACCAATCTACTTCAAGAGAATGATGGACATCAAAGAGGCTCCTTATGAAATTGGTTAGACATTTGGGCAAGAAACTGCTCTTGCCTGGACTGCTTGATGTTATGCTGTATAAACTGTACAGGCAGGATCCACAGAAAAATGACTGCTGAAGTTGCCTAAAGAAGGTAAGACAGTCCTTGATTTCTGCTTCATGAAAGAGTCTGCCAGACATTCTGCAGGACATAGAAGAGAGTAACTGACAAACTGCCAATATAGATGGACCTGTCATTGAAATTTCCTCTTTGTGGAAAAGTCTACTGTATAAAATGGGCCTGTAGGCTGAAGATGGGTGCTCACAACATTACAGAAGAACTTTTGGTGACTATTCAGGCAGCAAGATATCTCTGTCAATTCTAGAGGTTTGGAAGTTGCTTACAATGCACTTCCTGTTTACTTCTGGACTCTTTGATAGAGTTGAAGAATAGATAGTTATAGTTTTCTTTAGTTATGATGAAAGATAAAGAAGACATAAATATTGTAACTGTAATTCTTGCTTGATACCTGTTTTGTTATATGTAATTTTACTATGCTAAAGTTAAAACCTGCCTTTTTATTTAAACAGAAAAGGGGAAAGGATGTGGGAGGTCCTTCTTTATATGTGTTGTTTTTATTGGATAATGAGTAAAGAAGCTATTTTGGACTGTTATAGGATAGAACAGAGCTAGGCAAGGAAAACTAAACTTAATACTGAGAGTAAGAAGGAGGAATGAAGAGATGCCATGTAGCCGCCAGAGGGGAATGACATGAGCCACCAGCTAGACCTTGCTGGTAGGCCACAAGCCTCATGATAAAATATAAAATAATGAAAATTGGTTAATTTTAGATGTAGAAACTACCTGGGAATATGTGTAAAAGATTGACTAAACAGTGCCTTAAATAATATAGTGTCTCTGTGATTATTTCAGTTTCAATTTCCAGTGCTCACAGAGAACTGCAGATCGCTACTCTTAATGTGAGTTTATACCAAAATAAATAAACCTTTGTGAAACTCCATTCCAGGCTACTTTGAAACTCCTTGATATTGCTACAACCAGGTAGTGACAAGGAGGGAAAGCTGGTGAGCTGACCAAGCCATTTATCACCCAGACCCAGTCCAGGACCCTGAGGTATCCCACCCCAACATCAATATCAATCTCATCATGATATGTGTTTTGTTGGAGCATGTGAAGGGGTGGGATCTGCAGTTCCAAGGCTACAAAATCCCGAAGACATGGGGTAAGAACAATGTATCCAATAGGAGTTCTAGTGAGGGCCCAGTATGGATAGGGTAGCAGAAACCAGAAGCCTTGAATGAGTCCAAAGAAACATTGGAATAGATATAAGTAAATATGTATGGATGAAAGGGTATATTGTGTGACTTAATAGGCCACACTACAACTTCCATGCTGAGATTTTCTTTTTATCCTAGTAATGCTGTTTTGTTTTGCTTTGGTTTGGCTTTTTTGTTGTTTTGTGTAGGTTTTTGGGGAGGTTTACTTTTATTTTTTTAGGGTAGACACTGCAAAGGCAGAGGGCAGAAGCAAGAGGGCAAGGAGATGAGTGGGATTGAGAAGCATTATGAGAAGCCACAAAGAATCAAAAGAAGTTTTTAAAAAATGTTGTTAAAGGATGGCACACAAATGGCCAGAAAACATGTGAAAATATGTTCACTATAGTTAGTCATGTGCAAATTAAATCTAAAATGAAATATTATACCACACCTGTCAAAATGACTTTTAGCAAAATTATAAAAGCGTTTATCCAAGTGCCTCAAACACAAAAGCAGTGAGATGGAGGAACTGAGATTTGGCGGTGATTCAGCACAATAAATCCCATCACCAACGCCTGCTCCTGCACAATCATTTGGATGCTCTGAAACTGGGAAAACATGGACCAATAAATTCATTTGAAATTTGATGTCAGTGACTTCTGCTGAATTTCTGCTAATAGCATGGTCAATTAACAAACACATATAAAAGTTTCTATTAATACTTTCATTTTAATTATTTTATATCATATGGATGCTTTGCCTGCATGTCTGTATGTGAACTACGTGCAGGTATGTTGCCAGCAGAGACCAGCAGAAGAAGTCAAATCTCTTGGAACTAGATAGCTGTTTGACACTACACAGGTCGGAATCAAACCCTGGTCCTCAGAAAAGCAACAAGTATTCTTAACAACTGAGCCATCTCCTCAGCTCTAATGACATCTGAATTCCCACAAGATATCAGCATGTTACATATTGCCCTTGGGAGTATAAAATAAGCCGTGCACTAATCAGCTATAGGAATACAAACAATTTTAATGTAAACTATATTAAGGGCTACAGTGAGACCCTGTCTCAATATACACACATATGAATGTAATTTATGATCACTCTGAAAAATAAGAGAGTGGATATCTAGAGGACTTCTATCTTAAACCTAAATATGTTCCTGCTCTATATATCTGTGATAAAATCTTCAGAAAAGTTCCATCCTTCATGCATTTGCTTTGCTCCGTTAGAACCCTGATCTGTAAGGCGTACCCTCCTTCTCTCCTGTGGTTTTTGTATCTTGATGCTTAATTTGTTTTCACACTTTCATACATTTTTGAAAAACATACTCATGATACCATTTCTACTTCAAATTACAGACATTTCCAGCAACATTTAGAGGATTATCTTATCAAATATTATTTTTAAAATATGCCATTTGTAGAGCTGAAATTCTATAAATATTACTCATGTGAACTTAGTTATTCCAATTGTTCTTGCTCATCTCAAAGAAACAAGAAGCTGGCAAACGCTAATCGATTGTAATTTTAACTCAAAAAGTATTTTTCACACAAGTTGTTGTCTTGGAATACCCAAGCTGAAATATGTATATTAGAGATCTACATCCATATACATTTTTTGTTATTTTAATATTTCAATGTATGAGAAAAACTAAAAAAAACCACAAAAACTAAGATTATGATTGCAGATGTAAAGCACCAACCCAGTAGAAAAGTCAAGAACAGAGACGAAAATGACTTCTGTTGTGTGCGATAGACTTCCTCAGAGAGAGGAGACAGCATCAAGCCTGATGGTGCAGTGGGACTGCCGAGCTCAGAGCTCACACTCACACTCCTTCCTACAGGAATGGAAATACAGTAGATGGGAGAACACACTGGTGCCAAATTAGATTTATCTGTTAAAAACAAAACTCTAGAGTCCACATGGGAAAACCAGTGGAAAGAAGGTATTGATCTGTGAAAGAAAGCTGAAAAATGACACCAGAGAAATGGTTCCATAAATTTCCAGATCTGAAAAAAAAAATATGTTCTTTGGGTTACTTCACAGACAGAATCAGTGGTGGGGAAAATTCATGCTTGAATTCTGGGAAGGAAGAAGACAAGGAGTGGGGAGGAAGTCATCAGAAGTAGGTCAAAGGGAAGGTAGGAAGTAAGGAGCCTTGACAAGAGGAATAATGGAAATCAGAACTCAATGTGGATTTCTGAATTTGTTTCCTTTGTCTTTGACTTTAAAGGAGTAAGTGAGTATCACGGGGACTGCTAGAACTTCTGAAATTAAGAAAAATATGCTAATTAAAAAAAATCTCTCAGCAACAAAGATATATGCAAAGTCTGTGCTGTAGAAAAAAATGGCCTGTATGCCATTAGGGATATCATGAATGTGCTCAGTTGCTTTGATGTTATTTTGGTCTTTGTGTTGAATTAACACTTTCAAGGATATAAAACTACACATTATACATTCATTGAAATAATGGCAAAGGACATAACACTGTGCATTGTACATAGATCGAAATATATTGTCGTCTGACTTGATTTGTCCATTAACTTTACCAGCAGTCACGTTTTTAATGCCCACAGTCCTGATGATTACCTGCAGTTGGTCTACTCTTATAATCTTAGCAATATTACATTTGGTAGCTAATAATCCCTCTGCATATTCTTTAAGTACTTCAATAGGTCTCCTGCAGTTGAAAAGGTCATTCATTAGTAGCTGTCAGTACAAAACACTCTTTAAGTATATATTCTACTCATGATGCTGTGTTATACTACAAAGAAAAGAAATACTTTATCTTCCCGACTATGACTGTGTTATAAGTTATAAATGCAGATGCATTTATGCAGGTATATTGTTGGTTTTAAATTAATCTGCACAAAGAGCTGCCATTCTCTAGCCCATAGGAGTGAAGGAAAATCAGAGATGATAATTGCAAACGCTGTTCTAACAAAATCCTTTTTAAAATACTGCCTAGTGTTTAATTAACTGAAATTAACTTTAAAATACCATGTAAGCTTTCAATATATAGTACTAGTGATTTTAAAAAATAATCCAATTTTCTCTTAGTTTATTAGGATAACCCAATTAACTTGATTTTGTATGAGTATTCTTCTGGAGTTTCTTTTAATGTAAGTTACTTAGATTTGCCCAAACTTGCAAAGAACTTGCTGTATATGTGCAAATATGTGAAAGGTGTTAAACTTTTATTCTCCCTAATTTTCTTTTGAACAGAGCCCTTTTAAATCACCTGGGTGAGGCCCATAAACTAAGCATATTTATTCATATAAGGAGGCAGCTTTTCCTTTGGTCTGAACACACAATGATTCTCTCTTAGTCTCCATTTCCTTTAATTTTTCTTCTTTTGTAAAATGAATCTAGCTTTCTATATGCTGTAAACAAAGACAAATCACAAAACATCTCAGAGACTGAGTTTGACCAAGATAAAAGCAATATCTCAAAATGCCTTAAAAGATTTAAAACATCATAAACTCGAGGGGAAAATGTTATCTTGAATCAAACTCCAACTTTAGTCTTTAACCACAATAAAAGTCTCTTCTCTTTCTCCTTTCTCTTTCATCCTCTCTGTCTCTCCCTCTTCCTTCCCTTTCTCTCTCTCACTCTCTGATACCTTGATGGACCACAGTGAGTTTTTTTCCTATTCATTTTTTTCCTTAAACTTAAAGTGCGAAGGTAGACATTCAGAACAATCTTACATTTGAAATGTGCTAAAATTCACAGTCTATATCAAGTTCCTTTTTTTGTCACAGTGGCCCACATGTAATAGCACTCTAAAGGAGTTCACTGGCAGTAATGGGGTTATAATCAAATAAAACTGACTTAGCCAAGGTAGAAGTGTTTAATTTTCTGTGGAAGAGAATCTTACACTCTTTTCAGAGACCGAATTGGAAATGTGGTTGAAAATTAAGAATGGGTCATCAGGATTGGCAAGATTGACAGCAGGGAGAACAGCGTGGCCACTGGAGTATAAGTCTTCAAGTTCCATTTTGGTTCATAAAAGGGTATAATTTTTATTTCAGAGATTTAGCAATGGCTGAAATATATGCTGTGAAAGAGGAAGAGGAAGAAAGAATAGAAAGCACCTAGGAAGTGAGGTCTAACAGGAATCAGACTCTGGAAAAACCTGCAGATGACAAAAAATGGATTTGGGCTTTTACATCCTGGATAATAGATATCATCAAATTCTGTGTTCAGCTTTTAATTTTTATTTATGTTTAGTCATGCAAAATGTTGATTTTTTATATTATGTGTAAAGTTTGCATTGTTCCAAGCCAGTATCTGTACCCTTCATACATTGAAATACACTCAGACCATAACAGTGCAATCTAATTTTCTAAATACAACTACTTAATTATACCTAAGTCTCTAAAACCCAATTCTACCAGTTCATATTCTGCAATTAATGTAATATTAATAATGTTAAGAAAATTAAAGTTTATCTATTTCTGTATTAATCTAGATAACCAAAGAAGACTAGAGAAAACATAATGGGAATTAATGTAGCAAACTACTCTAATGACCAGGCTCGTAAAATCCAGTCTCTTGCAATAGCACCAACCAAAGAACAAAAACCTCCTTTAGAGAAAGGTAAAGTATTCTAATACTTGTATCCTAATCAGATTTTATTCATTAGTTTTATGGTTTTTTTCATTGTATACCGTAATTTAGTTATCTACTTTTAGATTTTTCTTCTATAATGGCTCAAAGAATACATGAGATGTGTAATAGTATCAAGTATTTCTACTTCAGTGTTGTGCAAAAGCTGCCACAATCTGCTTAAGTATCCAAGTATCTAAATGGTTACCAGTGGGCTAGGTTAAGCTTTGCACCCACACTGCAAGTGGAGAATAAAATGAAATTCAAGCTCACTTGTGAGGAGAAATGTTACAAAGAGGATCAGATACTGAGTAACCTGCCAAGTTCTTTTAAATGTTAAGAGCAGATAAACTAACCAAAAGACAGAGAGAGAATATCCAAATTAACAAAATCAGATAGGCAAAGGGGGCTATAACAACAGATACTAAGAAAATCCAAACAATCATTAGATCATACTTCAAAAACCTGTTCTCCACAAAATTGGAAAATCTAAAGAAAATGGACAAAGTTATAGATAGTTACCACTTACTCAAACTAAATCAAGACCGGACAAACAATTTAAATAGCCTTATAACCCCTAAAGAAATAGAAGAAGTCATCAAAAGTCTCCTTCCCCCCTCCCCCAAAAAAAAAGCCAGGGCTGGATGATTTTAGCACAGAATTCTGCCAGAACATCAGAGAAGAGCTAATACCCATACTTCTCAAATTATTCCATATACTAGAAACAGAAGGAGCATTACCAAACTCTTTTTACAAAGCTTCACTTACCCTGATATCTAAACCACACAAAGACTTATCTAAGAAAGAGAATTAATGGCCAATCACCCTTATGAACACTGATGCAAAATTACTCAATAAAATACTGGCGAACTGGATCCAAGAACAAAAAAAAAAATTCATTCATTATGATCATTCTATCCCAGAGATGCAGGGGTGGTTCAACATATGAAAATCTATTGATTTAATCCACAATATAAATAGAAAGAAAAAAAAAACATGGGCCAAGCTTCTAGAGATCATTTGGAGAGAGGCAGAAGCAACAATATGAGTAAAGGGGGCAAAACTATAATAGGATGCCCACAGAAACAGCTGGCCTGAGCTAGTGACAGCTCACTGACTCAGAATTGATAGCAGAGGAACCTACATAGGATGGAACAAGAACCTCTCAATGTGGGTGACAATTGTGTGACTTTGGCAGTCTATGTGGCCACTGGCAGTGGGAACAAGATTTCTCCCTAGTGCTTGAACTGACTTTTAGGAACCTATTCTTTTTGGAGGAATACCTTTCTCAGACTAAATACAGGGGTGTCCTATATATAGGGCCTTTGTCCTGCCTCAAAGTGATGTGTGGAGCTTTGTTGACTTCCCATCATGAAAAGCATTACCCTATCTGAGGAGTAAATGGGGTTGGGGTGGGGGGAAGGTCACAGTAGTGGGAAGAGGGGAGGGAGTGGGAACTGGAATAGGTATGTAAAAATGAGAAAAGATCGTTTTAATAAAATTTAATTAATTAAAAAAATCACATGAAATAGGCTTATTAGAAGCTTGAAACTGAAAGCAAATACTTGAATATATTCAAAGATCAGAATGAAATTAAAAGAACAATCCTTCAACAAACACAACTTCGGTAAAGAAAAGAAATTTGAAGAAGTAATTTTGTATTTTGTATTTGAAACTTGCAACTGGCATTAGAAAGATATTAGAAACACATGTCCAAGGGAAATCTAGGCAGGCAAGAGACAGAGTCAGTAAATTTAAAGATCAAAGGAAGTTACCCAGTCTTAGAAGTTGTTGTATAGCAATTTTCTCAAAATGGATTTCATCTTGGAGGAGGCTCTTTAAAACTATGTGAATAAACAAAACTTAGCATACTCAGAAAATAAACACCCCACAAGTCTTAGAATGTTCCTGAAACCAACATAAAATTTATAAAATTCTCAAGGACACTTCTCAAAGGGAAAAAAAGAACCAAAAGCTAACAAACAAACAAACAACAACAACAACAACAACAAAAAGTCATCCTTTAGTAGTTTCAATAAAATGTCACTAAGCACTTATTCTTAACCATTGATTTTCTTAATAATGCCATAGAACATAATTCTTACTGTAAATTAAGCAAAATTTCTATCTAAATATATAGGTATAAATATCAAGGAATTCCTTTTTCTTCAATTATTGTTTTCGTAAGGCATTTTTAAAAATAAAATTATTTATTTATGTATTTTATATCCCACTTACAGCTTTCTCTCCCTCCCCTTCTTGAAGTTTCTCCCTCCCACTCCACTTTTGTTCCCACCCTGCAATTCAGAAATCGACTTATCTGTTTCTGTTTAGGAAAGTGCAGGTCTCTCATGAATGCCAACAAAACTCGGCATATCAAGCAAAAGTAAGACTAATCACCTCTGCACATATCAAAGAAGGGCAATGTGACCCACAATGTGGATTAAGATCCCAAAAGCTAGGCAAGGAGTTGGAGACATCTCCTGTTTCTGTTGTAAGAAGTCTCTCAAGAGGACCAAGCTACACAGCTGTAACATATATATGGAGTGCCTAAGTCAGTTCCATACAGGCTTCCTGGTTGTAAGTTGAGTCTCTGTGAGCCCCTGTGGGGTCAGGTTAGTTGATTTTGTGAGTTTTCTGGTGGTGTCCTAGACCACTCTGGCTTCTACAATTCTTTGTTTTAGTCTTCTTTATGATTCCCAGAACTCTGGTCACAGAAGATGGTTACTTCTGACTGTGTATTCGCTATTGCTTACAGTCTTATCCTTGTAAACAGGCAATTCCCTTGTAGCAAGGTGTTTTTGCTTGTTTGTTGTTCAGTGTGTGTGTGTGTGTGTGTGTGTGTGTGTGTGTGTGTGTTTAATTCTTTATTTGTATCTATTCAAGGAATATAGGATTGGGTTTTGTAAGGTCAATTTCATTCAAGTACACCATGGATTTTTACCATTTCTTCTCTCTTCTCCTTCTGTCTGTACCCCTCTTTGTTGGTCTCCCGCCTCCCCCAGTCTTTCTCCTACACCCTATATACTCAAGTTTTTAACATCAAAATGGCCAGACTTTTCAGTAGTCTCTTTCAGTCCAACCTGAACACTCATGTTCCCATCCCCCCAGCCTTCATTCCACTCACAGTACCTCCTCTCTTTTCCCCATATCCCTACTTCTCTTTTATTCCCAGGGAAATCCTTCACACCCCTGCCCATGAACCCTCTTTGTTACCTAGTTTCTTTGGGTCTGTGGATTGCAGCCTAGTTTTCTTTTCTTACAGCTAATAATCAACTTGTGAATGAGTAAATATTATGTTTGTCTTTCTTGGGTTACCACCATCAGGGTGATTTTTTTTCTAGTACCACACATTTGTTTTCAAATTTCCTGCTGTCCTTGTTTTTAACAGCTGAATTGTATCCCATTGTGTAAATGTATCACATTTTTATTATTCATTCCATTTTTGAGAATCATCTATGCTATTTCCAGTTGCTATGAACAGAGATGAACTAGTATCCTTGTGGTATGAGTGAGCATCTTTTGGGTATATACCCAACAGTTGTATAGCTGAGTCTTATGATAGATTGATTCCCAATCTTCTGAGAAACTGCCACACTGACTTCCAAAATAGCTGTACAAGCTTGCACTCCTACCCGCAATGCAGGAGGTCCACCTTCCTCCCCAGCATGGGTTGTCACTTGTGTTTTGAATCTTATCCATTCCTACAAGTATAAGATTGAATTTCCAACTTGTTTTAATTTTCATTTCGATTATAACTAAGGATGATGAACATTTCCTTAAGTGTTTCTTGGTCATTTGAGATTCTTCTGTTTAAAATTCGAGCAGATGAGGGGGGAGGGACTTGATCGGGGGGAGGGGGAGGGAAATGGGAAGCGGTTGTGGGGACGAGGCAGAAATCCTTAATAAATAAATAAATTTAAAAAAGAAAAAAAATTCTGTTTAGATTTGTATCCTATTTTTACTTAGATTATTTGATTGTTGATATATAGTTTCTTTATATATTTTGGCAGTCTTTTGTCACTTGTAGGGTTGTTGAAGGTCTTTTTCCATTCTCTAGACTGTTGTTTTGTTCGATCAATGGTATCCTTTGTCTTACAGAAACTTTTCAAGTTCATGAGGTTTCCATTTATTAATTGTCGAACTTAGTCTTGTGCTATTGGTGTTCTGTTTAGGAAGTTGTCTGCAGTAAGAATGGGTTTCAGATTATTTATCACTTTCTCTTCTATCAGGATCAGTGTATCTGGATTTATGTTGAGGTCTTTGATCTACTAGAACTTGAGTTTTGTACAGGGATATAGAATAAATTTGCATTCTTCTACATACCAACATCCAGTTGCACCAACGACATTTGTTGAAGCTGATTTCTTTTTCCTGAGTAGACCTCCTATATACAAAATGGGAAAGGGGCTGAGAAAGCAATCCTAAAACAAACATCCTTTACAATAGCCTCAGACAATATAAAATATCTTGGTGTACCTTTAACCAACAAGTGAAAGACCTGTATAACAGGAACTTGAAATCTTTGCAGAAAGAAATTCAGGAAGATATCAGAAAAAGGAAATGTCTGCCAGGCTCATGGATAGTTTTGATTATCATAGTAAAAATGGCAATCTTACCAAAAGCAAATTACAGATTCAAAATAATCCCAATCAAAATCCCAACACAATTCTTCACAGACCTCGAAAGAACAGTGCTCAACTTCCTATGGAAAACTAACAATCCAGGACAGCTTAAGAATCCTGTAGAGTACAGGACTTTCTAGAGACATCCCCATTCCTGACTTGACGCTCTATCTCAAGTTATAGTAATAAAATCAGCTTGTTATTGGCATCAAAACAGACAGGTGGATCAGTGGAATAAAATCAAAGACAGACATTAACCCAGACACTTATGAACACCTGATTTTTGACAAAGAAGCTAAAATAATAATGCGTGTTAAAGATGTCTTCTCCTAATTGGGTAACTAGCATTCTCTGCATGTCTTTGTTTCCTTTTCCCATTGTTTATGAAGGATGTTCAGCTGACACAAGCCGATGTGAACCAAATACCACCTGTACTACTTAACTTCCCACAAAACTCTCCTGGCAGACTCACCTCACAGCAGTCAAATACTCCACCCTAAGTGTTTCTTTTAGCTATTTTCATTGTGGTGCTGCTGAGCATTCTCTCTTGGTTGGTTAAAAAAGGGCAATGCCCCGGGCTGCGGTTTTGTACCATCATTTTCCTCACCATGTCCATTTATATACTTATATAACACTAATGCCAGTTGTTTTATTTGAGAACGCTTCTTATGAAATTTGTACATTTACTTGCAGTCCAGTTTTGTTCAATAATGAGTATGAAAGCAACATGCATGAAGTAAGTATAAATACTAGTTCAAAAAGAATATTAAGGATAATTTTTAAGTTTTATTTATATATTTATTTAAAATTTATCTCAATTTTTTATATATCAATTAATAATTGTACTATGGCATATTTATATAAATTCAAAAATGAAAATACTAAAGCTAGATATAATAAAGGGGCTATTATTGATGGTATCTTTCATAAAAAGTAAAGATTTTTTTTCCATTTTGTAATTTGCTTCCTCATCATGTGGACAACTTGATGTTTGAAATATGTCTTTTTAGGAGTGCAATATAACAGAGATCGCCCCGACCCTCTGTCTCTTAGAATCTTTCTACCTCTTCTCCCACAATGATTCTTGAACTTTAGGTGGCAAAGTTGCACTGCCAATGAATCAGTTGGAACTGCGTTCCACAGACTCTACATTTTGATTAGTTATGTTCTTCTTTATTGGTCTCTATGTTTTGCAAACAGAGGTTTCCTCTTTGAGGGGTGAGGACTGCACTTATTCGTGGTTATAAGGATACATATTTAGAATGTAGTTAGAGGTTAGAGGTAGTGCCAGGCATGATTTCATTCTTTTCGAGTAAGTCATAAGTCTATTTAGAGATTTATCACCGTGCATGCCAATAATGCACACTTATGGTCACTGTTCCATCCTAGTTATCACTGTGGTTCCTAGACCAAAGCTGGGAGGAACTGTCTGTTGTTCCCCTCCTCTGGGAGTTTCAGTGCACATTCTGGTACTATGTACCAGAAGTAAGGAAGCCTCAAATCATGTGGAAGTGACTAAACCAAACTAATTCACGTAGTCATTCCAGCAAATACTTATTTTTATAAGGCCACTTAAACTATATTCACATTTTCTCACATACATAATATGTTGCTGTTAAGAACTATATCTATGTTGCACAGCATTTCTCCAAATTTTATTCATTCACTAGAAGAACTTGTTAAGTGAATATTTCTGATATATCCATTAGGCTGAAATTTGGAGCATGGCTTGAAGAATGGGGTGTTATTCTAAACCAAATCAGCTACCCCAAGAATGGTGAGAGATGATGATTAAATAATCTCCTATAGTGTTATAAAATTATATGAGTTAGATGAAATTTTATGCAAACAGACCTTAAGATTGTCTATGATTCTAATAGAAAAGGATATAGTTTATATTCCTAATATAGAATTTTGATTATTGGGTCAATAATGGTAGCTATTAAGGGAAAACAAGCTTTTGTTTATACATAGGAGGTATTTTAAGGCATCAAGTTAGAGTGACCACCCCCATATCTTTTCATATTTAGTTTTAAAGGACAATTATACAGAATAAATACAAATTAATAGATAATTATTAGTGTTTAATGTAAAACAAATAGCAACCTAAGAATACAGTGATGTTCAAACTATTTCAAGTGCATTTGACCTTCTATATTTGAATAAATATAATAGTCACCAGATGGTGTTAACACTATAGTTTTAGGAAAACATTTTTATAAGAACTAATGGCAGAGGAGACGGGGGAGAGAGAGGCATGAAAAGCAAAGGTGAAAGGCAAAACAGGAGCAAAAAGTGATAATCAGGAGAGAATTATAAGTAGTCTTTTGGGGAAATACAACCTTTAGATGATTGATAAGAAAAATATCAAGAGACTGATTTTGTTAGCTAAAAGAGAATCAATATTTTAAATCTACACATCACAATCTTCAAATCCAAGAAACATGAAAAGACAAAATGATAATAAAAAGAAGATTCAATGTTAAAGAGCTTCAAGCAATAAAAAAAAGAAGGATATTTCACTTCAACCTAGCACATAAGTGAGAAGGCAGGGACAGAAAAGTATTCATGATTTCAAGACAACTTTGGGGATATAAAGACTCAAAATAGAATTTTGTTTTTAGAAAAGCAATTCACAGTGAGAAGTAAACCAAATTATTATTACCTAATTGGAGAATTTTTATTGTCATGAGTTTGCAGAGAATTGCAAGCTACATTGTACAGGAATGAAAAAGTCAGGGAAAGACAAAAATTCAGGAAGTAAAGAGTCAGTGAATGATAATCAATGAAGAATGCAGGGATTTTGTTTTTGTTTTGTTCTTCTGAAACACAGGTTAACTTGAAAACAAGAAAAAAAGAAAAGATAAGTTTCTTTGAATTAAATTGAAGATGAGCGAGAGAAAAAAAGAAACAGAGAGAAGACAGAGACAGACATAAAGAGATACAGACAGAGACAGATAGAAAGACACAGTCTGAATACCTTTATCACCCTAATAAGAGTCCATAATTTAAAAAATTCATGTATAAAGGTCACTCTTATTTCAAAACTGAGGAAATAATAACCTTTCTTGCTTTGGCAAGAACCCTTCCTGATATTTATTTGCTGATGGATCCTTTTGGTTGCTAAAAGATTAGGTGTTATAACCCCATTAAATTGAATGACCTAGCAAGCACACACTGTATTGGTCAATTGTACATGACTATAAGGGTGACTGCATTTAATACTCTACCATAATTGCAAGTCTGCTCTTAATAAATTACGGTCAGCATCCTTGTATTGAATTGCCTTCTCCTTATTTAAAAAAATCCACACCATTTGTTTCTTGCATTTTACTGGGAGACAATCATCCTACTATATTCCTTTTTATTATTAATTGAGTTTTTCCATTTATTTTACCCACTTACCACAGTCTCTCACCTTCTCTCCTCCCATTCCCTTCCCCCACTTCCCATCTCCCATCCCCCATCATCTACTCATCCATCTCAGTTCAGAAAGTAATAGGCCTCCCATGGGCTTTAACAAAGCATGGCATACTAAGTTGAGGGAGAACCAAGCTCCTCCCCTGCAACCCAGAATGAAGAACAGTGAACAGGTCCTGATCCCACTGCTAGAAGCCCAGCTACACAACTGTCATCCAAATGTGGAGGACCTAAGTTAGTCCTATGCAGGATCTGTAGCTGATTAGTCCAGAGACTGTGAGCTCCCACAAGCTCAGTCATCTGTCTCTGTGGGTTCTCCTGTCATGAACCCTTAACACCCCTGGCTCATCAAAAATAATTGTTTTGTTTAAATTTTAAGTGAAGTACATACATAGATTTTAATTTGTGAATTAATGAAGGAATTATGGGTGATTCCACATTCTAATTTGAAACGGAAGTGACACCAGATGATAGGATGGAAACAGAGAGTAACATTGGGACAACTTGTGTATTCACATCTGTGATTATTGATGGCTTTAATTTATTAGATTGTTGGGAGTAACTTGAATAATGGAAATTACCAGACATCAATGGAGTTGGTTAGGAAATTTGACTATAGTATGAAAGCAAATAAGTTAAACAAAGAGATTAGAAGTACATAAGACAATATCTTGTATATACCAGGCACATATTTTTCAATATTTGCAGATAGAAATGTCTGAGATCCAAATGCACTTCAAGATTCACAAGCTGACACCATAATACAATTGACTTCTTTACCATATGTATTATTTTGTCATGCATTGGAAATAACATGATTTGAAATATAATTCTTTCTGTAGATGTACTTATTGTGTGTTGACTGGATTGTTGCTTTTATTAGAGGCCATTGAAAACTTGCTTTGATTCACAAAAGACTGGATGAAGTTTCAGTATAAATAAATTGAAAGGCTGTCTGCTGCATTTCTATGTGTAATTAAGTTGTCTGAATTCTCTGAACACTTTCCAAAAATATATATTAATACGATCATGACCAAAGAGGGAAATTTTATTTTATATTTGCTCAGTGTTATTATATCATTGAAACATAGAGACGAGACATTTAAATATGTGAGCTTAAACTATGTAATAATAAAACAAGAATAACAACAACAACAATAAAAACAGCACCTGTAGAATGCTCATAACAGCACTAGAGGAAGCCAAGTCCAGTTCCATTTCTCCCACATGAAAAGCAGGCAGTAACGGGCACTATCCTTTGGCCATCTTAATGACCTAAACTGATTCTTATCTGATTTTAAAGAAATAAGGGGAAGTTTATTGATAATATCTTCATAAAACAGTCATTTGACTTCATTTTTTTCTCTTTATATCTTTTTCACCTTGATTCCACTAGAAAAAAATACCACCCTAACCTCTCTGCTAGTGTTCAAATGCCACCTCCTCTATCATTTTGTTCCTTTTGTGTTTTCATCCTTTGCCTTTTAGTCTAACCTCACTAGCTGGTCAAGTATAGTAACAAAACAAGGTTCACTGAAGGCCTTTCATCAAGTCTACTTAATGACCAGTCTGATGTTTTACAAGAGTTCCGCTCCCACTTCCTCAAACTCAGCGTGATCTACTTCAACTAACTTTTTCCTGGTACTCAAAGAAAAATAATCACAGTGTACCCAAAGCCCTGTGTGCTGCTCAAACTATTTTAAAAATTATTGTTCTCTGTAGGTTCACACTTTCAATAGTATTCTGTGTAGGTCACAAAAGCCATTCTTATGAAATGCCCTCTAGACTTAATTTCCAGTTTCTTCTTTCCTGATTCTCCCAGGGTTATTCCTTTTCCCCTTTGCATGTTCTTTATTTCTCTCTTCCTAAGCACAGATAACCAAGGTACCGAACAAAGACAGTGATAGAAGGTTACTACTTAAAGTTTGGGTTTTGTTTTGTTTTCTGGTTTGTTGTTGTTGTTGTTGTTTTGTTTGTTTGTGTGTGATTTTGTTTATTTTCTTGTTTTTAGAACAAAAATACTTTGTTTAATCCTAGGTCCCTGGGCAATCTAGTGTCAGATTCTTTGTCACCTAGGCAGTGTCCACTTATGGGTTTCATCTCTTGGAGTAAGCCATAAATCAAATCAGATGTTGGTTTTCCCCCAAACTTTGTGCCACCATTGCAGATTTGTGCATTGGTTAGTGTTTGCATTTCCCATTTGACAGCATGCAGTGTTCCTTCCTCTTGATTTCAAAGTGCTAAACTTAGCACGATGCGAAAATTCTCTTCTGCCAAATAAGCTAATGTGTTCATGGATTCCCTAGATTGGAAAATAAATTTTGAGAAGTCATTCCACGTACAGTGTAGGGACATGTTACCCTAACATTTAATTATTAATTTCTGCAAATTGATATGCAAAGTTTTCTTTTTAAAATTCAAGTTAAGTAAATGTGTTAATTATCTATTGGAGGAAAACAAATAATCACAAATTAAGTAACTGAAAACAGCATCTACTTATATTCTCACAGAGGAAGTTTTAAGTGGTCATTGTCAGAGTCACACGTTCTAAATTAAGGAGTACGGGAAAGAAACTCTTCTATCTTATACTTAGGATTTCATTTCAAGTTTATTCAGATCTTAGGTAAGGTTTGCTTTATTGTGGATGAATTGTGCTTCTCTGTTTTCTTGTTTGTTGGTGGCTGGAGATCACATCCTTAAAGCTACAAAAGAAATCCTAACAGGATTGCAGTTATGGTAGGTAATTCAAGCATGTACATTTCCTGAGGCCCGAGTCAGCAGGAAAGAATTCTTATCTCTAAAGACTACTGTGATTGGATTAAGACCATACAGAATAGTAACTTTTACTCTTTACTAAAAATTGACATTTTTGATATTATAGAGGATTTCTCCAAATTAACATACACCTATCACATAAAAACCCAGCTACTTAGGACTCTTCATTATAACAGAAAAATTCCCTTTTTCATGTTTAAGTATGACTGTATGTGGATGCATTCATTTTTTATAATGTCAGGGATAATGGCAGCAGAGTAGAATTCACAGTGTAAACAAAAGCCAGTCTACTTGCAAGTTAGAATTTTTTTCCTGAACATATGGTCATTTTTACTCAGAGTATTCTATATTTCTTGCTGAAGAAAGTCGCCTTGACTAGTTCTTTACTGCTTATGTAGGAAAGGAATACTCACATACTGTAGGCAGTGAGTCATGCAACTCAAAAAAATGAGAATTTATTTATATTCTGAGTAAATGCATCAAACTGAACCTCTACAATCCACAGTAGCATGCAGCAGAAATTAATTGCTGCTTTCAAAGTGGTCCTAACATGTCAAATACCTAATTTCTAGTGTAATTGTATTTTCTCTTGTTCTTTGCTCAGTCTGGAAAAAAACAACACTGTGTTCATCTTTGGAAAAAAATAGTCTCTCCTCATCCTTGATTTCCATTATTAGAACAGTTCTAACAACTTTTATGCAAAATCACATGCTTCACTATGCCCACCTGGAAAGTTTGGCATGCCCTACCTGGTGAGAGCTAGAATTTACATAGAAGAGAGTTGTTCAGAAATTCAACTGTCTAATTGATTCTTGAAAAAAACTACCTTCTTAATTGAGCTAATCTTTTTGATTAAAAGCTCTAATTCCAAAGTGGAATCATTGCTTGAGCCAAAAACATTCTTTACAGATGTTGATTCTATATAGAGGAACAAAGAAAGAACTTTTTCAAATTTCATTTTGTATTTCAATCAAAGAAAAGTCCAATGATATACACAACCACCAAAAACAAAATATAAGTCTGTTTTCATTATAATATGTATAACATTTAAGTGTAACAAATTCAAATATATAAAGAGACAATTTAAATCAAATTGATTAACATTTGGAGATAATCAATCATGGGCATGGAATACAACTTAATCGGGTAATGACTTCATTAAACATGGCTAATCACACACCACCTTGAACTCATTTTCTAAACATAGAATTAATTATTCAAATTATATCAATTAAAGAACAACAGTCAATGACTGGATTCCTTTTTAAAAGCTACCTAGGCAAGCGTGAAAAAATAATTCTGGCACCATTTTCAGGAGGTAGAATATGCATTGAATATATAAGAACATAGAAGTGAATTTTGAAATGAATAGGACTATAAGACCAAACAAGAAAACAATGAGTACTTTTATAACAGCAAAATCACATAATAGATTCTAGAAAGTAAATGAGACACAGAGAGTGTAACTAGGGGACTGGATAAAATGGCTGAGTGGATAAAGTACTTGCTGCATAAGTATAGTAACATGGTTTGGATACCCAGAACCCATATAAAAAGTCAGAGAGGATGTCTTGTGCCTGTAACTACAGTATGAGGAGTCAAGCAGGGACAGATGGGTCCGTGGGCCTCGCTGACCAGTCCTAACAACCAGGTTCAGTGAGAGGCCCTTTCTTAAAGAATGAAGTGGAGAAACAACCAAGAATAACATCCTGCCCTGGATTTTGGTTTCTACAAAATCAAGCACAACTCACTGCACAAAAGCATACACACACACACACACACACACACACACACACACACTCACATACACACACACATACACATCAAGTATAAAGATTACACTTGAATTCCAAATCTATGTCGTTATCTTAGTGTTATGTGTGATTTGTTTTTCATTCAAGCATGTTATTCCTCTTTAATATCAAACAGTAAAATGCATCTTCCTTTTTCCATATAATATACATCAATATCTCACCAATTCAGTGTGTGTTGGCACAAAAGCAGTTATATTTCAAGAGAACAGCTTATATAAGAGATTTGAAATTCAGAGTGAAATGTTATGAATACCACAAGGTAAATTATAAATGAGGTGTGCTAAATCGAGTATCATGGAAGAGGCTATCTGGCTTGCTCATTTATAGACATGTACTGAAAAACTTATTTTATGTCAATCACGTGTTGAAATCTAAATTGATTTTGCTTACAGCACTCTTACACAAGTTACCCCCGACATCTCTGACACTGCAAACAGATAAATGTGTTTTCTCATTACTCTCACTTAGTTACTTTAATAAGAAAAGTTCAGTAAAGGATATGAATGATAATAATCTCTAAAGTTACTCTGTGACTTGGGTTATCAATAGTTATTTAAGAAAAGTATCATTTTAGGAAATATTTTCTTTTACTATGATAAAAATGCTACAATCAAAAGCAACCTAAGGGAGAGTTTATTTGCCTATTGATATCAGAGGCATAGAAAGTTCATTACTGCATGTTATATTTGCCAAGGCAACAGGAGATGGAACTGTTGAAAGGTGGCGGCTTGTTCATCCAGGCTGCCTGGCTAGCTTAGCCCCAAAATAACCACACAGAAACTGTGTTAATTAAATCACTGCTTAGCCCATTAGCTCTAGTTTCATATTGGTTAATTCTTACATCTTAATTTAACCCATTTTATTAATCTGTGTATTGCCATGTGGCAGTGGCTTACTGGGTAAAATTTCTAGCGTCTCTCTCTGGTGGATCCATGGTGTCTCTCTCACTCTGCTTTCTTCCTCCCATAATTCAGTTCCATCTTCCCCGCCTACCTAAGTTCTACCCTATCAGGCCAAGGCAGTTTCTTTATTCATTAACCAATACAGGCAACACATAGAAAGAAGGACCTTCTACACCAAGGAACCCGAGAATGACATCTCAGCCAGATATAGGAGGTAGAAAAAGTAAAAAGCATGGCAGAACATAAACAATCAAAGCTGACCACAGCAAGTAACTCCTCTAGCAAGGTTCAATTCCCCAAAGCATCCATAAACTCCCCAGATAATTCTACTAAATGGGGATCAAATATTCAAATACATTTCAAACACTTTTCTCATTCTCTTTTTTTTTCTTTTCCCTGCAAACTTTGGTCTATTGTTTAATTATTTTAAATTCAATTTGACATTCTCATTGCTGATTGTGTTAATAAGAAGGTATCTAGTATTTATTTTTGAGTAAGGTGCTCACATAATTCTGGCCAATCTCCAATTGCAATTCACTACTAAAAGGCTGACTTTGACATCCTGATACTCCTGCCTGCACCTCCTAAGGGTTGTGATTAAAGTAGAATATTATTATTATCATTATTGATGTTATTGCTACTATTTTTTGTGTACATGTATAATTTGTGTGGTGGGTGCACCTGTACCATAGAACACCTACCACCTATCTAATGATCCACATTACCCACCAGAGAATATTTTAAAATTTTAAATGTTGTATATATTTGTGTGTAACAGAAAGAAAAAGACAGAGACAGAGAAAGAGAGCAACACAGAGACAAAGACATGAGAGAGAGTTAGACAGAGAAAAAGAGAGAAGTATTTTTATGGGGTGTGAACTTAGTGTTTGGTGTGTGCACATGTGTTGATAGGTGTGCATGCATGTACCATTATTATTTTTGATTCAGGGACTCTCACTGAAAGAGAGATCCATTGATTGGGGTGAGTTGACTGGCCAATGAGCTTTAATCCCTTAGTCACTCACTTGTGCCTCATGTTAAATGCAGCATACAACACTGTGTTGATTTTGTCATGTGACTTAGTGATACAAATTTATGTCTTAATACTTTCACAGATGTCACTTGACTGAGCTGTATCCCTCACCCAGAATTAATTTTTAATTGAACAGTAATTAAAGTGTGGACATGCCTGTAAAAGGACTAATGCACTAAATCACTTTGCCTATAAGCTGAAATTCATTGTATAAGAAATTTTGTGAAAATGATCACTGGAAAACCTCTCTGATAAAACAAGACCTAAATTCTGATGCATTTTCTGGTATGATTTATTATTATTACAATATTTTCTTCATTAAAACATTGAGCAAGCAGACAAAGATATTTACTTTTAACTAAATGGTTATTCTTTAACATGTTTTGTTTAAATTTGATACTAAAACTAACAAAACACATAACTGAATTTTAAGTGATATCTAATTTGATATATTTATGATGTAGAAAATAAAGTAAAAGTATCAATATTTCCCATCACTCTATGTTTGTATGCAGATATTAGCTTTCTTCACAGCATGTCTCAAAACAAATAGAGATTCATAAAGTAGTTGTACAATAATAATAATAGTAATTTCAATTTGAGCCTCATTTCACTCTACATTATGTTTGAACACTAGGTATGATTTTTCTGAAAATTAATGTGCTCATGTTGTCATCCTGAACCTGTTGTTAAAGCATATGGAAATAATACTCTTAACCTAGTAATTTAGTTTAATAGAAGTTATGCCTCATTATCATATATTTATAAAATAATACTGGATAATTTCATGGAAAATTGTTTCTGAAATTATTGCATTACGATAACTGAACACAAAAAAACAATCTGAAATGAAAGTTTTATCCTCCTGCCCTTATGAAACCACATTATAATAAAAGCTTGCTGACGTGTTCATAGTTATTTGCTGAGGAAGAATATGATAGTAAAATATTAAATCTAATAGGAGCAATACATACTGATAATACATTTCATATGTATGTTTGTTTCTCACAATTGCAATGCACTTTATTATGTCTAATGAATACTGTTGAGCTTCAAGTTCAATATTAGAATCTGAAAATACCTGGGTAACTGCTTGCAATTCCATGACAAATACTTTCTACCTTGCATGGTCCTCGTCAGAAAGGTTATTTGTCTTTGTAAAATATTTACAGAATCAAAGACAGCTATTTTCATGTATATTTATCACCATTTTATTTTATGATGGCAATGTTGTACTGAAACAAATGATGCAAAAATTTAGAAAAATAAGCATTGATTAAGTTGATATACTGTAGGGTTAAGACAGCCCCTTTAGGGGGCGGGGTTTGCCTCGGGCGAATGCCTACAGATAAATGGGCCCGCAGGAGGTGGCCCCGCCCTTCCTTCCTACCTCCTGTGCCACGCGGGAACTTCTGTTCTGTAAGTTTATCATTAAAGTGGTAAATATTCTTTAATATCTGTATTGCATTTATTTACGTCGATACAATATACTAACAGACTAGTTCTCCTAGTTAATACTCATTACCACAATATGTGGAATAATGAATATTTATTAAATGCAATAATTAGTTTCAAAATGTTTTAAAACAATTAATTATGTTATTATTATTGTCCATTTGCATTTTACATTTATTTTTTCTTGATGTCAACATATTCTCAAAGAACAGTAGATAATTAATCAACAATATTTGTCATAAAATTATCTTCAACACATTGACATAAGAACATTATTAACCTCGATATGTTAAGTCAAATATTTAAAGCTATTTATGGCTTATTGATGCTAACACCATTCTCCTTCTTTTCACTTAATGGGGACCAAGAACTTTAAGTTAATTAGGTCTCATTGCTTTCATGTCTCTAAGAATCGTAACCGACCACATCAAGGGAATTAAAATCCACTTTGATTTTACCACCTGTACCTCTTTCACTACATCTAATTCTGCTTGAAAATTTGCTCTGAATGACAAAATAATAGAAAAAAGTATCAAAAAGAACAAAATTGTTGTGGAATATTAGTTAAAGATGTGATACATTTCTTTAAGCTATAACTATTTGTTTAATGATTCAAAGATGTGCTGCATTTTTTATGTTGTATTTGTTTAACTCTGTGAGGCTGTGTTACTTTGCCTGTCTGAAAGACCTGAGTGCCCTAATAAAGAGCTGCATGCCCAGTAGTGAGGCAGGAGAGAGACAGGTGGGGCTGCCAGGCAGAGAGAATAAATAGAGAGGAAGAATGGGAAGCAAGAGGAGCAAGTAAAGGAGAGGGAGAGAAAAATGCCAGTGGCCAGCCACCCAGCAACACAGCCAGCCACGAAGTAAAAATTAAGAAAGAGACAGAGAATAAAGAAAGGTAAAATCCCAGGGGCAAAAGGTAGATGCAATAATTTAAGTTAAGAAATACTGGCTAAAAATAAATCTAGCTAAGGCAAGACATTCATAAGAAAGAATAAGTATTCCTGTATTTATTTGTGTGCTGAGTGTCAGGCCCCTATGAACAAGGAGTAAAGTAAAATGAAACAAAAAAACTACACATAACTATATATAAAAATTTTAAATGCTTTGTCTTTAGGAATAAATAATTCAATTAAAAAATTATCAATCATACTGCTCAATATTCAATAAATTCCTATTCTATATAGCTTTGCAAATTCAGTGATGTTTAAAGATCTGCTTTTAATTCAGTGTGCAACAATCATAAAGTGTAGAGATATGTAAACCTTCTGCATGTTAGAAAGAATATCAATGGACTTTTGCATGAGTTAAAGTAAACAAAAAGGTAAATAAATAAAAATAATAAATTGAATAAAAGGTGTTGAATGAGGGATTGTTTAAACTCATGCAGCCAATCTTTTTGTTTTATAGATTATTCTTCTCATTCTTACTGAAACTGTTGAGGATATATATATTTAAAATATAATACATTCCTTTGAAATGTAATAAAATAACTATTATGGTGAACAAAATAGATACACATACCCTGATTGCTCTTCGAGCAGATGAGGGAGGGGGACTTGATTAGGGGAGGGGGAGGGAAATGGGAAGCAGTTGCGGGGACGAGGCAGAAATCCTTAATAAATAAATAAATTAAAAAAAAATAGATACACATAACAATATTAACTATAGCTGTGTTGTGTATTTGATCTTCTGACTTAGGAGTACAGCACATGTGCAAAACAAATTGAGGTCATTGCCCTCTCTCTTCCACTTGAGCCCTAGTATTACCCCGTCTCACACCTGATAGCCACCATCTTACCTTCATTTTCAAAATTTTGAACTACTCTTGGATTCTATTTTTAGATATCATATGGTATTTGTCTTTCAGTGTCCAAGTATTTTGTTTTAGACTAATGTCTTCTGAAGTGTGTCACTGGTGGCACACACCTTTGATCCCAACACTCAAGAGGTACTCAAGAGGTAGAGGCAGGCAGATCTCTGAGTTCAAGACCAGCCTGATCTACAGAGTGACTTTCTGGTCAGCCAGGGCTATGCAGAGAAGCTATCTCTAAAAACAAACAAATAAACAAACAATAATAAGCCCTCTGAAATAATTTATGCTGTTAAGTTATAGATTTTTTAAGAGAAATAATATTCTGTTGATCTATTGTACTGCAGTTTTATTACCCATTTATTACCCAAAGAAACATTTATAGAAATATTTTCAAGCTATTAGAAGTAATGATGATTTAAACATAGAAGCAAGGTATCTTATTCACGTGCTGAGTTCACATCTATCAGAGGGGCTGCTGTGACATCTTATCATTCTGTTTCCATTTTTAGTGGATCTTCCATGTTGATTTCCAGAGTGATGATGCCATTTCCCGCTTTCAATAAGAGCACAGAAGGGCTTGGTTCTCTTCCATGGCCCAATTACAAATGCTTCTTATATCTTTTCTTTTCTAATAATAATAATGATTCTGAAAGGTGATGTTCGGGATTTTGAGTTATAACTCTCTAATGGGTAAACTTAAGAGACACTGATCACTCGGCATATAGTTGTACTGATGTAAGTAAGATAAAGAACAGTTCCAAAAATAAAAGCATATACACACATAGATAATTATAACGAGAACTTTTTTCCACTCAACTTGCTGCCTTGCCACTTTTTGTGTCCTTTGTTGTAGAGAATAGTCTTAGTTTGGTGTGTTATTTGATCGTTTGTTATGTATTTTTCAAACAATCACCAACACCAAGAATCATTCTCCTATGTTTGTACCAGGTCTTGTGTTTAAGTCTTTAATTCATTCTGGTTTGACTTTTTGTATATTGAGAGATGATGATGCAAGCTCATTTCAAATATACGTTTATCCATATTTCCCAACACTTTCGAATAATTTTCCATGTTCTTCTTGATATCCTCATCAAAAATTAGATAACCATCTATTCATATACTTATGGATGAATCTTTCTGCTCCAGCTGTTCATGTGCTGGTCTATAACACTTCAGTTGCTATAACATTGAGATGGAACTTGAAATCAGAATATGATGTTCTCAACCTCAAGGATACCTCCTACTATTCAAAGCTTTGTTGTCCCATACATAGGTATTGATAGTAATTGTGTTGAACTTGTAGGTTGTTATGCTAGTGCAGACATTTTAAATTACATAATTCCACCATCATACAAAAGGAGCATCTTTCTTCCTATAGTTTATCTTAGTTACTTACTTACTTACTTGTATTCATAAAGGTACAATCTGAGAAACTGACGATAAGAAAGTATATGTTTAGGTGTTTCTGTCATTGTCGAATTATCAAAAAGTGCATTAATCTGAGCTAAGACACCCATGATGCTACTAGGAAATATAATATTTTAGGATGGCTGTTGTATATGCAGTCCATATCAGACTGCTATTTTGTTCTCAGCTACATGATCATATTTCTGTTTCTTCATTTCATTATATTCTTATGCTTTCCATTCTGTGAATTCCTCACTTCTGTGAGATTTATTCATAACTATCTACTTTTGTTGTTACCGTAAATGAAATTGTTTCTCAAATTGGTTTAGAATTCGATCATTATCTAAGTACACATTATACCTCATTTTCACACTAATTTTACATCTCAAAACTATCCTGAAACCTAACAGAATTGTTCAATTTTAGATCTATCAAACTCATATAAAGAGAAATATTAAGTGTCCACTGCTAGGGTATTCCAAAATGATGGTACTACACTTGCTGAATATTTAAATACACATTACTTGGACCTTAATCCAAGCATACATTGAGAAATCTGGCGTTACTCTGATCACTGGAGTCCCGTGCATAATGTCAGGAAGACAGATCTCAGATTCATGCTGATGTCCTGTTGCTTTTATGTCCTAATTATCCCGAAGGTTAAATTATCCCAGTGTTCAGACTCTTCACAGCTTTCTGCTCTCTTCTATGTGAAAAGTCAAGCTTTTACGTCGCGAATATCAACTATAGCAGCAGAACTCATCGAGCAAGGATGATTTCGTTCAAGATGACTGCAGTTGACTCAAAGACTATCAAAGTAAATGGGATTAGACTCAGTTTTATTGAAATAAAAGGCATGAAATATTTTTAAGCTCCAGAAAAAATATAGGAGACGCTTAGGAAGGAGGTTTCCCAGTGACACCAGGTCATCCGTGTTTAGTTATTAAGGCTGAGCTACTAACCTCCCACAGGCAGGATAGGAAGCAGGGCTCTCGGCTGTGATTACTACGTTTTGAAGGGCACATCACTGGTTTCTGAGAAAGACTCTCTTCTGTATGTTGTAATGGGCTAAAAGGCTGTGAGAAGGTTCTTATCACATGGTAAAAAGAGAAAGAAATTGGAATTGTAATGTTTATAAAGTAAATAATCCAGGAAAAAAGGTTAAGAGCAACTAGAGCCAGGAGAAAATTGTCTAACATTTACTCAAGGTGAGAGAAATTAGAAAATGGTCTCAGGAAACAGATTTACAGAGCTAGTATCAAATGAAGGGTAAAATGTATCATTTAAAAAGACACAACCTCACCTTAGTCTTAGAGCTTGGCAGATTTTGCAGAGGGTTTCTCTGCTGCTAAAGTACTACCTTCAGTCTCAGTAGAGTTGACCCCACTACAAATTTCAAAGTACATGCTGTCACTGGTCCTCTCAAGATCCCACTGAGGACTAAACAATGTTCCCACATAGTTCATCCTTTCAAGACTTTTGCTCCATTCTGGTCTCATTGGAGATAAAGCTTTTGGAGACTAATTTAAATGTGGTCACAAGGGTAGGAACCTAACCTATAGAAGAAAAGTCCACACAGAAGGGAAAGCATAAAAACTTGGTATCTTTCCAGCCAAACACCCAAAGGAGACTTTCTGAAAGAGAAAGAGATGGGCAGCTGTATACAAATGGGAAAGAGAACTTTCAGCAGAAACTATGTTTTCTGTCAACTCAATTATAAACTTCCGAACTTCAGAAATATTAGAAAATCAATGTCTGCTGTCTAAACCTTACCATAATAGTTTTTTATGATACAATAAGCAAAATAATATAACATGTCATTTACTTTCTGTGTTCATTTCTTCTTTAAAAAGTCCTGTTTTATATCTTCTTGTGCCTACAAACCACACTTCCAGTGTCCCCTTTCTCCTGGAAGTTGTTTCAATTTGTTTAATGTCTTCTTATTTGAAAGATATACATCATTCTTGTTTACACATATAATAATTTATCCAGGCAACACCAATTTATCTTTTATTGCGAATTCCATACTTTTAGTCCACTTCCCATCTTTTAAATAAGACCTGCTTACAGCCTGCTTCACTATCTATCTTCCAAAAGCAACTTATGAATTTTTGCTTTGGAGTCAGGCCACACAAATACTGATATATATTGTATATTATAGCATATATAATATTGTATAATATATAAATTTCTTTTATTTTGATTTGATATCCAAAACTTCATTTCCATATTGTACTTACTTATTTTATTGCATTCCTTTTTTCTAGAGATTTTTTTTGAAAACACATTATAAAAATATTTCTATGTAAGGTGAACATCCAAACAGCCTAGGCTCCCACAATGCCAGTATGTGCAGTAGGATCAAAATCCAGTGCCATTGTTCTTGACTTCTCAGCAGTCCTCATTGTCCGCTATGTTCAGCGAGTCTGGTTTTATCCCATGCTTTTTCAGACCCAGGCCAGCTGGCCTTGGTGAGTTCCCGAAAGAACATCCCCATTGTCTCAGTGTGTGGGTGCACCACTCGCGATCCTGAGTTCCTTGCTCCTGCTCTCTCTCCTTCTGTTCCTGATTTGGAAGGAGGTGGGCGATCCTTGGACTTCCCACAGGGCAGGGAACCCAGTCTGCTCTTCAGGCTGATGAGAGAGGGGGAGTTGATTGGGGGAGGGGGAGGGATATGGGAGGCAGTGGCAGGAAAGAGACAGAAATCTTTAGTAAATAAATCAATAAATAAAAAGAATTTTATAAATATGAATACTAAAAAATATATTTCTATGTAAATTCAACTGTAGTTTCTCAAGATTAAGAAACTCATTCACCTTATGTCTTTGGACTCTGTCTTTAATGTTTAATTGACTAATGTAGAAATTAGATTTCTCCTCTAACCAAATTAGTCAATTTTGTGGTTTAAAATATTAGTTTTCTCTCTGTACATGAACAAAATTTAAATAAGGAATTTAATTAAAAATAATTTAAGTCAAAAGAGTTTATGAGTTATGTATCAAGTACAGTAATCAAAACTTTTAGCCATTAAACTCAGTTGTAATGGCTCCTTTGACAAATTATATAATTTTAGCTAAATCCTGCTATGAGTAAAGAAAATGATTGTGCATCCTGTTTTATGTTTCAATCAATATAACAGTACTCTTTTAAGTGAGAACTACACATTTCTGGTTTCACCTTCAATTAAAAAAAATGCAAGGAAATGGCCTCTCCTCCTAACCATCCATGGGCAAGGACGGCGGGCATTTGGATTCCTCTCTGCATCGCTTTCCATAGCCCATTATTGCCCGGTAACAGCTGGTGACACGGAGTCACTGTGTTCTAGGAAAGATTTCTCTTCCCTCCTCCATCTGTTTCAGTTCATTTACTTCAGGAATAAAACACTGCTCTGCCTGGCCTGCTTACAGCATCTTATCTACAGCATAATTTAAAGCCTTTCAGTTAGAGGAGGCAAATTCTGCATTCAGAGAGAAGTTTGACTTTAAACTCGTGTGGGGGTAGGAGAGCTGATCGAATCATACAGAAACTTTGCACAGATTGTATAGAAAAATATGGGATGCCTATGCTAAAAGAAGCTAAACCTGACTGTTCAACATGTGTGGACAAAGTGTGTCTAGTATACTGAGGTTTACTTTGAAGCTAAATGCCCATTATTTATTTCCACTGAAGAACAGAAAGGACTGTCAGTTTGTATAAGCACCACCAGAGTCGTGTCACTGTGTTCTGTTGCAAGAGACATCAGTGAATGTGGAAGCAATTGTTCTTTCTATTTCTGCTACATTTACACCTGGTTCAAAGGCCTCAGTCACGGTAATAAGAGATTGCATTTATTTTTCTCATTTTAAATTCTTTCTTCCTTCCTCTGTCTCTCCTTATAAATCTATGGGGAATCTATGTGGGATAGAAAAGCGGGGGGACTGACTTTTTCCATGCCTGACAAAAATCACAGACTCTACACACACACACACACACACACACACACACACACACACGTATACACACATGTGAAAGTGCTCACAAAGAGATAGATGATAGAGATAGATAGATAGATAGATAGATAGATAGATAGATAGATAGATAGATGATAGATAGATGATAGATAGATAGATAGATGATAGATAGATAGATAATAGATGATAGATGACAGATAAATAAATAACAGAGAGAGATAGAGACAGAGAGAGAGAGAGAGAGAGAGAGTCTTAAAAACAATTCTGAACTCATATTCTTCACCTAAAAAACAACTGGCTTTTTCACAGAGTTTCTTATAGTACTAAGTAATAAATTTAATTGAAAGCATGTGAAGCAGTATTCATCCCATTGTTGAAGATCAAAACAAAGGAATGTAGTATTTGCAAAAATAATGAGACATTCTTTTTCTTATATAATAATTATTTTTATAAATTTTAAAGAAAAAAGGATTTCATTAGACTTTTGAATTGGTGTCTTTGGTCTGATTCGCAGAGAAGAAATCTAAGATCATATTCACAAAGTTCATGTTTTGAGAGCTGTATAATCTTCACAAACTCATTACTTGAATAAATCTAACTTTATTCAGTGCAGTATAAAACTACTGCTTATATTGAAATATATAAAACATACACTATATTTTATAGCTCACTGACTTTTTCTTCCAACTTAGTCAGAACTTTATTTTTAGTTTCTCCAAGTGAATATTTTATTATATCCCTTAGTAAATACGTTTTTATTTTTAGATTAAAAAGTAAAAATCTATGTTAATTACCTTATTTGCATCCAAGTTAAGATATTGCTTCTTCTCATAAAGCAAAAAACCATGTGACTAAGCTATGCCTTAAAGTTTCATTTACACATTTTCCACTTTAAGGCAGAAAGGGCGTTTCTGATAGATCTTTATGTTACACCAATATCCTCTCCTTTTCTTGCTGCAATACTTATCAGCATAGGGAAAACTCTTAAGTCTCAAATTATTTTGTCGAATAGATACACTGATCCCACACCTGCAAACAAAAATAATCAACTTTCTCTTCCTCAAATCTCAAACTTCAGTAATTGATTATAATCAAGACAGTCACTTAAGAAATTCAAAGCATTTTTAACTCTTTGGTTTTTTATCTACTTACTTCACATTCAGTCTCTAGGTAACCTTTTTAAGCAGTACATTTTTAAAAACCTTAAAGTTCAAACTACTTCTACCCACCTCTCTTTCTACAATACATCATATGTTTTCACTGATCTCCTTCAGGGACACTGGAAATGTATCAGTCAAAATAAGCAAAGTTTTTATTTATTTTGACAAGAATTTACTTAACTTTATCATCTGTGTAAATGGATAAGAAACATTAAAAAGTATTTTTTAAAATAATATATTTATTTATTATGTATACAATATTCTGTCTGTGTGTATGCCTGCAGACCAGAAGAGGCACCAGACCCCATTACAGATGGTTGTGAACCACCATGTGGTTGCTGGGAATTGAACTCAGGACCTTTGGAAGAGCAGGCAATGCTCTTAACCTCTGAGCCATCTCTCCAGCCCTAAAAAGTCTTTTGAAAGAGTCTTATTGAAACCCACAGCTCTGTAAACTTCCTAAAACATATAAACATACATGTATTAAAAGAGTTTTGATGAAACTACTTTACAACCGGATGCATAATACCTCAGCTAGACAATACATGCTACAAGTCAAACACTGCCCAATGCATCCTCTGCCTGCCCACCTCTCGGGAGCTGGGAACTTCACAAAAGGGACTTCACCTTACTGGGACAAGTTGGAGGTACATCCCCGGGTGCTCCATTTGTATCCCTGCTCTGCTGGTTTAAGCATTTTGTGCAGGTGGACCAAATTTATGTCCCCAAGTCCCATCTGCCATTAGATTAGTTAAGCCTGCCTCCCACATTCGAGGGTGATGAACTTAGAGGAGGATGCGTGAGGCTCATGAGAACTGCCAGGCTTCCACTTGGGAGAGAAAGGCAAGAGGAACCTGTCCACTCCTAGCCTTTCTTTTAGAGATCTTCCTCCCTCCCCACTTTTCACCCAAACTGCCAAGGTAGAGTGGGTGAAGAAGCAGCCACCATTCCACACCCATTGCAGCGTAATCCATGTTTACAGGCAACAGGGAGAAGGCTTTGACTGGGGTTTTGTAAAGGGGACGCACTTCAGCAGTCTTTCCTCGTGGGGAACAAACAGCTCACTGGAGTTGTTAATTATTCACACACACAAACAGACACACACACTCTTAAGTACATTAGAAGATTTGATTCTGCCAACAGTGGGATAGGCAATTATAAATATTATGGTCCAAAACATACTTAATAACTTGAAAAACCTGTACTATTTTCTTATATTCAATTGTGCATTGGCTCATAGTAACTTTAAAAAGATTGAATACACCTACACAAGAATGACATTAGGTAGATAAACATTATATAATTGTTAAGGCTGAAGTTTAGATCCTCACTTTACTTAGTCTTAAAATATTAATCAAAATATTAGGTTTGTGGACATTTTCATATTGGGATCAGCAACAACTTATAGTTTAGATTTTTTTTTTTTACCATTGAATGTATTTGGTTACCTTGAGAGACAGAATTGCTTAGGAAAAAATTTAGAAAAGCAACAGTCTCTTTCAAAGGGAATCTTGCCAAAATATATTTTGATTGTTTTCTGTTTTAATTTAATGCCTACTATCACCAGTGGCCATCAACTGAACCAAAACCATGGGCCAGTTCCTGTCCACAACAGGATTTGATGCAGTCCTTGAAATAAAAGTCATTGACAGATATTTCATAAAAATTAAAAAGATAAAATAAGAGTATTTGATTAAATGAAAAAAATATCCTACAAATCTGAAATACCTGAAATACTTTCTTTTTAGGTTTTTACATAAATAAAAGCAAAAAATAGCTTAATACTATTGGAGACTTGGAATAAAGATTTTAATGAAATAATTTAGATATCTTGAATACACAAATTACTATACTATTATTACATTTGTGTTAGTTATGTCAAAGTGTTTCTATATTTTGAAACAATGCAAATTTACTAAAAGTAGTAAAATAAAGGATTCAATAACTTGCCTTTCTTGTATTCTTGTATATAATAAACTGTTAAGATTTTTAACTAGCCATATTGAAAAATCTGTGCACTTCTGTGAAAAAAATACATTTTCTGAGCTCCTAAAGGATTTAAAGAAAACTATTATTGTTTCTCATAAAAAGTGTGCACATGATCTCTTGTTCCAAAAGAGCCCATTTATTCCATGTTATTCTTTTCATCTACAATTATATAATATTGATAGTTTAAGTGTTTTAATGAATATTTCATTTATTTCCCTGGTGCACAGAATGTGGCTAAGGGCCTGGAGAATCATAAATAATGGAAGGGACTCTTACTCTTCATGAGCTTCCAATGTCAATCTGGTGGAAGAATAATGTAACATATGGGTCTTACCGCAATCATTTGAATTCAAACCACCCTGTTTTTTGACTCAGCTAGAATAGGTGTGGAATTCCAAAACTTTAGAGAGGCTGATGGGAAATGTGTACAAAACCATAATGTTCACTTTCATTTTAATCATGCCTACCAATTTACAATTGCCATTCAGTGCATCCTTCTGTGAGCACGACAGAGTGTGGTAAATCATTTAAAAGTGTCCAATGATTAGACTCCTCATTCTTTACAATAAATGCCTATATTTATAGCTCCTGCATTTGAAAAAATAAGCAAGTACCCCCTAAATTAACTACTAAGTCTAGGGCTATTATGAAAAATATGTGTAGTGACTTTCTCATTTCAAAAATTATATCAATTGCATAAAATAATGTAAGTCTATATTTCATAAAAGTAGGAGTGGAACTGTCACCTAAAGGAGACGAGGGGAATGGTGTGTGCTAGTTACTTTTCTTTCATAATGATAAAACAAAAACAAAGGTATTTTGTTTTGTTTTGTTTTTAGTTACAGTTCTAAACTGAGTTCCTCCTGGTCAACTCTTGCATGGCAACAAGTGGCAGGCATGGCTTCTGAAGATTCAATTTGAGACCCTTAACCACAAACATGAATCAGGGAAAGAAAACTGGAAATGACAGTATTTAAATTCTTCAAGCCTACCCCCAGTGAAATACTTTTTCCTGTAGAGTCATCATCTCCAAACAATATCACTGACAAGGAACAAGGGTTCAAGTACATGAGCCTATGGTAGATATTTTCATCCAAACCACCACAGAAAGGCAAGAGATACAGTGTGTTGTAATAGGAGCAGCGGGGCTACGTCCCCAGCACCCTGCCGCCCGCTAGCTTATGCCTGAAATAACAACACACAAACTGTATTCATTTAAACACTGCTTGGCCCATTATATCTAGCCTCTTCTCGGCTAACTCTTACACCTGTACTAGCCCATTTCCAATCATGTGTGTAACACCCCAAGGTGCACTTACCGGGAAGATTCTAGCCAATGTCCATCCTGGGTAGGAGCTTCATCTGCCCGGGAGAGGGGAGCATGGCCTCTGAGCTCACTTCCTCTTCCTCCCAGCATTCTGTTCTGTTTACTCCTCCCACCTATGTTTTAACCTATCAGGGCCAAAGCAGTTTCTTTATTGCTTAACCAATGAAATCAACAGATTGATATATGACACTCCCACATCAACAGTGGGAGAATTTTCTTGAATACATTGTATGTTTACATGCAAAATTCCTTTTTTATTCTGACATGAATATTAACTAAAATGCTAGCATTCCACAGTTTTCTCAAGCACTTAATTTTTATATATTTATTTGTTTGTACTGTATAGTTATTTATGTTTATTTTATGTATATGAGTGTTTTTCTTTCAATTAGGAGTCAGAGAAGGGTATCAAATCTCCTGAAGGTACAGATGGCTGCGAGAGACCATGTGATGCTGGGATGTAATTCTGGGTTTTCTGGGAAAGCAGCTAGGGCTCTTAAGTGCTGAGCCATTTCTCCAGTAACTTCTCAAGCATTTTTGAGAATGTTTTAGCATGTATATATTCATACACATTCTGTATGTGTGTGTGGGGAGTGTTTTCAAATTCTTTGTTACAAACCTTAGGTGACAGGACTTCAGCCATCACTATGATGCATATGCTCATACTGGCCTGGATTGGTTCACAGCTCTCCACGTCACTAATTTTAGCCAGTTATTCTACTGAAATAGGCTCCTGAATTCACTCATTTTAAAAAAAAAAACATATAATGTGAAAAATTTACAATTGTGGTATCCTTTTTAATACTCATACATAAATCTTCTCTCTACTTTTCACATTTAAAAATTATAAAACTATTCTGCAGAAACAAATAATACCCCTGTGAACTGTACCCATCACTGTTTCCCTTATCTCCCAGGCTTTACAGGATTCATAAATAGGACCCTAATTTAAATACCCATTAATATCACAGATGCCCTTATTGCTTTGACAGGCATCTTCATCTGGTGTCCTCCACTGTGTAATCTCAGCATTTAAAAATACACAAGGATTTTCCTCAGGGTATTGGAATCTATTCTTACTTCTAATCAAACAATCATGAATAAATTTTTACTATAACTCCATTAAGGTACTTCTTTCTTTAACAGCACAGATCCTCATGCAAGAGAAACATTCACAGAATGCAAAATAAACACCAAATATCATAACATTAACTCAGGGAAATGGTGTGTGGAATATTGAAATGACTTTCTACTAATTTGAAACTTTTCTATGTATTTATAATTTCTACAAAACAAACAGTGAAATAATTATGGTAAAAACTGAACTGCGTTTTGTAGTATACTTCATACAGGTCAAATGAAAAATCAAAACATTAAATTCTAAAATTCAATGAACATGCCAAATTGTGGTGTGTCTGCCAACTCCACATATTTGTCAGAAAAACACTGAGAAATAATTATGGTTAGATATTCATATAAAAATTATTCTCAAGAGGATGTAGACTGATTTTACTCTTTTATACAAGTACAAAATGTCTTTCATCTTGAAAACCAATTAGCAATGTAAACTAGTTTAAATATTTTACATGAATTTCAAAGGCAGAGATCAATGGACCATCTAGCCTTAGTTACTCTTAGCAGTTATGTGGTCCAGTCACACATTCAAAGAGTAATTTGCTCTATGATATCCCTAGGGGGTGACATCTCATTCCTATATGATTGCCCTGAGTAACTCTCAGCTTGTTCATTTAAATTTTGGGCTTTTTGTGGTGTAAAAATTACACACCTTCTTCATAATTTTTACCTATTAATGTTTCTTCCATCATTTGTTCTCCTTTTAAATATTTAAAACATTTCTCCTACCTGCTCAAGCAAAAATTTTTAAATAATCTGTTGTGGACTATGGTAGGTAACTCCTTACTGCCATTGCTTGTAAAATATTACATGGGCAATGTAGTAAGACAAGCAGCTGAAAGTTTGACATGGCCAAATGCTGGTAGTCACACCCATTTTCCAGGTGGTAGTCACACCCAGTTTCTTGGTAAGTAGTCACACCCAACTTCCAGGTAATAGTCATACCCAGCTTCAAGTTGGTACTCACACTCAGTTTCCAGAGGGTATTCCCACAGGATTCCTAGTGGTAGTCATACGCAAATTTTAGGGACAAAGAAGGCATTGTGTTGAAAACAAACATTTTGAGGAATTTAAGACCTTTGAGCAAATAAACATTCAAAGAAGAAGGGACAACTGCACAGAAAAATTGCAAAAAAGGAATAATCTAACCTAATATGATCTCTGAAGTCTCCAAAAATGTGATGGAATCCAAAATCAACTATCCCACCAGGACTATGATGCCACCACTAAGCTGAAAACATGTAAATATCAGTTTTGGACTACAGACTGCTCAGAACAATTTTGAGGTGGCTAGCTGAGATGATCCAGCTTGACAGACTCCTCTAGTCAGGTTTTGAGACAAGCCTTACACTTTCCCATTACACAGAGACTGGACAACAAATTATACAGTTGCCTCTCTGAGGATTTGACATTTAATCCAAATATTTCTTTTCAGGATCCCCTAAGAATGTTGTTGCCCCCAGACAGCAGGAAGTAAATTTGAGAACATGTTGTCCACATTCTCAAGAGGTAGAGTAGGCAGCTTTTAGTCTTTCATTGGGTTATGGATATTTGTCACTGTTTAGGGGGGTTGGTTACAAGTTGTTATTTGGTAATGGTCAGTAAAAAGGCTAAACAACGAAGATTGGACTCAGAGTTCTTGTTTTGAAAAGAATAAATGGAGGATATAGATATGATAGGATAAAAAGGGTAGATTGTTTAATCTACTATAAAAAGAAAAAATGGGTTATAGAGATATGAAAAAAAGATAGATTATTGAATCTACTTCTAAAAAAGCAAGTTTCTAATATTTTACATCAGACTTTTGCATATTGCATACAAATTTTCTATACAGATGCATATTTGAAATGAATTTTTTTAGAATATACTGTGTTATACATTTTTATGCTTGTTCAGGGTATTGTTCCTATAGAGCTCAATTAACAATATAACACAAATTTTTAGCCCTTGAAAGTTATTATTACCAACTACTTATAATAATAAGGGAATGCAGATTAGTAGTTAGTCATCTATTATAATCTAATTTGTAGTGATAGTGGGTACATTTTTAAGGTCAAACATACATTTAAAATAAACAGGCCATCTTCAAACACTTCAGAGAGCTACAGAATATGACATTTAAGATGTTTCAATAACATAAGCTCGTTTTTATGACAATGAGACATGTCTGTTCCTGGAGGGATCAATCTACTTAAGAGAAGATGATGGGCATTGAAGAAACTCTGCATGGAGTTTACTTTCTCTGTGGCAAAAGTACATCACTGGGTATTAAAGTGCCCTTGCCTCGATTTCTGACACTATGCTGTTCAAATTGGATAAGCAGGACACAAAGAGAGTGACTATAAAACTTTGTCAAGACAAGAAGATACAATCCTTCAAAAATCCTGCTTTACAGAAAAGTCTTTCACGTAATCTAGGCCTGTAGGCTGAAGATGGATGTCCTAATATTTCAGAGGAACTTTGTGTGATTGTCCAGGCAAACAGATGTTGTTGTCATTTCTCATACTTTTTTAGAAATCAGTTGCTCACACTTCCTGTTGATTCAGTTAATATTATTTCCTTTTCAGGTAATGCTTATGGAACCTCAGTTTGTCATGAGACCATCAAAGTCAAAATATATTTCCATTTCTAAAAGTCATCTAAGGAGGCTAGACTTTATAAATTTAATTTCTAAAGAATTTATTTAATCTAGTGGGAAATTGTGCAAAATACTAATATCACTATATGCCCTGATGTTTTTTCTCAGTGCCACTTACCTCTTAATCTCTATGCAGAATGTTCTTAGAAAGAGTAACTTGAGCTAACACATCATATTCTGACACCAGCAGCTTTATGTTCTGATACACCTGCTATCTCTCTGCATTCCTTCATGATTCATAGCTAATCAGAGCTTTTTCTCACAAAAAAACTTTGCATTTTTTTTGGCTTGATAATCAAAGGATCTCAATTCTATTTCAAGAAAGTACAGAATCTCACTGTACTTTTTCTATTAATTAAAATGTAATTGGATAGCTCTGGAATTGAGGTTATCATCTGCTAACTGAAATTATTTGTGCCAGAAAGGGTATTGGCTTATTTTACCACATCTCACATTAAACACTACAATATTGTCTCAACTCATCTATTTTCCTCATTTAATACCTCCCAATTTATTTCTTCAGTGAGTAAAGAAAGTAAACTTTTAGCTGCAAATCAGTTCATGCAAAGTCTCATATGTATATTTCCCTCAAATGTTGCTATTTAAGCACTAGTCAGTATTAAAAAAAAACAAGCTGAATTGATACAATAAATCAAAATTAAGGCTCAAAACAAGCTAAGTGTTTTGGTGTGGGATGTCCTTCTTTATATGTGTTGCTTTTACTGGCTAATGAATAAACCTGCATTGGCATATATGTCAGGGAAGACTATATCCAGGCTGGAACTGGAAATATATATATATTATATATATTATTTTATATATTATTATATTATATATTTATATTATATATAATTATTATATTTATATAATATTATATAATATATTATTATATTTCTATATTATTATATTTATATTATATATTTTTATATAAATATATATAAAAATATATATATTATATATAATCAAGAGAAAGAGAGAGAGAGAGTAGGCAGAATCAGGGAGATGCCATTTCACTGCCGCAGGAGACAGACAGATGCCAGAACTTTACCTGGTAAGCCACAGCTTTGTGGCAATACACAGAACAATAGAAATGAATTAATTTAGGATGTAAGAGTTAGCAAGAAATACACCTAAGTCCTTGGCAAAACAGTGTGGAATTAATATAGCTTGGGTCTGGGTGGCTTGGAAATGAACTCATAGTCACCAACTGCAGTGCTTCAGTCGAAGATAAGCAATTTGAAGTATAGTATCTGAAGACATATGTTCACTAAAGAGAGGATGAAGACAGGAAAGATTCAGAATTATCATTAGCTCCTTGACAGATTGAGGAAATAGTTTTGATACTCATTAATATATAGATTTAAGAGAGAAAATACATTTGGTCTCACAGTATGTATTCATTTAAAATCAGGATTAGTTTTTGTTGTCTACAGAAACATGTTCAATCATTAAAAGTCAATTTGAACTGATCTACAACTAAGAGGTGAGTTGTATGGTGCAGATGTGATTTTCAGAACTATTGATTACTATTAATAGCTGAAACCACGTGAGAGAAAGGGAGCACCAGGAACAACATATGAGTAAAGATAATTGTAAACTCACAGTTACTAAGATAGAGACTCAACCTGAGTGCCCAACAGTGGATTAATGGATTATTAAAATTGTGACCATGAATGCTAGTCACCAAAATTCAAAATGAAATACTGCCCTTGGCATCAAATATGGATGAATTTGGTGAGTATGAGTGAAAAGTGTCAGAGACAGATGTGCAACCCACATATGATTTCACTCTTTGGTGTTAAAAGAGATGTTAGATCAAACATTGGTTAGTGATTATTGAAGGCTGACAAGAAGATGTGTGTTGAAATATGTAAATGGACATATACAGAAAACATATGTGGATTCTTTTGCATGTACAGAGCCTGAATCTGAGTTTCACTCCATATCATGATTCAGATCCAATTTCTTTATTTTTAATGGTACACTGAACAAATCTTTATATTAGATCAGGCTGCAAATTCCTAAGCACATGTACAACTGATCACATGTACAAATGGGTGAAAAGTTAAGTCTCTAGCTAACATATTTTTTTAACTTTTTTTTTCTTTTTCCGTTTATTTATTTATTAAAGATTTCTGTCTCTTCCCTGCCACCGCCTCCCATTTCCCTCCCCCAATCAAGTTCCCCTCCCTTGTCAGCCCACAGAGCTATCAGGGTTCCCTGCCCTGTGGGAAGTCCAAGGACCACCCAACTTCATCCAGGTCTAGTAAGGTGAGCATCCAAACTGCCTGGGCTCCCACAAAGCCAGTAAGTGCAGTAGGATCAAAAACCCATTGCCATTGTTCTTGAGTTCTCAGTAGTCCTCATTGTCCGTTATGTTAAGCGAGTCCGGTTTTATCCCAGGTTTTTTCAGACCCAGGCCAGCTGGCCTTGGTGAGTTCCAGATAGAACATCCCCATTGTCTCAGTGTGTGGGTGCACCCTTCGTGGTCCTGAGTTCCATGCTCGTACTCTCTCTCCTTCTGCTCCTTATTTGGACCTTGAGATTTCTGTCCGGTGCTCCAAAGTGTGTCTCTGTCTCTGTCTCCTTTCATCGCCTGATGAAGGTTAATATTCAGGAGGATGCCTATATGTTTTTCTTTGGGTTCTCCTTATTTAGCTTCTCTAGGATCACGAATTATAGGCTCAATGTCCTTTGTTTATGGCTAGAAACCAAATACGAGTGAGTACATCCCATGTTCCTCTTTTTGGGTCTGGCTTACCTCACTCAGGATAGAGTTTTCTATTTCCATCCATTTGTATGCAAAATTCAAGAAGTACTTGTTGTTTACTGCTGAGTAGTACTCTAATATGTATACATTCCATACTTTTGATCCATTCTTCCATTAAAGGGCATCTAGGTTGTTTCCAGGTTCTGGCTATAACAAACAATGCTGCTATGAACATAGTAGAGCATATACTTTTGTTGTATGATAAGGCCTCTCTTGGGTGTATTCCCAAGAGTGGGATTGCTGGGTCCAGGGGTAGGTTGATCCCGAATTTCCTGAGAAACCGCCACAATGCTTTCCAAAGTGGTTGCACAAGTTTGCAGATCCAATTTCTTGAATTCCCCCTCTTATCTACATGTATTCGTCAGATATCAAACAGAAATTCCACTGAAATAATCACAGAGTATGCACTTCACACTATTTTTCTTTGGATTTAGTATGGCTCTTTAAAAATGACACCCTACAGCTTGGGTAGTACAAAGAGCAAGGACTTCCCTGGTGTCTCTCTTTTTATTGCATGTGTCCCTGACTTTCCCTTCCCCATCTCCCTCTCTCCTGTGTAATTTATCTGTTTTGAATTCACAATACAGATTTTTGAGGCTCACTTTTTTCTTAAAAACCACATCTCAAACCTCTGCCGTTTGACCCCTCTCTAAAAAGGTGGAGCAAAAGTCCCTAATGGGGGTTATCCCTCCAGACTGGCCTCTGCATTCACTCTTCCGGTCTGCTCGGTTAGGTTCCCTGTTTTCTTTTATGTAGGGTTTTCCTACCATCACCCACCTCCTAGGATAGCTGCTTCCTAAAGATCCTCCACTTATTACCCTGAAAGTCCAGACTTAGAGAAGATCAGCTGCCTTCTAGAATTGAACAAATGATTATTAATATTGGACTTATGCTCAAAGTTACAACTTAAGGAAATTAATATGAAATACTTTGCAATAATGTATGTGCTTGGGATAAGATGAATGAGTAGCATGCGAGGATGTCAGAAGCAAAAGGAAGGAGATGTGTGAAAGCAGGTGATTATGCTGCCCTTAGGTATGCAGTTAATCACACATTGAACAGTTGGCATCTGTGAGCATGAGGGAAAGTCAGCTGGTATTATATGAGAATGAAACTGGCAGGAAATAGACAGTCACCAGATGCACAGGTACAGACAGGGACAGAATTTTGGCCAGGGGAAACGGGTCATAAAAAGTTTTACCAGTGAGGATCATTAGTTTCAGGGCTGCTAATTACTCCTTTTGACATAAAATACATACTTTACTCTACCTAGAACATCATACAGAAAGGTTAGCCATTATTAAACAGTGGTGTTTAACTTTGGCAAATTAATTTGGTGGGTTTATTTTTCATAAAAATGAAAACTTCCGTGGAAAAGGGAAAGTTCTCTCAAAGAAAATCAATTTTGTATGAAATTTAAAAGCTAGTTTGAAAATGATACTTAACAAAATAAGTTCCATATAATACCTTTCTGCTTTGGTCATAATAATAGTTGCGCTGCATAAATTACAGGTGTGCAGACAAAGAGCTTCAACTAAACGTTGGCATAAAATAAAGAACAAGGATGTGTGCTGTGTTCTTACAGGAGAATTTGAGAGCATGGTTCAAACTGAAGACACCGGAGAAGCTGGTCTTCACTCTCGCCTCCAAGTAAAGCTTCCTGTCAAGACCAAACATAGTCTTAGCTTCTGAAGGCAAGATATTGTAACGTAACTCTCAGAGTAAGTTTTTCTAGATTGTCTCCCAAACTATTTTATTTATCATTTGAAAAGTCAGTCCTGGAGAATCTCCTTATTTTCTACCTTAAAATTCTGTGGATGATTTAAGTATGTTCATTTTTTTTTTTTTGGTCTGAAGTTTTCTAAGTAAGACTCCTTATGCTATTGGTGTTCTGAAACTTTCTAAGGAATCACTGTAAGTGGTGATGGTGGTCCTTGAAATCAATAGTTGGCAAAAGTTTGAAAGTGCTGGATTAAGACCCAAACTGGAATCTGCTTATGGAGAAAGTGTCAAGGCCCTGATCATAATCCTACTGTTTACAACTACTGTTAAAATGATTGTGTCTGCAATTTTTTGAAATTGCATCAGTTTATCAGTTTTTATGCCTGTCTTTCAATATAAAAGAAATCAAATTATTAGAGGAATGAACTCCTGATCTCAAAAAGTGATAATAAAAGCTGAAAAGTAATAAGTGTAGGAAATGTCATCTCTGAACACAGGTATGCAAAATAAATTTTGCATAAATTTGTGTTATTTTTTTATGATTTTTATCATGATTTTTTTGTTTTTGTACATAAAGAGTTGATCCATCATAATTTTTATCTGCATACACTGTGAAAGTTTGCCCATTGAGAGCACTGAATAAAGTAATCATCATGCATTTCTGTTATATGTATGTGAAAAATACTTTCACAGATTCCTATAATTTTATCATGTATGGTTTTACTAATTCAGTGCTGCTATAGACTATTTTGAGCCCATAACATTGCATCTAGTAGTGTTCCTCAATTTTATAAATACTGCACTTTTATCACATTGTTTTCTTTTGACCTCTTATATAGTATATTAATAATTTATTCTCTAGTACCAACCAACATATCCCCCTCAAATCAAATTTCGTGCATTTTTCATGTTGACAATATATACACTATAGCCTTAGCACTGTCATTGGAAGTCATTTTATTGTTATGTCCCTTTAACACAACACTAGTATTTTATTTTTCCCTGTGTTCATGGCTTAAATAATCTCAGTTTCATAGACACCAATAGTTACAGGGATGGATCCTAACTATGGACTTGTAATTAAATACAATCTAAAAAATGACTGATTTCCTCAAAACACTCACACCACTCTAGCTCCAATGTATCTTAAAGGCAAGTCACTGTTGTAAAGAGGGGTCTGTCGCTTGGTGAAATCTTTCTCCTCTGGTAACATGCAGAGCACCTTCCAGTACCATGAATATTATTCAGTAGGAGTAAACCTTCTAATTAGTCACTCACTTAATTTCTTCTTATTTGATAACATAAATAAATATCAGTTTCAGTAATAGTGACATACCATTAGGTTATGGAAATCAAACAATAGCCTTCACAATAATCTTGATGATTATATTAATGCATTAATCTGTATCTGATGCATAAAATCAATTTTAGGTAGTCTTGAAAGTGGGTAGTTACAAACGACAGTGGGTTCTGTATCTCTCTGTGTGCCTTTCAGCATGGAAGGTCTGACTCAGGCTTGCATTCTCCATGATGTTCATGAGAAGCACCTCATATGAACACAGTCCCTTGAACGTGAGCCATCTAGCCCTCAAGAACATAGAAATAATAAATCTTCTATTCTTCATAAATTTTGCTTTCAGATGTTTTGAAATATAAACTGACAAAAATATTTTGTCATGACATTTGTGTTATGACATGCATTTTTCCATGACATCCAAACTAGCTAGAGATAACAAAATAAGTTATGCACAAATTTCTTGAGGATATATTTCAAAATTCACCATAAAATATCTGCAAATGGCATATAGTATAATATTCAAAGAATAATATGTCAAGATCAAGAGGGACTGATGTTAGAAACAGAAGGATAGTTCCAAATGTGTTGAAAAATAAATCAATTCAATTTTCTTCAATAACAATCTAAAAATAGATTAAAATACAATTTAGTAATTATTGTCAAACTAAGCACAGCTATGATGATCATTTCAATAGAGTCAGAAAAATCCCAACCAAGTGAAATATATTTTCATAAAAAAACAATAAAATAAATTTTTTATCAAATTCAAAATGGGATAACCTTTGCTGGAGAGGCTGTGGAGGAACGGGTACCCTCATCCATTGCTGGTGGGAATGCAATCTTGTGCAACCACTGTGGAAGTCAGTGTTTCGGTTTCTCAGGAAATTCGGGATCAACTTACCCCTGGACCCAGCAATACCACTCTTGGGAATATACCCAAGAGATGCTTTATCAAATGACAAAAGCATTTGTTCAACTATGTTCATAGCAGTATTATTTGTAATAGCCAGAACCTGGAAACAACCTAGATGCCCTTCAATGGAAGAATGGATGAAGAAAGTATGGAATATATACACGCTAGAGTACTACGCTGCGGTAAAAAACAATGACTTCTCGAATTTTGCATGCAAATGGATGGAAATAGAAAACACTATCCTGAGTGAGGTGTCCCAGACCCAAAAAGATGAATATGGCATGTACTCACTCATAATTGGTTTCTAGCCATAAATAAGGACCACGGAGTCTACAAGAGGTGAACCTAAAGAAGCTAAGTAAGAAGGTGAACCCAAGGAAAAACATATAGTTGTCCTCTTGGCTAAGGGAAGTAGACCAAATTTCCGGGGAGAAAATGGGATCTTGGGGATGGGGTGGGATGGGGGTAAAGGGAGATGGGGAGAGAAAAGGTAGAAGGGAAGGAGGGGGGACTTGGGAAACAGGAGAATTGGGATAAAGGAAAGGTGGATAGGGGAGCACGGAACCACAATTCTTAGTTAAGGGAGCCAGTTTAGGGTGGGCAAGAGACTTGACCCTAGACGGGCTCCCTAGTGCCCAAGATGAGGTTCCCAGTTAGTTCCTTGGGCAGCTGAGGATTGGGAACCTGAAATGACCCTATCCTAGAGCAATACTGACGAATATCTTGCATATCATCATAGAATCTTCATCTGGTGATGGATAGAGATAGAGACAGAGACCCACACAGGAGCACTGGACTGAGCTCCCAAGGTCCCAAGGAGGAGCAGAAGGAGGGAGAACATGAGCAAAGAAGTCGGGACCACGAGGCATGCATCCACCCACTGAGACAGTGGAGCTGATCTACGGGGAGCTCACCAAGGCCAGCTGGACTGTGACCGAAAAAGCATGGGATAAAACCGGACTCTCTGAACATGGCGAACAATGAGGGCTGATGAGACACCAAGGACAATGGCAGGGGGTTTTGATCCTACTTAATGTGCTGGCTCTGTGGGAGCCTAGCCAGTTTGGATGTTCACCTTCCTAGATATGGACGGAGGGGGGAGGACCTAGGACTTACCACAGGGCAGGGAACCCGGACTGTTCTGTGGACTGGAGAGGGAGGGGGGGGGGAGAGGAGTGGGGGGAGGGGGAGAAGGGTGGGAGGAGGGGGAGAAGGGTGGGAGGAGGGGGAGAAGGGTGGGAGGAGGGGAAGGGAAATGGGAGACTGGGAGGAGGTGGAAACTTGTTTTTTTTGTTTATGTTTTTTTTCTTCTTTTCGCAATAAAAAAACAAAGAAATCTTTATTAAGCTATAAAGATAGTCTTAAAAAATGTAAAATCTTGTTATAACTAGTGGTGAAAGATTTAACTGTTTCCTAAGAATGGGAAAAATGCATGAATATCTTCCCTTAGCCTTACTATTCAAAATCACGTATCATTCATAGCCAGTGCATGATTGTCTGAGTAGAAAATCTCAAGCTTTCATAAACATGAACAAAGCATCTATCATGGAAAGCCAGTATATGCTTTTGAGTTTGTCAAAGTAAAAATTCAGAATAAATATACAAATACCAGTCATATATGTATTAGCATCAACAATAAGATAAAGATATTTTTATAAAGTATCATTTACAGTTTATATAAAAGTTACATACCATAAATATAAGAAGGATTTATATTACAGAAATTGCAAATAAATTCTAAAAAAAGAAAAAAGAACACTTGAGTAAATGAAAAAAAAAGAAGTTTTTGGGTGGTTTTTAAATATAAAACTTTCTATGTTAGGATCCAAAATGAGTCACTGGATTCCATGTAGTCATGAAAGAATTACTGATATAATTTAAACATATGTTGACAGAATCAAATTAGAATATTGGAGAATAGTGTTGTGCTAGACTAGCCAATACAATTTTAAAAATAAAAAGCTGAAGGGATATTATACAGTAGCTAAGACAGTATGGTATGAGAAAGATTCTAGAAACAAAGATGAATGGGGATCAATTAAAAATATATTGTCAGTCAATTATCATAACAAAATACTCAGCACTAACACTAGGTGGGTAACTTGAGCAACAGATATTTAATTTCTTAGGGTTTTAGAGACTGAAATTCTAAGATAAGATGCCATCAGTATTCCAGCATGGATGAGCTGATGAGCCAACAAGTACTAATCTCTTCCTGAGGAGGGAATGACTGTTGAACGATGCAGGGGAATGAAGAATCATTATTCTTTTGGAATGTCGTTGTAGTAAGGCCACTTGTTTGCTCCTGGATGCTCAGCCCCAAAATAGCCACACAGAAACTATATTATTTGCAATACTGTTTGGCCAATACCTTAAGCATATTTGTGGCTAACATTAATATCTTAATTTAACCCATTTCCAGTTTTCTGTGTTTTGCCACATGGCTGTGACTTACAAGGAAAATTTTATCTTGCACCAGCAGGGCTACATGGCTTCTCTCTGACTCTGCCTCCTTTGTTCTAGCATTTGGTTCAGTTTTCCCTGCCTAGCTCTACTCCACCCTATCACAGGCCTAACACAGTTTCATTATTAAACAATGGTATTTACAGCATACAGAGGGAATCCCACATCATCTCCCCTTTTCTGTTTAAATAACTTTAACATAATAAAATTATATATAACAAAACAGGTATCAAGTAAGAATTATAGATACAATATTTATATCTACTTTTTCTTTTATCATAACTAAAGAAAACTGTAACTATAGCTACATATTCTTTAATTCCATCAAAGACTCCAGATGGATATAATGTTACCTAAGTAAACAGGAAATGTAAGCAACTTTTAAAACTCTAGAGATGACAGAAACATCTCGCTGCCTGGACAGTCACCCAAAGTTCTTTTATACTGTTGGGCATCCAATCTTCAGCCCACAGGCCCATAATATCCCACAGACTTTTCCATGAAGCAGGAAACTTCAAAGACAGTTCTGCCTATATTGGCGGACATGACCATGTTGCTTAGTGGATAATGTTTAATAAATTATTTTTAACTTTCAATTCTCTAAAGATACCTCTAATAATACCTAGGTTGTAGTTAAACACAATGAATCGGTTATTTATTTACTTTTGTCTATATGTTTGTTTGTTTGTTGCAAAGAGATACACATTTCTGCCACTGGTATTCTTCTCATGATTTTAAACTGCTTTATTTTTATGTTGCTACATTGCTCCTACAAATAAGGAATAGAAAGGTAATAATCCTTTGGTGATTTACAGGTTTGTTTGTGAGCAGCAACTAATAAAACACAGGTTTTAAAGTATTTGGAAGATGTAAAATTTGGGCCTAATGAATAATTATTGGTGCTAAAGATTCCTAGCTGCAAAGGATACCTAAATGCTCCAGGTGTTCTCAGTCAAAAAGGCTAATGACCCCACCAGCTATAATTTATAAAAAAAATAAAGACCTCAGTTCTTCAAGTGAGAGAAGAATGCAATAAACATTGTAAAACTTTCTTCAACATTAAAATATGCAAAATGTAAATAGTCCTGGTCCCAAGCTTAGAATGCTGTGGAACTGTAAAATGGATTTGAAATTAGTTATTTTGCTTACACTATAATATCCAGAGAATTAAGCCATGACTTATGTTCAAGAATATCACAAGTTTTACCAATATATCTGTATGACAAGTATTGCCCCCCAAAATACACAAAGTCGTATCTGCCAGTCCTAGTGTGTTTCTCTGCCTCTGTTATCTATCTATCTATCTATCTATCTATCTATCTATCTATCTATCTATCATCTATCTCCTTGTGAGTGTGTATGCATGAGCGAATGTGTGAGAATTTTCTGTATGTGTATGTTTTTGCAACACTCCTGTGGACTGTTAGCTTTTGGATTAGATAAACTGAGTCAGGTTCTTGCTTCAGAGTTTATTCTGCTGCTGTTTTTAAAAACACTCAAGTCCTCCCTGTATTAAATATTAACTGATATTATTAAAGATTCTTAAACTTTATGTATATGTGTTCATGGACGATGTTGATATGAGTACAGATACCCTGAGAGCCCAGTATATTGGATCACTTTGGAGTTGAAGTTGTAGGCAACTGTGTACTGCCTAAGTTGGATCTAAGACCTGAACTTGGATCTTTTATAAAAGCCGTGTGACTTCTTAACAGCTGAGGCATCTCTCTGACTCTAGAAATACATCTCTATCAAGCATTTATTTCATGTTCAACAGTATAATTTTCTTATTATCAAGTTCATCCTCAGACAAAAGAATTATGCTGGTTACATAATTCACTCTACAGAACCCAATTATCATTGACTAATAAAAGACACTTAGCTTATTAATTATTTTTTTTATTTATTGTCTCCCTTTTCAATGACTTTTTGAGCTATTCGATGGGAAATGGTTGCTGATACATGATGGGTATGAAGGAATACATTAAATGGTTAATTCTTTCTAAGCTTTCCATTTGCAATCCTGTCATATTACAATCATTAATGAAAAACTAAAATTCAAATTGTCAATACATTTTATAAGGAAAACCCTTCAGAAATATGTCCAAAGTCACCCTACCACCTAATAAAACATAGTGAATCCAGGCATGCCATTTTGTCAAAATGCATAAAATAAAACCTCCCATATCCTCATTGTGCAAGAGTACTTTGGGGAGAGAATGCACGCACTCTTTATAACTTGTGAAATGAAAAGCTGACATGATTTGTATGTATATTTGAAAGGTAAGCATTGCTTAAAATGATAAAAATAGATACAAAGTTTGAAGATAAAGAGTACCTTTTAATTATTGACTTAATTATGCTGTAATCTAAATCTTAAGCAATGCATTTTCCATAATATTTCTGAATTATATTTTTTTCAGATGAGAAACTCATGAATATTGGGATGTACAATAGGAGCAGGGCCCTTACTTGTTGGTTTCAGATACCCTTACAGATTCAGAGCTCGGGGATGAGCCCCCTCTGTACTACTGTGCTTTGGTCCACCCTATGTTCCTAATTCTGTCTCATTGAGTGATAGTAACCCTTGGCTCAAAACTATGCACTTGTTTATGGATTTACAGAGTAAGAGAGGCAGGTTTACAAATCTCCCCCTAAATTCCCTACTATTGTTTTTACTTTATCAGCTCAATAATTTTGGTTCCTTATAATTTCAGGTTGTTAATTTACTACTGAGACTTCTATCCCTGAACTTCAGTTTATATGTTTAATTAAGTTCCGGCTAGAGTATTTTTTGGTTTCTTGTCCATGTTACAAACTGAAAATGATAGTACCACAAAAACTTGCAACCCTCTAATAATATTTAATATTTTACTAAATAGTACTTACATAAGGACACCTACATATTTCAAATATATATATATATGCAAATATACACATACATAAATCAAAGCAAAAACAAAACAGAATTCTTAGTACACAATCTCACTGAATGTTGAGTCTGACATGAGTTTGATACGTTGGAGACTTTTGCATTTCTGTTCATTCAATTCTGTTTTAACAGATCTTCTTTATCCCCTGACTGATTTCATCCACTATTTCTTTCACACATTGATTATAATGGCAGTGATCTTAAGGTTGAGCAAGTATTAGTTCTTATTGAGTTAAATGTCCCTCTTTAACTAGAATTACAGTTATTTTCTGGACATGCAAGAATATTGAATATGATATGCATGGAATAAAGGGAGGCGAACACAGGGGATTGGAATATACTGTAAGATGTGCTTTCTGGTCCAAGCCTGGAGGGTAGTAATGGTGTGGGGTGCTGCTGACAAAACAGAATCTGGGCACTAGATATGAGACCTATGCTGGATCTGAGCATGAGAAGGATATGTGTAGGGAAGGATCAAAATAGACTCAACAGACAAAGTCCGAAAGTATACAAGTTTGGGCCTGGTTGGACAGAGGATGGGTGTATGCTGTAGAATATTACTGTAAGGTGTGTTGCTTTTGTTTATGCTCTGGAACATTTGTTTAATGATGCAAAGTTGTTTTTGATTAAGTAAGATTCACCTACAGTCTGGGAGCCTAGTCAGCAACTAGCTGACTGGAAGTTGTAGGGAGGAGGTAGGTGGAGAAGCACTTATTAAGAGGGTTGAGAAAAGCTTTAAGCCTTTTGGGAGATGTGAGGAGGCGAGCTAGGTGAGCTGCTTGCTAGTCAGCCTCCCTGGGAAGCAGGATTTTACCCTAACCTTTGTTTCTTAAATTCTATAGCAAGAAAGAGATTTAGATAAATTCCCTTAGTGCTTCTGAGAGAATTGGTGCTTGAGGGGACAGAATTTCTTCAGATGGCAGCCCTTGTGGCCTAGCCATTGTTAGTAATGGTGGAGCTGCAGTTCCAGACTAAGATAGCCACAATTTAAAAGGTAGACAATTAAAAAAGAGAACAACAGATGTAATTGATAGCATACTTCTGGTGTCTGTTTAGGGAAGGGGCAAGGGGCAAGCAACAGGGCAGTGCTGAAGGTAGAAAGTGGAACAAAACTGGGCAGAGTTCAATCTCTGGCTAAGTATAGGGTCAAGCAAGAATTTCCAGATAGTGTCAGTGGGGTTTGCAGCTGAAGCTGGGACTCTACTGTGGGATGGTCTTTCTGTATGCTGTGAAAATATGTTGTTCTCCTTGGTTCATGAATAAAGTTGCCTTGTCCTATGCAAGGTAGGATAGAGCCAGGTGGGAAATCCAAGCAGAGATACAGGGGAAGAAAGGTGAAGACTGGAAGATACCAACCAGCCACAGAGGAACAAGATGTAGAAAAGAGGGTCACAAGTTACCAATTACATGTCAAAGCATAAATAAGAAATACAGGTTATTTTAAGTTGTAAGAGCTAAATAATAATAAGCCTGAGCCATTGACCAAGCATTTATAAGTAACTAAACCTCTGAGAGGTTATTGGGGAACTGCTGGGTAGGAGAGAAACCTGCAATTACAGAACTCCTTACCTTAAAGGTCATGCAAGAATGGCACAGAAGGGCTGGATATAGAAGAGAATGAAATGAGAATTACAAAAAGATAGAAAGTATGATAAAACATTGAGAGAGAATAATACCATGAAGAGAGAGAGCAAGAGAGAGGTTTTCAGAAGAGAGTGTGTCCATATGGAGTTTTAGTAAACTGAAACAGTGAATAGCATAATGGGTTTGGCGACAAACAAACTTAGTGACTGTTGCGAGAAAAGGGTCAATAAGAGAATGCCAATGCCAGAGATAATATTTGGATTGACACAGATAAGCATTGCATCTACAGCCTTTGTAAATACTTAGCATACCAAAAAATGTTGGGAGTAAGAATACTGTAATCTTGTCATCTTTCAGAAAGTACTAAGTAATTTTATTTTATTTTGGATGACAAATTGTGTGACCATGTTATACATTAGCTTTAAAAATGATAGTGGATACAATTAGTAATTTAACTTTCATGTTAGAGAAAAGCTCTCTTAAGAAAGATTGGTAGACTATTAGTTAACAATTTCCTGATTTATAAATTTACAGCTAACTCTGAAAAGAGCTAAATTTTTTATCTACAAAGTCCAGAGTTATGGAATAGAGTCAGTGTCTGTCTGCCTTACTTCCTGCTATGATAAAAACACCATGTCCATGACAACTCATAAAAGTAATTGTTTAATTTGTCTTCCTGTTGAAGGAGGTTAGAACTCATGATGGTGTAGTGAAGGAATAGCTGAGTTCACATCTCGATTTAAACCATGAGGCAGAGAGAGGGCGCTGGAAATTGCAGGACTCTTTAGAAACCTGAACACCCATTTCTAATGAGACACCTCCTCCAACAAGACCACATCCAAACAGTTCTTCTGAAAGAGAACCAAGTGTTTAAACATATGAGCCTGTGTGGGCTATAATCATTCAAACCACAACTGTGGACTTTTTAGTTTTCCCACTCAACCGGGTTTCTCCTTTTCATTATATTCTTTTTGTTTTGGATTTACATTTTTAAATTTATTTGTATTTCTCTACTTATTGATGGTTCTCACTTCTTCACTGAAATTTTATTCTCAAACAGGTTTTCATCTTCATCCCATATGCTCTCAGCATTCTCAAAAGAATATAAACATTGAGGTACACACCATCAAATAAGAAATATGTTTAAATTACCTTTTAAACAGCAGAAGGACTAGTTTCCTCAGGATAGAATTTCAAACCAGAGATGTTCATGGATTCAGAATTCCACTTTATGTAATTTAAAATCGATGGTTCTATATTATTAGTAACTTTGTTGAAAGTACTACAAAATGGATGATCAAAAACATTTGAAAAGATATAATGAACATGTAAATAAATGCAATTAAAATATTAGTAGACATAATATTGTATGTGGTGATATTTTGTGATCTGACAAAATAAACCTTGCCTGAAGATCAGAGTACAAAAGAAAGCAGTTAATTTAACCATATTCACCAAGATCTCTGTGAGTTCAAGGCTCCTCTGGGCTACACCTATTTGATCCTGTCTATAAGAGAAACAGAGCCAGGAGATTGTGGCTCACACCTTTAAACCAAGCGCTTGAGAATAACAGACCTTTAATTCCAGCACTAGGGAGGTAGAAGCAGGAAGAAAAATGGTTGGACTGAGAGAAGGCTGTACAGGGGAAGAGGCAGGACCTCAAGGTATTCAGTCTGAGGACTTATAGAGACAGGACACACTTTTAGGAATGAGGATTGTAGAAGTAAGAGGTGGTTTTGGCTTGCTCCTTTGTCTCTCTGATCTTTTGGGCTTTACCCTGATATCTGACTCCAGGTTTTAATTATTAAAACTCATTTTATATCTATATGCTACTAATCTTTATACTTACATTTGTTTCTATTTGATTATTTCTGAAAATATGTAGAATACAAGAAAATATTTAATAAAATTAAAAAGTTCAATAGAGAAAAGAAATGTTAAATAATACTACTAACACTTATAAAGTTAAATTGTTACTACTCAAAACTGGTCACTAGTTTATACCTTGGTTTCTTAGGAGGGAAAAGAGAAAGCTGAATATATGTAGTTATATATTTTATTTCATTTTTTAGTTATTCTTTGAGAATTTTTCACATGAATACAATAAAAATGATGGTGTCCATATCTCAAATTTCTCCCTCGCATCTCTCATGTTGTTCGTCAGTACTTCACATGTCCAATTCTGCTTCCCATTCTTGTTTTACTTAGTAACCCAGGAAATCTAATAGTGCTGTCCATGGTTTCTTATAAGAAAAAAGTGTGACCTTATAAAAGCAGGGTGTTCACTATTAAAATAGGAAGTCATATTCTTCACACAGTCTCATGAAAGAAAAGTCTGTGACCGGTAATGAAATTATTCTTAATCAATGCTGTCTTGAATTTATATAGTAACCTTGTAATGTCCTTTGATTAAAAACAAATGGAATAATTTAGAAAAAATAAATTATTGCATGCTTAAGACAATGAAAGGGACAAGGTTTTAATATGCTTTGGATGAATGACTAAACGCATTATCCTCCTAACACACACTGTGTTGTCACTAAACACACACCATTATGGGTTTCAGTAATGACCATGAAAATTTATAGGGAATAGTCTGTATTCCAACTGAAGTTCACCTTGAAGTTTAATGAGACATTCAGAGCCTCTCCATAGTGAAAGCTTGTTTAATTCCTTCAGTTTTCTAAGATATATGTACCATTGTGTCTATTATAACATGTAATTAATACTTATGATTGTAAGTACATATTAATTTGCTTGTAATGAAGTAAACAATGCTTACTATGATTTCATGAGAAATGCTAATATATTTAATAATAATTTTTATCATCATATATCTGTTCTCACTAGAATAAACGTTTTCAAATTATGCTAGAATATGACAGTGCATTGTTTGTTTTGTGGTAATCCCTGTTTCAATAGCCAGCATATCACTCACTGTATGTGTTCATTTCTGCATTTTGATTTGTAAGCAGTTTTAGAGAAATGCAGTTGAATTCTCTGGGATTTGAATTAATTTAGATAATGTTAGCTGTCATAAAATAAACACCAATTTTCCAGTAATTAAACAAACGACTTGAAGCTTATTTTTCTGTTATGTAAACAGTTAAAATATACTTTAGCTGAATATTTCCCTTCTCCTCTTAGCTGCAATTCAAGGATTCACATCAGAAACACCCTGTGTGTTAGCACCCTTAGCTTTTCTTGGTTGGGATGGAAATATTCCAGAGAAACAGCTGCTTATCATCTGAGGCGACAGTTGTGTGCAATTAATTGTTTTTATGTGTATACTTTTTCTTCCACAGGCTAGAATATACAATTATTTTCTTTGCACATGGGATTTTAACCTTTTTTGTCCAATTTATCAGTATTTCCCAAAAGATAAATGTGAGGTTTTATGTCTTTATGTCCATATACATTCTTTCAAAATGCAAGACAGTTTAAATGCATTGCCAAGAACTGTAGGTTCAAAGTTAGACTAATTCGTGTGCATTTACCCTATCCCTTATGATATTAGTGTAAGTCACCTAAGTAATTATATCCCTATTAGTAAAACAAATATTTGTGCCATATCATCTCGATATGAGTGAAGAAAAATACCATGCAATGTGCATTTAACTGCCATATCTGGAAGATTATGCACCACTGTGAGCTATGGAAAATGTCTGCTGTTAAGGTATCCAATTTACAGAATGAATAGAAAAGCTTGACCATGTTTTAGACAGATTTTACACACTACCATTATGTTAAAAACCGCTAAGCACATTTTAATGACTCCATTATTGTGCTATAATATGGATCAATCAATTCCAAGATATGGCTAAAACACATCTTAATGAAAGGGGGAAAAAGGAGAATTTCAAAATAGTTCTGATAATTGTATTAAATAAATTCTGAAGTTCAGAAGATTTTTCACAAATAAGTAATATTAAATTGTTTCACAATGTCTAGCTGATTACTGAATTTGTCATTGTTTCACAAATATCAAAAAAGCACCAAATTCTGTAGCAAATGGATATCAAAAAGTCATTTGAAGTGTTAATGTTTCAGCCCCAATTCATTCATATATAATCCAAATAGCATCTAGATATGTGGCTCAGAAAAAATATTTCTACCACAGCTATTAATTTATTTATACATTCATTCTGAAAGTATTTCACATCATGTAACTAGAAGATTAAGATATATGTCTCAATAAATTATTCAGATATATATTGCTGTTTTTCTTGAAGCATAAAACTGTGATTGATCAGATGCTGCCAGAATGCTATACAACTATAAAAATGAAAGAAATAGAATTTACAATTGGTGAATGTCATAAAAATTAATTATCTAGAAATTAGGAACATATTAGAATTCTCAAAATTACCATCTGGAATGAAGATCATTAAACAATTTAGTGTTTTTTGTAGTTCCTTGACAGCCAAAATATTTTAACCAATAGTTTATAAACAAATTAGATTAAAGACTTCTTACTAACTTCATTTTAAGTGGTAAGAATATTAAATTTTTTTATATAGTAGTTAATTTCTAACATTGTATTGAGATAATTTTCTAGCCAAACACCAATCAGATAATTAAATCTAAGGTAGTGAGGTGACAGTCAATAATATGTTTGCCAGAAAGTTCTTCCAGCCCTACCTTACTCATTCCCTTGTGATATGATGCTCTCTCTCTAGCTGCAAGATGTCCCAGTTTCCAGCAGTCAGTTTGTTAGTGTTTCATGCATCTTCCTACACTCTGTTGTTCAGAGGATAATGCCCAGACAATGATTATGAAAAATAATATTTTTCTTAAAACCTTTTTTTACTTTTCACCCACTGAGGACTGTTTTGGTAGGTAGTATTTGCTTTTGATCTTTATCATGGTAATGATGGTTTCAACTGGTCTGCCCTTGGGTCTGATGGTTCCCTTTGTACAATATTTCATGTCCATTTAAATCACAGAGTTAAAGAAAATGTTCCTAATTAGTGCTCCTCTTATTTTACAGAGAAACCAATCAGCTTAAGAACTGAACCCATTTTTTTCCATTACTATTTTGTTTCAAATTATGTAATGTTTTTTGGAAAGTTTCTACACCCTGACACAATAATCCAAATGAGACCAAGTCATACTGAATGAGACAAACTCCAGGTTTAATTGATACAAATACTTCTGGATGACTTTCCAGGCCCAGAGAAAGACATGAAAGAAGACTGAAAAAAAACACGAGCATCTCTGGGGTCATCATTTTGGAAGCTTTCTCAGGGGTGGAGTCTGCAGCGAAGGGATCTAGGGATGGATCTTCCACCCGAACCTTCCAGACTCTTTGGATATATGGATGGCATGGTCTGGGGTGAAACTTCCATCCAAATATTCCAGACTCTTTTTGAGTATATGGATGCCAAGGGGTTGAATGAAAGCTTCAACTGAACATTTTTCTCAAACAATATTCTTACCACAGCATTTAACTAAAATCTGTGAGTACATCTTCAATTTTCCCCAATACTTTATTCATTTCCCTAAAAAAATTTATAGTTTCATGTATTAGTAGTGACTAGTTGGTTCCATTTCTTGGTCTCAGATTGTTCATAAGTTTGACATGTTAATTTGGGGCTTCTAGGAGATACATATGAAGCAGTATGAAAAATCAAATCAATGCATCATATTTATTAACTGTTATAGTACAATAAAAATATATTTCTGTCTATCATAAACTAATATTCCATGAAAAACCAACAGGCATTTTTTTATTCTACAGATTAATTGCTTAGAACTGTGTAATTGTGGAAGGTGACAGTTTACAGATGCAGAGTCAACATTATTTTGTTCCTTCATTCTCTATCAAAGTGTTTTTTATTCACCTTTGTATTTGAACTTACATCCCTTTAATTTTTCAAGTAGAACCTTTGAAATGTGCTTATAGCAGACTATGGGCCTTCACCAACCTCAGAGCTATGATTGATTGTCTTGAGATAATTTTTTCAAACACAGAGCTTATGCTCCTTGTCTTTGCTACAGCCTCACTACCTGTTGTGATAGTTTGAATGAGCAATGTACTCCCTAGGCTAAGGCATTGGTTTGCATTTGGTAATGCTGTTTTGTAAGGTTTAAGGGGCATAGCTTTGCTAAAAAATATGTCAAAGGAGGGAGGCTTCAAGTGTAAAAATCTTCACTCAATTTGATCTGATTTCATTTTGAGTTTGAAGATGTGAGCTCTAAGTTTCCCTTCTATTGTACCTCTCACCATGGCTGCCTTTGGTTATCATACGTCCCTGCTATGATGGACCTTTATCTCTCAAGAACCCAAATAAACTTTTCTTTTTGTGAGTTTCTTCAGTCATGGTGTGTTGTAAGAGGCTGCTCGTGTATATCTGGCTGCACAGCCCCGAAATAACCACACAGAAACCATATTATTTGCAATATTGTTTGGCCAATAGCTTAAGGGTATTTCTAGCTAACTCAAATCTTATGTTTTATTGATTTTTATTGAGCTCTACATTTTTCACTGCTCCCTTCCCCATCTCTCCCCTCCCCTTCAACCCTCTCCCAAGGTCTCCATGCTCCCAATTTACTTAGGAGATCTTGTCTTTATCCACTTCCCACGTAGATTAGATCTATGTATGTGTCTCCTAGGGTCCCTGTTGTTGTCTAGGTTCTCTGGGATTGTGATCTGTGGGCTGGTTTTCTTTCCTGTATGTTTAAAAACCACTTATAAGTGAGTACATGTGATAATTGTCTTCTTAGGTCTGGGTTAGCTGACTCAAAATGATGTTTTCTAGCTCAATTCATTTGCCTGCAAAATTCAAGATGTCATTTATTTTCTGCTGCATAGTACTCCATTGTGTAAATGTACCACACTTTTCTTATCCATTCTTGGGTTGAGGGGCATTTAGGTTGTTTCCAGGTTCAGGCAATGACAAACATTACTGCTATGAACATAGTTGAGCACATGTCTTTGTGGCATGATCGAGCTTCCTTTGGATATACATCCAAAAATGCTATTACTGGGCCTTGAGAAAGGTCGTTTCCTAATGTTCTGAGAAATCGCCACACTGACATCCAAAGGGACTGTACCAGCTTGCACTCCCACCAGAAATGCAGAAGTGTCCCTTTACCCCTCAACCTCTCCAGTATAAGTTGTTATCAATGTTTTTGATCTTGGCCATTTTTACAGGTGTAATATGGAATCTCAGACTTGTTTTGATTTACATTTCTCTGATGACTAAGGATGTTGAGCATTTCCTTAAATGTCTTTCAGCCATTTTAGATTCCTCTGTTGAGAGTTCTCTGTTTAGGTCTGTACTCCATTATTTTATTGGATTATTTGTTCTTCGGATGACCAATTTCTTGAGTTCTTTGTATATTTTGGAAATCAGACCTCTGTCTGATGTGGGGTTAGTAAAGATTTTTTTCCCATTCTGTAGTCTGTCATTGACCATGTCCTTTGCTTTACAGAAGCTTTTTAGTTTCAGGAGGTCCTATTTATTAATTGTTTCTCTCAGTGTCTGTGCTACTGGGGTTATATTTAGGAAGTGGTCTCCTGTGCCCAAAGTGTTCAAGTGTACTTTCCACTGTCTCTTCTATGAGGTTTAGTATGGCTGGCTTTATGTTGAGATCTTTGATCTATTTGGACTTGAGTTTCTTAAATTAACCCATCTCCATTACTCTGTGTATCACCATGTGGCTGTAGCTTACCAGGTAAAGTTCTGGTGACTTTCTCTGGCAGAGCTACATGGCTTCTCTCAGACTCTGCCTCCTTTCTCCCAGCATTCAGTTTAGTTTTCCCTGCCTACCTCTATTTTGCCTGCACAGGCCCAAGACAGTCCTTTATTAACCAATGGTATTCACAACATACAGAACAGAGTGCCACTTTATCAGAGTATTAACAAAGTAACTAATACACCATCCAAGTGTTTAATAAAATAATTATTTGTGTTTTTCTTTTATTCTGCAATTATAAAAGTTCCTACAGTAATTTCCACTTTCTGAGATGTCACTCAGGAAAACCTGGCTTTTTGATCCAAGGTCACAGTTAGACACATTTGGCTCAAATTATCTCTTATGCACTTTGAAGTCAGAGTTGTGTTTTACATGGACACTATCTTAATAGATTCTAAAAATTCCTTTAAAAATAGATACATTAACAAGAGGAATTAAAAAAAATAAAGTGATGAATACAGAATGACTGATTTTCTAATGTAGTTTTCAGAAAACAACTTAATGTTTACATGGAATCACTTAAGTTTTGATCCTACTGCACGTACTGGCTTTGTGGGAGCCTAGGCAGTTTGGATGCTCACCTTACTAGACCTGGATGGAGGTGGGTGGTCCTTGGATTTCCCACAGGGCAGGGAACCCTGATTGCTCTTTGGGCTGACGAGGGAGGGGGACTTGATTGGGGGAGGGGAAGGGAAATGGGAGGCAGTGGCAGGGAAGAAACAGAAATCTTTAATAAATAAATAAATTTTAAAAAAAGGAAACAAAAAAGGAAAGTGTGGAGAACAACTCTGTGAAGACTTGAATGCCGTAAATAGCACTTAGGCAAGAGTGAGATTGGTGTTATAGGATAAAGAATATAACCTCCCTTTTGTTTATAGGTCGTGTAATATCTTCCTTTTCTTGATGGTATTGAAGACAAAACCTTTACAATTGGATATTTTATTTATCAGTATAAACATTTCTTATTTTATGAAGTTTTTCCTATACCTACTGTTTCTTAAGTTTATGGCTCAAAATAGTCACTATGTTGAAGAGGCATATTTTTACATGATATATTTTGGTCACTTACAAACCTGTTCTTAGTAGATCATTCTGATCCCATTACACTTCTAGTACCTAAAAATGACTGCTTATTTCTCTGTCGTTCATCTTCTGTGCCAATACTCCTTGTGTTTTCTATACATAGCTTTAAAATTACCTTGATAGTATGTGCAATTCAAAGAAAGTGATCATACTCATTTTATGTATGTAAATTTCTGCGTTTGTTAGCCACAGTTAAAATATACCTTATACTTAAGGAAGAATCCTAACTGTCTTTCTTGCAATAGATGACAGAAACAAACTCATTCTGTGAAATAACTGCATAGATTTCTTTATCTGTTTTTTCCTGGAAAATGTTCCTCGTCATTCAGTTACTAACTCTTGAGACTGCTCTTCCATGTAGACTTTCCTCAAACTCAAGAACAATTTAAATCATTTCTTCTACTATGTTGAGAAGAAAAGTATTATATTAACCGAAGTGACAAAAAACTATACTCATGAACTCTTACTAGAAGACAGTTTTAAAGTTTATATAATGAAAATGATGTGATATTCCAAAAATTAGTTTATTCAATATCACCTTAGGCTCTAACCACAAAATTAGTTTTTTGAATTAAACAATCATGATAACAACAGAAAGAAAATTGGTTCCTTACAACAAGTTGCAGAGCTCAGATTAAGAAAACAGAAGTTACAACAGCTATCTGCCTCTCAGATGAAGCATGCCAGGCATCTGAATCATGTCAAGCAGCTCCCTGGAAGAATACAGATTGGTCCTAGCATTACTGAATGACTTCTACATATAAATACGTATATGCCATTCTTTGTGAATTTATCTTAACATTCCCAACAAAAACATTAAAAGAACCCTTAATAATATCAAAATGAGTCCTGGATGTTATCTTTACAGTTGTCGATAACATAGTAAAGTTGGTGTATTTAAAATTATACTTTTACCTCAAAATGGAATTATAAAATTTTATTTTGAGATATCTGGTTTTGATCAGAAGGAACTCAACTTTTATTGATGGTCAGTGAAAGTTCAGTTTTACAGCTTAACCAGAGGGAACCCCTGACTGTGATATAGAGTAACAGCTGACAGAATGTATCATGTTAACTTGTGACCATTAGGAAATAAATATCACTTTATGTTGCTGTATTTTCATCCCTGTCGTGTGCTATATAAGATTGTTTTGTCTATAAAGATGCAAGGGAGATATTAAAATCATTGTTTAAGGAAGACTGTGATTGAGGTGCCAAAGTAATTCATGAACACAATACTTTATCAAATATATATATATATATATATATATATATATATATATATCCTTGGGATATATATAATTTGATTTTTGATATAATATTTATATGATTATCTTTCTATAAATTTAATAAGGTAAAGAATTAATGAACTATTTTGTAATTAGACTAGGAAAGTAATAATCTTCTCTTAAGTTGTTACATATGTATGTAATTAAGTTTTCTTTAAGAAAATTATGTATACTCATATATCTATAAACATTTACATAGGTATGTAATAAAATCAAAGTAGTGAGATATAGATATTCTTAGATTATTTGTCACTGAAGAAATAATTATACTTTTAAAACAAAAATTAAGTTGTAAAAGTTTGATATGTGAATTGCTTATATATATAATATAATTATATAATATATAATTATATATTATATTATATTATATTCCATACACAGAAAATAGAGAACAAAAACATACTCATGTAAATAATAATTTTCCCATAACTATGACAGAGCATAATTCCATTTAACCTTAGCCAGGCAAGTTTCTCCTTCTCTCTGACTCTTGCTTTCTCTAGAATTCACAAAGATTTCCTTCATGCTCACTCATTTCAAGTCCCTGCTTTAGAAAATTCCATTCATAAGTGAATTGTCAATATTATCATATAATATTCCCCTTTAAAACTAGATTTTAAGATTTTTAAAAATGATGTTCCTTAAGTATTTCAAAGAAATATGAGCATGCAAACTTCTTTGGTGTACACCTTCTTGTATAATACTATTAACAGCTTAGATTACCTGAAAGAGGTCTGACAAGATTAGGTTCATTAATTTTCCATAATGATGGCGAAGGGAGCTCTGCAGGCCATGCCAGTTCCCAGGGATTTATAGAAGATTAATACTTAATAGGTGAGAGGGATAAATGAGGTCTTGTCCCCTTCTAGATTTATAGGTAGTTAATGCTTGCTTAGGAATAGTCTCTCTAGACTTAAACCCACCTTAACCAAAGCATAGATAATATTAGACTAATGAATTTTAAGTCCTAAATATGCCAGCCATCCCGCCCATGCTAATTTTCAAAGAACATCATGCAAGAGAGGCTGGAAAGATTATAAGAGCCAGAGGAAGGGGAGGAATATCATAGATTGCTGAGCACTGAGCGTTACATGATTATTGTGCCCTAAAATTATCATCAGCTCTAACTACCTGAATGATAACTGCCCAAGATGGAGCAGTTAGTCTACGGTGGTGTGAGGGGCTCACAAAATCATTTCTTTCTCCACATTTTTACAGACTGTTAATAATTATTAATAGAAAAGATTCATAAGCTCCTCTTATCTACCCCTGTCTGCAAAGTTATCGGTATTTAATGCTTGCTGGCAGTCATACTCCTAGGATATGTAGACAGGGGCATTGGCTGGGGAGAAAGATTTTTCCTTTCTAAGTACAGCGGCCCTCAAGTTACCCATGTTCCTGTAAGTAACATTAACACTGCCAACTGGTTCATCCAGATAGAAGTGAATGGAATCCTTTGGTTGTACAAATAATTCCATGAATTATTTGTAGCCCTAGGAAAAGTCATATGAATAGCTTTGTTCACTACTGGGTTTGCATTAGCCTGAGATAGCAGCTCTATCAAGGAAAATACTCCGCCACTGGAACCCACACCAGTGACTGACAAGGGAAAATAGAAAATGCAATTAGTTTAACGTGACTGAGATAGCCCAGAAAACCACAGTATTGGCAGATAACCCACTAAATCTTGGCTTCAGTCAAGATACACGCACAATTGACTGACACTTTACTGGGCCTGAATCACTGTTTAATGACTCAGTCTACCAAATCTTACCTCTCCTTTTCTTTCAGAAGTCTGTTCCTAAGCATTCTAAAATGTCAATTTATAAAAAAGAAGTCAAAATAGTTCAACTGAGGTTTGCCTGAATAGTTACCTATCCCTGTTTTGGTGGTGAAATTCTTTAACTTCCCTAACCTAACCGATTTGTGAGCTAATGGTACCTGCAATATCCTGAGAAAAAGAATAGGACTTAGGAGAGTTACATTAGTTCATTGCTACTGAACAATGAACTCATTGTTAGACTGGGTCTCATATTAGGTTTATTGACAATTTCCCACATATTGATTCATCAGTAAGTAAAACAATGAGGTTAACAAAGACATTTATGAGGTACATACATGTCGATAGCTTGTGAGTCCAGCTCACAAAACGATCTCCCAGGTTGCCAGTCAGACGATCTAGCTTAGCAAAGGAACTTAGAAACTTTCTTATCTGAGGAGTTACAGAATGAACTCACACAAGTTCTGTTCCAGTCATGTTCTTTGTTCTGCTGGCTCTAATTTTACCTCTGTAACTTCAGGTTTTCCTTTGTTTCAATTCTCTTTGCTTCTTTGTTCTTTAGCCTAAATTCACTTATTTTATTTTTCTTTTTTAACAAAAGGCTGAAACAATAATTTAAAAAAGCACAAGAGTTACAGCTCATGGGTCAAAGGCACATCCCTTTAGGGAAAGATAAGGACAGAGTCCTTTACCATGGCAACATAAAGTTTCAAGGTTTTAGGAGTAAGATTGTGACAAGAGGATGGGGCACAGATCCTGATGAGACAAGCTGTGAGGTCAATTATCAACTTTTTGTAGTCGGAGACTGCTTGTTCATTTCCATGCCACCCAGATCCAAAATAAGCACACAGAAACTATTCATTAAAACACTGATTGGCTTATTAGCTTAGGAGTTTCATTAATGAACTCTTACATCTTAAATTAATTCGTCTCTATCAATCTCTGTTTTACCAAAAGACTGCTGCTTACCAGGTAAAGTTCCGTCATGTCTCTTTAAGCAGCTACATGACATCTCCTTGACTCTGCCTACTCTCTCTATATATGTCTGTTCAGATTTCTCACCTGGTTTTGCTCTGCTAAGCCATTGCTCAAAACAGCTTCCTTAATAACCAATAGTAATAAAACATATTCATAGCAAAAAGGGGGAATCCCACATCATCTGCTACACTTGGTAAGTGAGGAATAGCCATGATTTTTGGCTGCTTTGTGTTAGTAACCTTGGTTAGACACCTGTGACTCTGACTATGTGCATAACTGTAAAGTTTTTAACTTAAGATTCATTTACAAAATACAAACAAACAAAAAAACAACCTTTAGTCTAGTTTGAACTTGCTCGAGCACAAAAATTGGCTAATTGTGTGCAGTTTTTGTTACTGAGTAGAAATTATTATAAAAATATATAACACAAGAAAGTGTTAGTCTGAGTAAAGGGAACAAAGCAGGCTTTTAGTGTCTTACAGCCTCATGAAACAATAGACCTAGTTATGAAGTGTGTTCCAGTATATATTCTATATATCTAAACTATACAGATTAATGACAAGTCATCTTCCTTGCCATCTACAGATACATGTGTGCCTGGTACTATGGAATATTTTTTATGAGATAAACACACAATCAGTGGGAAAACATCCAAAGATATACTTCAAGAATTAAGTGACTCTTGAGAAAAATTACAGACAGAAAAACAGTTATCTAAAGCTAGTAATCTAAGCTGTGGCTAGTGGGAATCCCCAACAGATAATCATTCATCTGGTAGGTTGACCTGTGAACTCTAGTTGTTACCAGCTGTATACTCCCATGGGCTCTGACACATACACAGAAGCAAATATAGATTTTTTTAGAAAATTAATTTTTCTGCAGGAATAGAACAGATTATTATAAATACATATTTTAGGTGAGACAGTATATTTTCTTATGTCATTCTCTTCTATAGATAAAATGTATATGTAATTATACAAAGATTTTTATTGTGGCTATTAGTTTGAAGCCACTATCCGTAGTTTCTGGTTGATGGCAACATATGATTCTTCAATCCCTGTAACATTTAGCTCCATTCCCTTTAAACCACTGCTTCCTGGATCTGCAGACATGTATTTACATATGCATGCATACATACATATATGCATATGTATGCATGCACCCACATGCATACACTAGCACACACATGAATACACACATATGCAAGCACACATATATGTATGCACAGTCTCATTTGTATAAAATGTTTTCAAAAAGTGACTTTTCCAGTCTTTTTATATTCAGACAAGTGGTAAGAATTTAGTGTTGGTCTGAATGAGCATGTGATCAAACCAGACTCTCTGAATGTGGCTGACAATGAGGGCGGATTGGGAAGCCAATGATAATGACACTGGATTCTGATTCTGCTGCATGGACTGGGTTTGTGGGAGCCTAGTCTGTTTGAATGCTCACCTTCCTAGACCTGGATGGAGGGGGTGGCCTTGGACTTCTTACAAGGCAGGGCACCCTGACTTCTTTTAGGACTGGAGAGCAAGGGGGAGGTGGAAGGGGAGGGAAATGTGAGGATGGGGGGAGGTGGAAATTTTAAATAAATAAATTAATTTAAAAAGAATTTAGTGTTGGTATCAGGTTGAGAAATTTGATATAAAATGTAAGCAGCAAGCATGGTCTAGCATACTGGGATAGCCTCCCTGTAATATCTGTGTTCTCTTCAATGTAGTTCTGGAGCTAGGTACCAGACAGAGCACAATTTCATAAGCTATACAGTCTCCCCAGTCAAGACAAGCAGAAAACCTGATGGACTGACAGGAAGCAGCACACAAATCCCTGTCTACACTTCAGAGCAGTTCTGGTGAGAACTGCATAGCTCTGCTACTTGGCACACACACTGTGGTTTACACCGCTGAGGCAGGACACTGGGTATCAGAACTTCTGCTTTTGCTTCTTTGAGAATGAGACCTCTGTGAGAAAGTAAAAGAATATCTGTGCTTGCATTTGCCTTTGTCCCTCTTTGGATTTCTAAGGTAGAGAATAATCAGATAATCCATACTCAATTTGGAAGAGAGATTGGAAACACGGGTTTCTGGTTTTTCTTGTTAGGAGACAGTGCTCATATGGGAAATCTCTGAGACACTGGAGATGCAGTTCAGAGTTAGCCACTAATTATCAGAAATAGTCACATGAACTACAATCATGTTTCCATTTGATTCTGAGGAACAACAGCATTCCTTATACCTAGCAAGTCCTCAATATATACTAAATATCAACATTTCAGCAATGCAAGCTTTTGCATGTTGGCCAGAGCTGGTGTGATGGAGAATTCCAAATACAGGTTCTGTTGAGTCTGTTTGTTTGTTTTAACATTTGTGACTGGTAGCTTGTTTCATCATGTAAAGATACATAATATGGACTAAGAGGAAAAGTACCAAACGTTTGAAAAATTGGAAAGATATAATAATCATGTATACACATGTTTGTATGTACATGAGTTTGTACATTTGTGAGTATGATATGAGATTGTCGGCCACTAGGACAAAACACATAGAAAAGAATTATTAAAGAGTAAAATTAGTGCTTAGCATAACTTGAGAAAGGGACTCAATCACAGTGAGGAAAAACAGGGTAATAAGAGAGGGTTAGGCATTTTTATTGCTGGATTCTTTTCCAGGCTATTGCTTTCCATTTTAGACTTTTAATATTTGTCAAAGTCGCATTGCCATTTATGTCAATTGGATATGCTAGAACAGAACCTTGGCTTATTCTCTGTACAGTTGTGGCTGTCCACTTAGCCTTCTGACTACTTAGTCATTTAACAAACTTCTGCCCCAGGTTTCCTATCAAGAAGCTATAGGGAGTTTAAAGAGAAATCTAAATCTGTTAGAGAATGCCAACTGATAAGGCCTGTTTCTATCTTCTGAGATAAGAGAGGATGGGTGAGAGTAAATTCTGAAGAATGAAAAGATTGTGGTAAAGAGAGAGAACAGCAAATAAGAAACTATTGTTGGAAGAAAAGAACTGGATAGAAACATTGAGGGAGATGATGAGGTCATGACACCATCAGCAGCAAGCCAGTTAGACTCTAAATTGAGTGAAACTAGCAGGCTAATAACTGCTTCACAGTCTCAGCATTGAGAGTTCAGTGTCAAGGGCTTCCAGAGAGATGGATTTCTTTTCCTTTCTAAGTTTGAATGAAAGTCCCTGCTTCTGAGAAAGAAGATGCTTTTGTAAGATTAGACACAAGCAAGTGACCAAAATCATCAACGTCTATTAGAAATAATAACTGCTGGAAAAAAATAAGTTAACCTTTCAAAGAAATGGTACACTAAAAAGTGAACATAAAATTCCTCCTGAGAAAGAAAGAACAGATTGTGGAGTTTTAGTAATTTCCCAATAAGATGGGGAAAGTGAATAAGTTTAAAAGCAGAGAGAATCATGGAATAATGGAAGACATCTCTTTAGAATACTAAAAACTGCACCCAGTTAATGATATCACAAGAAAGCTGATAATAAATACAATATGTAAACCTAACTTATTTCACTTAGAAAACCCATCCAGGCCACCACAAATTAGAGCACTCTCCATGACCTCACTTACGTGGGGATCTTAAAGGTCACCTCATAGAGACAGAGTAAGAAGGTGATTGCTAGGTGTAGGAAATGGGACAAAGGTGAAGAAAGGCCAGAAAAGAACAAAAGGTATAAGTGTCAGACTATAGAAATGTTCTACTATAACAAAATAATAACCATTGCACTCTGTTATAGTCACAGTGAGCAGTAGGATGTGGTATATTCCAAAAGTATCAACGAATACTTTTTCAAAAGTATCTAGTAATTAAAAAATATGTTAGCAAATAATATTTTAATTACCCCAACTAACTCTACAATTTGTAGGTGTTCCCCAATACATAGAACATTTTGTTAATTAATAAAAATTTGAGGAAAATATTCATTTGAAGGAAGATAAAATAATTTAAAATTTAGAATAATGCAATAAAAGGTTTGCCAGGTGCTAGGGATAATGAAAGGAAAGTTAGATGAAGAAAGACTGATTAGTGGATAGTGATAAATTACAAATGTGTAATTCATCACTCTTGGTGTTCCCTTGTACAATAGAATCCTATCAATAATTATAATTCACTTCATATTGCAACATCATAGGAAGAAAGTTAATTTTGAATTTTTAAAGATTTACTTTTATTTTATGTGTATGACTGATTTTTATGCATCTATTCAAATGCTCTGGGTGCAGACATGGTAACCATGGATGCTAGAGGTGAGTGCTGGATCCCAAATATGCATTTATATATGAGCCATCATGTGAGTACTTGGGACCCAAGCCCAGGTCCTCTGGAAGAACAGCAAATATACTTAATCATTGAGCCATCTCTCCAACTCCCAAAAAAGGATTTTGAATTAAAGGGGTGATAAATTCTGCAATGAAGTCTGCTTACCTGGACTTAAATATTGCATTGAAACATCACATGGTTTCCAATAATATGTACTGTTATGTTCCTGTGGATTCTTACGCTGAAAAAGTCAAAATTATGTTTATAGGTTTCCAAATATATATGATTTGTGTATGTTATCTAGAATTTATAGTAGAAAATATATTATTGAAATTGCACTATAGTTTTAGGGTTGTTTTCCCAGTTGAATCCTTTTAAAACCATGTTCCTAAGGTATAGAGAAAATCAAATTAAATTATTTTCATATAACTTATTCCGAGTAAGACTAAGGACATCTTGAAATTTGTGGGCAAATGGCTGGATCTAGAAAGCATCATACTGAGTGAGGTAACCCAGACTCAGAAAGACAAATATCATAAGTACTCACTCATAAGTGACTTTTAGACAAAACAAAGAAAAACCAGACTAAAATTCACAACCCCAGCAAACCTAGACAACAAAGAGGAACCAAAGAGAAATGTACATGGATCTAATCTACAAGGGAAGAAGAAAAAGATCTCCTGAGTAATTTGGGAACATAGGGACCATGGGAGAGGGTAGAATGGCATGGGGGAGGAAGGGAGGAAAATGGAGAAAAATATGCAACTCAATAAAAACAATAAAAATTTTTCTTTGACAGGCTAGAAAACAAATAAAGTACTATTACCCAACAGATTTCACAAAGTCAGATGCAAAGTAAATGTTAAATACATAGTATGAACATAGATAGTGAATACTAACTCAAAGTTATTATTTCCTTCTAAGCATTCCTGAACCTAGTGTGAAAGAAGTTGGCAGGCATATTCTACCTTACACTTTCATGAAACTACTTTTATAGAGGAAAATATCACTTTTTATTAAATAAAATCATAAAAAATTAATATGCAAATTAAATATATATTTCTACAAATATAAAATTATCATGTTAAGTCTTCTTGTGACTGTGATGTTCAAATTACATTGTTAATTAGAAAGCCTAGTTATTTCAAAAAGTTTCAATTAATAGTTTGTCCTTTTCCCATTCTGTAGGTTGCTGTTTTGTCTTGTTAACCATGTCATTTGCTTTACAGAAGCTTCTCAGTTTCAGGAGGTCCCATTTATTAATTGTTTCTCTCAGTGTCTGTGCTACTGAGGTTATATTTAGGAATGGTCTCCCATGCCAATACATTCAAGCGTACTTAGCACTTTCCTTTCTATGAGTTTCAGTGTTATTTTGAGGTCTTTGATAATTTGGACTTGAATTTTGTTGCATGGCAATAGATATAGATCTATTTTCATTTTCTACATGTTGATATCCAGTTATGCCAGCACCATTTGTTGAATGTGCTTTCTTTTTTTAACTTATACTTTTTTGCTTCTTTGTTGAAAATTAGATGTTTATAGGTGTGTGCATTGATATCCAGGTCTTCGATTCAATTCCATTGGTCCTCTTGTTTTTTTTTTTATGTCAATAACAGGCTGTTTTCATTACTGTAGTTCTGTAGTAGAGTTTGAACTAAGAGACTGTGATGCCTCCTGAAATTGTGCAGGATTGTAGCCTTTGAATGTGAAATACTACATAATAATTAGAGAGAGATTTCTCAGACTGAAGCCACTCCTTTCAATGAGTATGTGCAGTAGAGTCTCTAAATCAAGATGAATTCTGACAGTTGAAGACCTGGCCAGATTGCAGAGTAAACAAGGAGACATCATTGTGCCTCCTCAGTGACATAGATATTGACATAGTGGCAATAACATGTTAAATACTGTGTATAGGTATGGGGAGCCTAAGTGTTGAACTTGGATTTGTAGCTTAGAGAAGCAATGGCTATCAGTAAGGTTGTTAGTCAAGGCTATGCTTCCTTTTTATCATCATCTCTAATTATTTGCTGGAACCAGGATCCATTAGTTACTAGTCAATGTTGCAGGAAGTGAAAGAGCATGGGCTCACATTTGTCAGGAAATAATAGCAGTTGTTGCTGAGGTTAGCTCTGGTCCGACTCACTATTCACAGCGTTGCTAAGGTATGGTGTTTTTTTTTACAACAGATATGGAGAACTTCATTAGTAAATTCTAATTAGTCTTTGGCTTTCGTAGATAAACACACTGTGGTACAAAGACAGAATAATCAGTTTTCCCAAAGGACAATGGTTGCCTTTCATTAAAAAAAAAAAAACCCTAGGCTTCTAATGAGATGAATTATTAGTAGTAAATAATCTTTGCAAAATGAATAAGAATACGACTGATAATTTTCTGAATTTAAATTTACTATAACCGTATTAGAATGTGGCCACTGGAATAGGAAGTATGACAGTTATTTCTTTATTCTTTTCTAAATAACAATTAAATACTTGAAAACCATATTTGGATATAACATTATTTTAAACACAACCATATAATTTTCATTAAAATGGCATTTTTATTTTCCTCCATACCTTCAACAAGGCTTGGAAAATACTAAATAAACTATATGCTTTGGAATTAGATATGGACAAATCAGACTGTCTGATCAAGTAAATGTTTGAATACATATTCATTTTATTGGCACCACATGAATTTAGTTATTTTTAATATGTGATATCATATACTATACTTTTTATTTCATTTTTTTTGTTTTATAAGCACATTGACTAAAGTATCCACATGAAACAGAAGTCTTTTAAAAGCATATTTATAAAGGAGTAGGCAATGATCACTAAAATTTCAAAGAATGTAGCAATCCCATATCAGCAGGACCAAACCATTACTCCTCAGAGAATCAGGGGGAAGGCAGACTTATCAGAAATGTTAGAAAATCAGGACTTGGAGAACTTCCTGAGAATGGGTACCAACACTCACTCTGTCCCCCTCCAACCTCATAGAATCTTCCATAAATCCTTTCAACCTGGGGACAGTAAGCTAGGGAAACCAGATGATGTAGTCCCCTGGAGCTCAACAACTACGGGAGAGTGCAAAGGATAATGAGGTAAGCATAGCAATTATCATAATGAAGAATATAAAGTGTCAGAAATAGCAATGAGTGAAAATATTTCAGAAAGACTTATAGTATGAAAATATGTGGTGTAGAAGTGCAGGAGAAGTATATAGAGAGGTTTTGAAACATGTTTGTATCATCATCCATCATGGTTAGGCAAAGAGATCTCTCTTCATTACTGTTCCCAGCTAGAACACAATCTCATCTGGAGTCTCATAGTCAGACACTCAGTTTCTATTCGGGGCTAATATGAAGATGCTACTTTAAAGAAGACATTTTATTAAGCATGCATGACCATGAAGAAAGAATTCTAATGACTCAATATTGGTTAGTGACTGTGATCAATTGAAAATAAGAGGTAACTGGATGTAGCATGATGAATATCTATTTAAAACATCAGGAAAATATCCTGACCTGCTGGAAAGATCTGGAACAGTGACTGTCAACCTACGGATCGTGATCCCTTTGGGAGTCTAACAACCTTTTCACAAGGGTCACCAAAAACCATCATAAAACACAAATATTTACATTGCAATTCATAATAGTAAAATTACAGATATAAAGTGGTAATAAAAATACTTCTATGGTTAGGGTCGCCACAGCATTAGGAACTGTATTAAAGGGTCACAGCATTAGGGAGGTTGAGAACCACTGATCTATCAGAAAACTAGGAGAGGAGTCGAGAGGTAGAATAGATCAAGGAAGTGAAAAGATATTTCCACAGATTGAAGAGACAAAGAAGGTGACATAGAAGTGGTGACCTCCACAAGGATAAAGACCAGGTTATGTTGGTCTCCATCTTCATGATTCTAAGCTAACCTTCAGCTGGTAATAAATACAAGTTTTCCTTAAAAGAAGAAAGTATCTACAGCTGTAATGGATCCTCAGATTTTATTTGTGATGTTTGATAGAAAACCAAAATTTGCAAGGTTTGTGGATTTGTAAAATAAACAAACACAAAAAAAGGAAGGAAGGGAGGGAGGTAGGGAGGGAGGGACAGAGAGAGAGAGAGAGAGAGAGAGAGAGAGAGAGAGAGAGAGAGAGAGAACAAACCAAAATTCCAAAGAATTAGGCAACAGAAAGGGGCCAGGTTATGATGGCCTGGAGAGATGACTCAGTAGTTAAGAGCATAGGTTCCAGAGGACCAGGTAAAATTCCCAGCCCCAACACGATGACTCACATTTATCTATAGACCAGACCCAAGGATTCACCATCGTCTTTTGGCTTGTGTGGGCAGTTTCTGCATGTGGTGCACAAACATACATGCAGGCAAAGCAAAAACCCTCTTAATGAAAAAATAATCTAGGTTACATGATTATTGGGTTCAGGTTTTACATTAGTAACAAAAACTGTGACCTGTTTATCAGTTATTGGCTGTATCAGAAGTATATAAAATGTATATATCTAAATTGATAGGATTATTTTATCCAAGTTATTGTTTACTGATTTGTGAGTTACAGCAAATGAATGAATGAAATACACTAGTGAATCAGGCAGAGAAGTTAGACGATACAAAGGCTGTGAGGATCTCTCTGACAAACCATGGGGTACTGGGGAACAACTGGTAAAGGTATGAAAAGGAATGCAAAGAATTACATGATGAAATTGACCACAATGAATAAATTATATATATTCTGAAGATTTGATATGAACTGAAGCAATTTATAGGATAAAAATATCTTAGTCACTTAAATTTCTACCATGTAAAATCTTGTATTTAATTTCTTTCTTATATGTTTTGCTTGTTCACCTGTTTAAAATCCCATCTTAGAAAAAATATTGCTTCCCAAGTTTATTACTATATAGACAAAAAGGGGAAAAAAGGGAGAAAGCAGGCTGGTGGAGTGGCAGGAGAAGAGAAAAGGGGAGCAATGAGGAGAAGTGGGGAGGAAGGGAGGAGGTTTTATAAAGATGGTCATTTTTACTTGCACTCCTGCTGAGAAGGCCAAAACCAGCAAACACATGAGGTCTCAGCTGGCTAAATGATTCAACTAGTAGAAGTAGAAGTTACTGACACAGTCATAAGAAAAGATTTATTAGCAAAGATTCGTCGCTGCCTGTGCAGATTACACAACAGTGTTCTGTACCACTGTCCCTGAAATTTCCTTTAGCTCTCCAGGTAACAGGAAGTGTTTCAGAGGACTCCGTTTTTCAAGGAAGGTGTGCAGGATTGTAATTTTATCTGCTTCCCAAGCATTTTTCTGCAAACTAGCCACAAATATGAGATGGTTTTTACTTCAAAAGTTTTATAAGTGTAAAAAAAAATAAATGGTGCACTCGGCATTTCAAATTGATTTTGACCTATGCTTGTGGATAAAATGTGACCAAACAAGCAGCGTTTTAGTGAATTCTGATTCTTCTGACTTATTCATGTGAGAAATCTTCTTTCATTTTTATGCTCTTACAATCATTAAACTTCAAGGCACCATAACTTCATGAAGCAAGTCATAAAGTCGTTGGTACCTCACCTAGAATTTAGATATTTATTTTATTCCACTTTTTATGATTTTAAAATTTGTATTCTAGGATTAACCACTCCAATAGGCAAAGCTCAGCAAATGAATGTTGATCCATGCTTCTAAAAGTAGCAAAATTCATGTTCTGGAGACTCCTGTTTCCCCAAGTGCTAACTCTCAAAAAATATCTTCTCATTCTACACTGATGCTCTGTGCATTTTAACTTTCTCTCCCACTGCTGCCATTACCACACAATTTAAGAATATTATTTATTTTGACACAAATTAAGAAAATTAGTCTCTGTCAATGAAAACAGTTGTTATTTGTGATTTATGAAAAATAGTTCCTCTTATCTTAAAAATATGATTCCTTAATTTGGCAGATCAACAGGAGCCAAATTTTTCTACTTTTGTATGAGAGGTGAACAAAACAGTGAAGTGGGCTACTCCCACCACAAGTGTGCAACTCCCAACGTCTTCCTTTCTGTAATATTACTTATGATGGACTTAAGTTTTAGACTGAATTTCAATGTGTGAAATGAGTTGTATGTTTTTTTAAGATTTTCTTTTATCATTTTAAAATTAGTGTGTGTGTGTGTGTGTGTGTGTGTGTGTGTATGGGTGTGGAAATCCAAAATCAATGTTCTGACAGGTTTCATGCACCCAGAGGCTTCTCTTTCCCTTGTTTGTAGATGCCAAACATCTGAATTTTTGTTCCAATACTTTTATTTTTGTTTGGTTGCTTTTCCCTTTTACCTGCCTACTTTATTTCCTCCTCCCTCCCGCCCTACCCTTCCTTCTCCCCTCCTCCATATTTTCCCCTTCTCAAGATAGCACATATTTGATTAGAGTCCTATTCCTATTATCTCATTTAATCTATATTACATCTTTAAGTCCCTATTTCAAAAAACAACCACATTAGATGTTAGGAATTTGACTTCAAATTAAAAAAGGAACACAATTAGTGCCATGAGACCAAGGTTTATCTCTTTTATGTAAAAGGAGAAATAAGAAGACTTTAGCCAGGCAGTGGTGGCTCATGCCTTTAATCCCAGCACTCAGGAGACAGAGGCAGGCAGATCTCTTTGAATTCAAGGCAAGCCTGGTCTATAAAAGGTAGTTCCAGGATAGGTTCCAAAGCAACACAGAGAAACCCTGACTTGAAAACAAAAACAAAGCAAAAAATAAGAAAGAAAGAAAGAAAGAAAGAAAGAAAGAAAGAAAGAAAGAAAAAAAAAGAGATTTCAAAGTCTCCAACTATGGTAAGTTTTATTATGAGTAGGACATTTTAATGTTCCAACACAGGGCACTTATATTCTGATAATATATCTGTTAAATTTCTTCAAAAGACAAGTTCATCTGTAAAATTAAACAGAAATGTAGTAAATAAATTATTTGGGGGTAATTAAAGAGTCTGTTTCTCTCATTTAAACTCATAGTTCCATTTGTATACAGTTTAGCACTGCCATGGGCTCCAATATTGAGCCAGCCATTTTCTGTTTCACACCCCTCCTCTTCCTCTTGTCTCACTTCTTCTTTCTTGTTTTGATACGAAATGAACATAATTAGCTATTTTTAACACAACTGAAGTGTTCAGTTGATAACTTTAGAGTGAATTTTAGTGTGAAAAATGGTTGGTGACTCAGCAAATGAATAGTCTAAGGGCTATGTGTGAGGTTTGTTCAGAAGGAAGAGTGGGCAGCATATACAGAGGGGAAGAGAATGAAAATGTAAGCTTCCATATGAATTTCATAAAAGAAACTAGATGGGGCCTCATAATCTATAGTCATTTTTTAATTTATTTTTCATTTCATTTTATATTCCACCCACAGTTCTCCCCCAAACCCTTCTCCCATCCACTCACCTCTCCCCAGTCCACCCTCCCAACAGATAAAGATTTCCATGGGAAGTCAACAAAGTTTGACACATTAACTTGGGAAGTACCATGCCTCTCCCCCTGCATTAAGTCTGAGCGTGGCATTCCACCATATGGAATGAGCTCCAACAAGTTAGCTCACACACCAGGATAGATTCCAGTCCTACTGTCAGGAGCCTCTCAGATAGTCCAAGCTTCACCACTGCCTCCCACATATGGAGGGGCTAATTTTACTCCATGGAGGCTCCACAGCTTAGCATTCATGATTTTCCATGAGTTTTGATCAGCTGTCTCTGTAGATTTCTCCATCATGATCTTGGCATCCCTTGCTCATATATTTCCTCCTCCCTCTCTTCAGTTGGACACCCAGAGCTTGGTCTGTTGCTTGGTTGTGGTGGATCTCTGCATCTGCTTCCATCAGTTGCTGGAGAAAGGGTTCTATTACAGAAGACTAGTTTAGGCTCTCTCCCCACCATTACTAGGAGTCTTAATTGGGCTCAGCCTTGTGGATTCTTAAGAATGTCCCTAGTACCTGGTTTTGCCCTAACCCCATAGTGGCTCTTTTTATCACGATCTCTCCTTCATTGTTCTCCCATTCCATCCATCTCCCCCCCCCCCCTTGACCATCCATTCCCTCATGTTCTCATTTTCCATCCCCTCCCCTTTACTACTCCCCACTAACTCCCAGTTTACCTAGGAAATCTTATCTAATTCTGCTTTCCTGAACAATCCATGTGTTCCTCTTAGGGTCTTCCTTGTTATTTAGCTTCTCTGAAGCCCTGGATCATAGTCTGGTTATTGTTTGTTTTACATCTAGTATCTGTTTATGAGTGAATACATAGGAGTGTTTGTCTTCTGGAGTCTGGGTTATCTCACACAGGATGTCTTTTTTTCCAGTTACAAATAGACAAAGAATACGGGATACATTTACACAATAGAGTATTAACTGTAAAAAACAATGCCATAATCTTATAAAAGGTTTTCATGTTCTTTTATCACAAATATCTCTTGTTCAGTGTCAAATAATATAGTTTGAAAACCTTTAGAAGAAAATAACTTAATATGCTCAAAAATATATTAAACTGAGTAACAAAAAAATCTGATGTATTTCAGAAGTATCTCTAGTCTGAAAGAAATAAAACTGATGATGAAAGCCAGTATGCAAAATGAGAAATTCTGTAACTTCTTTTAAATATTAATTCTAATTTTCCTTTGGAGAGCACAGACAATCTCACTGTTGACTTATTGGCAGAAATCAAAACAAGTAATCAGGGTCCTTTAGGAATTATGAAACCAAAATAACACATCCCAAGAGATGACAAAATCTAAAATTTTCAAGCTGCATCTAATCTGATATGACAGCTGCTCTTATAGAAGAGGTTATAGCAAAGACAGTGACACTGAAAGAACATGTGAAGGCGAGGGCACAATGGCGAGGCCATCATCTGAGAGTGGAGGTCTCGAGTTTTAGAGGAAACAAACCATGCCAACATGTGTCCGTGAACATTAAGCCTCTAGAATTAACAGAAAATGCATATCTATATTTCAGGTAACTAAGTCTGTGGTATTTAGTTATGAGATATACATTAGTCATTTTCCACCATAATGAGAAGACTTACCTTTGTAAGTCTTAAATATAAGTCATAGTTATCATAAAGAATTAAGAATTAATTTAGAATAATTAGGTCATAATTATCTTAAGTATAAGTCACAATTTTCTTAAAGAAAAATAAATTATGTGACTATAATTTCCAGAAACCCAATCTACTATATCCAGTAAAATATAAAGTTGTTAAAAATTCTTTAAAACCTACATTTATAGAGACTTTTTTCCAAAATACTTTATATAAATATATATATAATACTTAATATACATAGTTGACATATATTTCTCAATATATAATGACATTATATATAATAGATATTATTTATGCTCAATATAAAGATAAATCTTTAATATATATACATATATATAGTTATTCTATTTATGCAATATAAAACTTATATTGGGTGTTTGTCAGGGCCCATGAGAGTTACAGCAGCTAACTAGTGTTCAGATGTCAACCCACTGGAGCAGTGACTCTGATGGAAAGTAATCCATCAGATCCTGGCCAGGTCTGCGGAACCACTGACTCTGGAAATTGTTGCTCTCTTTTGTTAAAGCACCTTGGTGTCTCTCCAATACCTGTAGTGTAGGTATGATGTGTATATGTGTAATCTCATTATTTCCTCTAAATCTTATGGAAACATACATCTGTGGGTGGTCAGGAATATGACTTTTCATTTAGCTATATATGCTGGGACCTGCTTCATAAATAGATCTGTTTATCCCACGAGGACTATAGACACCGAAAAGCCTGCTTTGTTCCTTTTTGCTCAGACTAATACCAAAAAAAGCACAATTTCTCTTCATTTTAACACAAACTACACACAATTAGCACACCTCTACCTCAAACCATGTTCAAACTAGACGGAAGGCTTTTTGTAAATAGATCGTAAGTTTAAACCTTACAGCTGTTTACAAGGTCGAAGCCACAGATATCCAACTAAGGTCACTAAAGAAAAGCATTCCAATTTTTTGCCTGCCAAGTCTGTTAGCAAGAGACCTATGTCTCAAAGTTTCTTTTTTTTTTTAATTTATTTATTTATTAAGGATTTCTGCCTCTTCCCCACAACCGCTTCCCATTTCCCTCCCTCTCCCCCGATCAAGTCCCCCTCCCTCATCTGCTCGAAGAGCAATCAGGGTTCCCTCACCTGTGGGAAGCCCAAGGACCACCCACCTCTATCCAGGTCTCATAAGGTGAGCATTCAAACTGCCTAGGCTCCCACAAAGCCAGTACGTGCAGTAGGATCAAAAACCCACTGCAATTGTTCTTGAATTCTCAGTATTCCTCATTGTCCGCTATGTTCAGCTAGTCCGGATTTATCCCATGCTTTTTCAGACCTAGGCCAGCTGGCCTTGGTGAGATCCCAATAGAACATCCCCATTGTCTTAGTGTGTGGGTACACCCCTCGTGGTCCTGAGTTCCTTGCTCATGCTCTGTCTCCTTCTGCTCCTGATTTGGACCTTGAGATTTCTGTCCGGTGCTCCCGTGTGGGTCTCTGTCTCTGTCTCCTTTCATAGCCTGATGAAGGTTAATATTCCTGAGGATGCCTATGTGTTTGTCTTTGGATTCACCTTCTTATTTAGCTTCTCTAGGAACATGAATTATAAGCTCAATGTCCTTTATTTATGGCTAGAAACCAGATATGAGTGAGTACATCCCATGTTCCTCTTTTTGGGTCTGGCTTACCTCACTCAGGATAGTGTTTTCTATTTCCATCCATTTGTATGCAAAATTCAAGAAGTCCTTGTTTTTTACTGCTGAGTAATACTCTAATATGTATATATTCCATACTTTCTTCATCCATTCTTCCGTTGAAGGGCATCTAGGTTGTTTCCAGGTTCTGGCTATTACAAACGTTTCTTATCTCATTGAACACTGTTCTCTCCATCCTCTGGTCATGGTCTCACTTCTGTAACCTTGGACTCTTGTGCTTCCTTGGCAATGGCTCAACTCCATGTCAATTGCCCTAGGAAGGTGCTTTTGACCAATGAGAAACAACACTTGTAATTTCTTTAAAGCTTCCAGGTGCCTGGGAAAAAGGAGTTTTTACCCTAGAGGGAAAAGAAACTAGGAGAAGAAGCCAAGGAAAAGTAAAAGTGGAAGAGCACACTTATAATAGAGGCAGTACAATAAAGCAATTGGCATGAAGAAATAAAGAGTGAAAGAGTCATTTCTTGTCCCCAGATCCCTAGCTGTATATTTCTTTCTGGACCCTGACAAAGAATTGGGGCAGATCCTCAAAAAGCTCTTGTTATTTTGGCGCCATGAAATGCAGGGGATTAGAAAGGTAATTTTCAATACTATCCAGGGAAGAGGTAGCTTTTGTTGGAGGCTGTCCGGAAAAAAAGACAGATGCCCTGGCAGACATGTGAAAAGGAGGTGTCCCTAACCCATGAGCTACAACCCAGCCCTCAGCAGAGAGTTCTGTAGACTTCAAGGAGCCAGATATATCCTTGTGTGTGGTGAGCAGTGAAATTCCCCAGCCCACCCTCCAGAGGGCAACCCTAGCAGATCCTTTCTAAAGCTGTTCCACAGAGACACTCCCTAATAGTCTTATTCTTGGAGAGTCATCATCAGTACAACAGTAAAAGTTCCAGCCATGCAAATGCTTTGTTATGGATGAGTAATCTTTTCCTTCCAACCCTCTTTAAATGCTCTCTTTATATAATTTTTTCTTGTACTATGGGTCAAAAAACTACAATACAACAGTTAATTATTCAAATTAACAGCTCAAAATATGATAATGATAAATCGAACATAAAAAAATAACCTTAGGTGATAAAACCACAAGTCAGACTCAAACATAGATAATGACAGGCACTGGAGACTCTCCTCTCTCTCTATCTGTATCTCGTTCAGGGTTGAACCAAGAGACATCAAAATACTACAGTCACAACTGGTGTCCTCTGTTACATCTAACTGTAAATTACTACGTTAGACCTCCTGGGAACATAAACAAGGATTGATAAAGTTTGCAGTACTTTCTCCTATCTATATATCAAAACTATAAATGAAAAGACATATTCTTGACCACCCACGGATATATGTGCCCTTAAAATTGAGATGTAATCATGAGATTACATATATACATCACATGAGATTGCACACTACTATGTAGCTATTGGGGAGACACCAAACTGTCTCAGCAAAAGTGAGCAACGGTTTCCAGAGTTGATGGTCCTGCAGGCCTTGTCAGGACAAGAATAGCCACCATCAGACTCACTCCTCCGGTGGGTTGACACCTGAAGACTGGTTGTCACCTGCTGTAACTCTCATGGCCCCTGACAGGCATTGTCCTTATTTTCAGTATTTTGAGAATTAGTGTTTTATTCCAAATATCATAACTTGCCAACACTGCTTAAACAAATTAATTTTGACTATGTTTCAATATTCTGCTATGTTTTACTGTCCTGGCTACCCCAGATTAATTATTTTTTTCCTTGAGTCCAGGATTTTGGATTCTTATTTTAGGTTTTAGGCACTTGACAAAATTTTCTTTATCTGCCAGTTTCAGTGTTGAAATATTAAGTAGCTACAACTTCAGCATTGTGGCTATGGGTCTTTAATCAGCCAATCAATAGCTATTAGAACTGAATTGACTCATCCTCTCAGGGTCTTGTGCCTTTGTCTGTGGGATGTAGTTCTGCCTTATCTGAGAGCTCTTTTGTTTGTTTGTTTGCTTGCTTGCTTAGTTATGTTTTAAGACAAATTAATTTTCTTCTTAGAAATTATTATAAAGGAATGGATTTCACTGTAGCATCTTTTTTATAAAAATAATCCCACATTTTAGTTTTAGTTTTTAGTTTGGCAACTGTCTTTCCTTTTTTATTAATTAGTTTATTTATTTGCAGTTTCCTCTTCCTCTTTGCATCCCAGCCCCCACAAAAAACCCTCTGTTCCCATCCCCAGTCCACTCTCCCTCCATTTCTGTTTAGGAAAGGGCAGAACTTCCATGGCTATTAACAAAACAAAGCATATCAAGTTTCCATAAGACTAAGCACCTAACCATGTTTTAAGGCTGGGCAAGACAACCCAGTATGAAGAATAAGGTACCAAAAGCTAGTGTCAAGAGACACCTCATGTTCCCACTATTAGGAGTCACAGAAGAGAACCAAGCTACACAGCTATAACATTTATGCAAAATGCCTAAGTCAGTTCCATGCAGACTCCCTGGTTGTCCATTCAGTCTCTGTAAGCCCCTATGAGCTCAAGTTAGTTGATCCAGTGGCTTTTCTAATGGTGTCCTTGACCCCTCTGACTCCTACAATCTTTTCTCTATTCTTCAGGATTCCCTGAACTTCACCTAGTGTTTGGCTGTGGATCGGCATCTGTTTTTTTTTTTTATCATTTGTTGGATGATGCCCCTCTGATGACAAATGAGCTGGGCTCTAATCCGTAAGTATAGCAGAATATTATTTGGCACATTACATTGATATTTTTTCCTCCAGTCTTGCTTGGTTCTATCCCAGGTCTCTGAGTCATCCATCCTGTGAGTCCTGGTGCTCCATGCAGTGTCAGGGGTGGCCTTATTCTCTCGGCATGGGTGCTAGTCTAGACCAGTTATTGATTGGCCACTACCTCAACCTCTAGGCCAATTTCTACTCCAGTACATTCTGTAGGTAGGACAGGTTATAGGCCAAAGCTTATGTAATCAGGTTGGTTCCCACTCCTTCCACTTGAAGTCTTGTCTGATCACAGGTGATGGCCAGTTTGGGCTATGTATCCACCATTGCTAAAAGTTTTAACTTGAATCATCCTTATGGATTCCTGCATGGTTTTGGTCTCACTGTGAAATTTTCCCACCTTCCAGTAGACACTTTCATTACTCTCCCTCTTATTTCCCAACCCCGCCCCAACATGATCTCTCATGACCACATTCCCACCAGCCCAGCAGTCCCCTCATGAAATATCTGAGGACTCTTCTATCCTTGATGTAATTTCTGTGCAGGGCAACAGATCTGTAATAGACTTTCAGTATATCAATATAAACTCTATGGCCTGATCACAGAACACTCCCATTTTGTATTTCCAGAGAACTTTGAAGTTCTTCTAATCTAATAATACTAATCTGATAATAATATTTGATGATTGAAATTCACTATTTGCCCAGTAACATCAACTGAAGCAAAGCAAATGATTTCTTGGGCCAGGACTCTCAGCTACGAATTATTCCCACATTAGATTCTTCTAAACAGAAAATCAATCTTTGAATTACCAAGAGCAAGATTTGTTACTAACTGACAGGCACCATAAGCCAAAGTTGAAATATTGTCAAAAATTTGCAACTTTCATTATTGTTTCATTTGTTGATTCATACACTCAGTGTGCAGAGAAGATACCGAGGTTCAAAAGAAAAATTAGAGATAGACTTAATTTAAAAATTTAGTGCGATTAATGCAGAATAAAATGAATGTGAAAAGTTGTATTAGAACTCTGTTAACAGAGAAGAGGCTATTTTAACCGAATTAATTAAAAAACATAAAAACTACATGATTTCATCAGAATTCTAGAAATAAATTGACAGCTGAAAATGGGCAACTTTTATCCCTCAAGGAAACAGTTGTATAGTGCTGTCCCTTGCACTAGCAAGGAAGCAGTGAACACAGACACAAGAGCACAGTAGGGAGACTGAGCAAAAATGCACCTTCGCTGACCAAAAATAAACTGCTAATCCGGTTCAAAACTAAGCAGTTTTGATTTGTTTTGATTAAAATGGAGATTACTTAGTGATTTTTGAGCAAGAGATATTACTCTGCCAAATCTCTGTGACAGTACAGTAATGTTTCTCTAATATACCTCAATTAAAGGGCAAGATTAATTTCACATTTGTGTTAACAATTAACATTTCTCTAGTAAAGCCAGAACCTTCAAATTCCTCTAGACAAGAGGTTTCAGTCTTTTACCAATGGGCATTCTAGGAATTCCATAAAGGCACAACCTAGAATCGTCTACAAGTACATGTACAAGCACTTGTCCAAGCTTGTGTAGACTCCCACATATATCTTTGGCTATGTTTTAGTTACATTGAAGATTATCTATTGTATCATGGAACAAATTAGAATAATCAAGTTATAAAATTGCATAAAGTTTATTTATATGGTTTGGATGGAGATCTCAGTGACTTATAGCACTTGTTACTGCAGCAGAAGAAGTTCAGTTACCATCATCCACATGGTGGAATACAACTATCTGTAACTACAGTTCTGGGAAATCTAATGACCTCTTCTAATCTAAGGACACAAGATACCCATGTGAAATACTTCTAAATTCATGCGAAACATTCATATATGAACAAATAAATACATATGCTTTAATATGCATAAAAGTATTTACATGATTACATTAATATTCTCACATTATATTAATATGTACCCTGGATGTCAGTACTTAGTCAGTGTTTCTAAGATTGTATTATATTGCCTTGTATTGCATTTCCCATCACTAAAAAGAACTCCTTATACCCAGTGACACTTTGATAGAGCCATGTGTGTGTAGAAATGGGCAAGTAGCCTATATCATTGCATAAGAACAAAGAAACACAATTGTCACCAGCAACCTGACCTACTCAGTGATCAACGCAAGATGAGAAGGGTCTTGAAGAGTCAGTGAAGAATCAGCATGCAGAAATCTCTATGTGCAGCCAGAAGCCAGATTTTAGTTCTTATAGGAGAAGCACACAACTCATCAAAGAGAATTTCCATTTGAGGAGCTTTTCTTAGTACTCCTAAAGCCTCCTGAATTCCGTCTGAAAATGAATTTTTAAGAGAAAGGAAATTTTGTCTATTCTTCACAAATTAAGTCTTCTGTTATGCCAGGTGATACCACTTCTTCTGTTCTTCAAAGAGGAAAATGTGGCTGAGTTTTGGAGAATAAAAGACACAAAGATTCTGGAGGAAGTCTTGGACACTGGAGATACTGAATGCTTTGTGGCTACTGTTCACTCTTCCTAGGAAGCATAGAAGGACTTGAAGCAGAAGATGTAATTGATTATTTCTGACAGAAAAATTAATGCAAGGAATTTCACCTTTCAATAAATAAAAGCCTAAAGGTTTAAATGAACTTCAAGTTGCCATTTAATTTTTTAAATCTTTACATAAAAAAAAACCAAGAAACCAGCCAGGCTCCTTCTGTTAGATGAAAACATTTCATCATAAAATCAACTTAGTTTAATTGACTTGATCTCTTTGCTTATTGGAAGTCTATATTCAAATTTTCAATTACAAAATTTGATTGAGCCACTACTTATAGTTTTCTATTTTCATTAACACATTAGTTAACATGCAGTTATGATGAATATAATTTGCATATTGTCCCTTTTATGGCACATAATCTACTTGTTTGAACCTACTGTTAATGCCTTTCTTCTGTCTCTGTATAAGAGGTCACAGTTCAATGACTCTATTAAATAGATTCCTTTGGCTCCTTAATGTAATTTTCCTCACGTTAAATGGAAGCCAAGGGGAAAGGCAACCATTATTTTTTGTCTGCAACTGCTAGATAGAATACCTGTTTAAACAGTCCATAGCATGATCTGGAGAGGGAGATGTGAAAAATGACTTATGCATCTATCCTCTCTACTCCCCATAAGACTTAGATTCTGTGAATTAATATTTCTCTTTGTCTATGCTTTCTTTATTCCACACTTCTATCCTGTCATCTATTCTTTCCCTTAGGTCAAATTCAGAGAATTTTGATGACTTGTTTATAATATATTTACCAGTGATGTGGGATTTCCCATCTGTATGCTGTAAATATCATTGGTTAATAAAGAAACTGTCTTAGGCCTGCACAGGGAATAGAGGTAGGTGGGGAAAACTAAACTGAATGCTGGGAGAAAGAAGTAGGAGTCAGAAAAAAGCCATAAAGCCCACCTGGAGCCCGATGGAACTTTATATGCTAAGCCATTGCCATGTGGTAATACACAGATTAAGAGATATGGGTTAAATTAAATTAATATGTAAGGCAGTGGTTTAAACAATATAGTCTCTGTGTGATTATTTCAGGAGTCTGGGAGGCTGGGAAATGAACAAGCAGCCTCCTCCAACACCCCAGTAAAACTGTTTTTACAGGAAAATAGTGAAGCAAGTTTCTGATGCTGGCTTCTGAAGACCCTGTTGTACTGCATGTTTTTTGCTAAGTATTTGGAATTGTATGATGTTATACATGATGACTATACTCAACATTTTGCTGAGGCTTAATAGAAGACTCATTGAAGTCCTCTTCACTAGGACAAGATGAAAGGTATGTTTGTGCTGCATTGTAGAGTAATTTGAAGTAATAATAGGAACTTGGAATTTTTCACATGAATAAAAGGAAGCCCTACAGTATCAAGTTAGACTACTGTGATGGCTAATCATGTCACCTTCATTGGACTGATACATACCTGAGATATTTGTGATGAATAGCTTTACCTCTGTCTGTGAGGGACTTGCCAACTGTAGCAAACTAATGAGGTATGAACACCTCTGAAAGGGAGGAGCAAGCCTGAAGTAGAGGAGGAAAGGGAAGACAACTGCTTGAGTGGGTATTCTCTCCCTCTGTCTCCCAGGCACTGTTGTTGTAATAAGATTGGCAGGCTGGGCTGCATCCCGCCACCCGGCTAGCTTTACCCGAAATAATTACATGGAAACTGTATTCTTTTAAACACTGCCTGGCCCATTCGTTCCAGCCTCTTATTGGCTAGCTTTTACATATTGACCTAACCCATTTCTAATAATCTGTGTAGCCCATGAGGTGGCTTACCAGGGAAGATTTTAACCTGCAGCTGTGTAGGGAGTGAGAATCTTGGCGACTCCTTGACTCAGCTTCTTTCCCCCAGCATTCTGTTCTGTTTACTCTGCCAACCTAATTTTATGTCCTATTAAAGGGCCAAGGCAGTCTCTTTATTTAACCAATGAAATTAACACAAAACAGAAGACTCTCTCCCATCACACTGTGAAGCCATCTGCAGTATTCCATCTCATACACTTTAAACAGCATAGTGAAACCTCTGAAACTAGGTTCAAAAGGAGACTTCTTTCCAGAGTTCTCTCTCAGATATTTATCTATAATGTGAAGGGTTAACCAAGTGTTGGAAGTTTAGTTTAAAACAAATCTCTGTTGATGAAATCTCTTGGGAAGTATAAAACTTTTTGCATTCCTGGTAATCTTTCCAAAAGAGGAAAAACATTATTACTGAGTAATCTGAAAGTCATGCTGATAAAAATATCGATATCATTCTTCATTAAACAAAGAAGCAATTGGAAATTCATAAGGAAGCACATACATACACACAGAAAGAAACAAATACAAAAACAAACACAGCATAAAGAAAGCAAATATCCAAAGTAATTTTGAAAAAAAAAAGGATGAATTACTAAGACTCAAAATAAACTCCAAGCTGTTGGAGTATATTAGAGTACCGAATAATAACCCCAAATATTTACATCCAAATGATTCCTGTAAAAGGAACAAAAATGTTCGCGGACAATTATTTCATCCTTTTATTCCTGAGTATATCTTTAAGTTTCTCTCTGAGTATGTGCATATATATATATATATATATATATATATATATATATATATATATGAGTTCCTGTGGAGATCAAAAATCATATTCCCTGGAGCTGGGTTTACAGGTGTCTGTGAGCTGCCTGAGGTTGGTAGATACTGAGCTCTAATTTTCTGAAATTAGAGGTATAATATTCTGAAATTAGGCTATAAACTTAGCCATCTCCCCAGGTCTTAAAAAGTGTTTTACTAAGATATACTGGAAAAGCTGCATTCTACATTTAGAAGAATTCTTTCAGAGACCTATCTCTCAACCATAACAAATATCTCAATATGGATTAAAAGCTTACAGATAAGATCAAAATTTCAAAACTACTGGAAAAAAATATGGAAAAATGCTTTAGGCCACTTTCCTGAGCAGATATTTGTTAGATAAAACCCTACCTGCACATAAACAATAATTGAAAATTGCTTAAACTGTAATTTTTCACAGCAAAGGAAGCAATCAAAATGGAGTGAAAATATGACATACAGAAATGGGAGAAAATATTTGCCAACTTCTTATTTGAAAAATATATAATTCCGAGAACATGTAAGGAATGCAAAGAATGCAAAAGGAAAGATCAAATAAGACATTTTAAAAAGAGCTGAATAGAAATTGGTCAAAATGAGACGTGCACATGGTCATCAGAGAGGGGAAAATAAAAAAAAGTCCAGTTCTATTAATTATTAGGGAAATGCAAAGCAAAATCCCAATAAGGTATCCCATCACTTAGCAATAATGGCTCTTTACACCAAGTAAAAATTTAGCAAATGCAGGAGAAAATGTTAGAAAGAAAATCTCTTGCACAGTTAGTGAACATTCAAAGGGTACAGGCAATGTGTGTCCTAAAACAACAACAGAAAAGCAATTACATGCTCTCGCAGCACCATGAGTACACATCCAAAAATAAATACAATTAATATGCTGCAAATAAAGCAGCAATACTGTACCTACTGAAGCGTTACTCACAAAGGGCAGGGTGGGCCTTAATACTTATTAATCAATGAATGGACATGAAAATGTAGCACATAAACACAATACGACATTAATCTACTTCAAAGCATAAAGTTCTGTCATTTGTGATGATGTGGATGAGCCAGAAGAACATGATAGTAAAGGAAAAACAGCACAGAATGACAAATATCACATATTTTCACTTGTAAATTAGCAAACAAATTTTTGTTTTGTTGATATTGAAGCACAATATTGATATAGCAGAGACTCAGGAAAATAGAAAGGATAGGAGCTTTAGTGAAGGGTAAAATGTTGTTTAGGAAAAGGGAAATCTTGAGATTAAAATATTAAACAACTTCATGAATATGAACGACAATAGATGTATTTATTTAGCACCAGGATAAATTAGAAAAATTATTAAGATCATATATATGTTAAGCACTCAGCATGGGACACTGCAGTAAAATGAAATAACAAAAGTATGTTGTACCTAATAATATCTGAAGTACAAGGGAATCGAAATATTTAAAAGTCACAATTTCATACACATTACAGGAAATTTCATGAGCAAATGAGGACAGAATGACTTCTTAGGTCAAGTAACATACAGATATATGCAAGCTACTGCAATTATGTCCTCAAAAGAAACAATAATATTTTAAAACCCTTTGTGACATCTAAAACATATATATTTGCTGGTGATTGAGTTGATTATCTGTGCTATAAAATCAGCATTATCCAAAAAATAAATAAGATTTTTTAAGGTCGAGACAAAAAGAAATTTGCTGCTTAAAGCCAGGCAAAGCTTGAACATCCTCCTCCCTCCCCCAGATACATGAGAAATACCATCTTTTGCGTTGACCTTCCACCATAATAGTTCTGAGTCCTTGCAAAAGACATTTTGAAAAGTCAGGGGCCTAAACTTGATTTGTTTTCAAAATGATGACATCTCATATTTACAGAGAAAGAAATCACAAGTTCTCTAAAGAGACATGCACAGAAAAGGGAAAGGGGCAGAGGTTTCTGCTTCCCTTGTAAACCAAGGAAAACCTATTTCTCTCCTTTTGTTCCTTACAGTGAAACATCATTTGGCTAAAATGTGAAAGGTTTTCACATTGGCTTATTATTTCTTGACCTTGGGAAAATGGTTAGAAAATATCTTCCTTTACAATGAATAACTCACACAAAATATTCTGTATTGACAATGTCTTATTTGGTTTACTGTATTGCTGTTTATTCTTACAAAAATCAAGGAACAACATGGATAGAGATTGAAAAATGTGATGTAAATTTATGTTCTTCTACTTGTTGGGATACAAATACTCACTAAGACCCACAAAATATGGCTTGTACTTTAATGACAAAAGAAATTACTTCTAAATTATATAGAGGACGGTGACTTTTTGTTTTCTTTCTTTTTTTTTTTAGTTAACCTCTTATCTCACTACTTCACTGACATTATTTATCAGATGTAGGAGTTACAGAGTGGAATTATTCAGTGCCTTATGTATACTATCATATCACCTGCAAATACAGATACACTGACAATAATGATACATTCATTTCCGATATGTATCTCCTTGATCTCCTTCAGTTGCCTTACTGCTTCACTAAGACTTCAGGTACTATATTGAGTGGATATGGATAGAGTGGACAGCCTTATCTTGCTCCCAGGTTTAGTGGAACTGCTTTGAGTTTCTCTTTATTTAATCTGATGTTGACTATCGTCCTGCTGTAAATTGCCCTGATTACCTATAGTTGTGTGCCTTGTATCCCTAATCTCTCCAAGAATTTTATTATGATGGCAAGTAGAATTTTGTCAAAAGTCTTTTCTGCATGGAATGCGATGATCATGTGTTCTTTTTTTTCTTTCAGTTTCCTTATATGGTAGATTACACTTAATTATTTTTGTGACTGTGAACAATGTCTGAATGAACATTCATAAAGACACCACTTGATCTAGATTCCTTCCTTTAGATATATAACCAGTAGCAGAACTAATAAATCTCTATATGCATTGAAACACCATTTTTCCTTTATTATTAACTCTGGCAATTTACAACATACAGAAAGTACCCTATTTTTCTGCATTTTTACATTTACTATAGCCATTCAAACTGGGCTGACATGATGTGTTACTATGACTTTGATTTTCAGATTCCTAATGATTAATCATGTTGAGAATTTTTGCATTAGACTGTTGGTCATTTATTTCTCTCTTCCTGAAAAATACCTGTCAGACAGCTTGCAAATATTTCCTCTGCTCCTTCAGGAGGTCTCTGCATTCTGTTCCCTGGGTACACAGAAGTTTCTCAGTGACGTCATTACATTCATCTATTTTTCTTGACACTATTGCTAGGAGAGAAGGCTCGGTAGTTTAAAAAAAGAAATATTTGTTTATGGAAACATCTTGAAGCATTTTTTCAATTTTTTTCTGTTTATATTTGCATTGTCTTGAGTCTTAAAAGTTTTTTTAATTAATATATTTTAAAGTTGAAACTTCATATAATAAGAGAAAGGAACCTAGTTTCATTTTTTCTAAATAGGAAGAGTCAGTTTTCCCAGCACGATGAATCAGGAAAATATTTCTGTTGTTTCTACAATGTATGCTCTTGGTAACTTTGTAAAAAAAAATAAATTAGCCACAATTATTTATATAAATTTATAGGTTCTCTATTCAGTTAATGTATATGTCTGGTTTAATGCCAATGCTATCATGTTTTGGCTACAATCATTCTGCATTATGTTTGATGTCAGGTTCTCTTGAAGTTCCAGTTTTGTTAATTTTACTTGTAATTATTTTAATCATTTAGATTGTGTGTGTGTGTGTGTGTGTGTGTGTGTGTGTGTGGCATTTTAGCAATATCAAATCTTCCATCCTACAATGTAGAAAAAGTTTTGACTTGCGTGGATAATTATTTCATTGCTTTGGGGGTTTCGTGGGAGTTTGGCATTTATTCATACAATGATACAGCAGTACAGAAAAGCTGCTGATATTGCAAGTTAGTTTTATATTTTAAAAGCTAGTTGTTTGTTGAGTCATTTTTAGTCATTTATTGGAGATGCTGTACATTTAGGCTGTCTTTCTGAGGTGAGTCTTATACACATTGTGTCTTTTCATGCGGATTTACCTTGTCCATCCAACCTAGTCAAATCCCAATCCCAAGAGAATGACTAATACATTCTTCTATAGAAGATATTCATAAACCCTCAGTGTTAACTGGATTTATCCTTGTGGGTTTTTCTCAGCCTTGATGCAGGGGGGAGGGACTTGGTCTCGCCTCAACTTAATGTGCCCAAGCTTTGTTGACTCCCCATGGGAAGCTTTACCTTTTCTGATGGGGTCTGCTGTGGGAAGAGGGGGCAGCAGGACAGGGGTCGAGGCATGGATCGGGAGGAGGGGTAGGAGAACTGTGGTTAGTAAGAAAAACGAATGAATTTTTTTTTAAAAAAAAAAAAACTAAGTGCCTCACCTAGGACTTACATATATTACCAATAAATCATATCATTCCACACTTAAAAACAAAACTCACAAGTGAAGAAATCCTCAGTGCTACCTTCCTGCTGGAAACCACTGGCCATTGAAAGGTTGTTAGTTTAACTTTAGTTTTATCTTGGCTTTCCAGGATTTGGCTAGAATAAAGAAATAAATTGGGCTAACAATATAGATATCTATTCAAAAAAAAAGACAACAATTATGAGCTGCTTACAGTAAGCATACAAAACTATTCACAACCACCATTTTATAATGGGATATTAATCCATTAAAGATTAACTTGATGAATCCAGGTCTTGACACAGAGTGTGTTGTTTCAGCTAACGCTATTTTCTTCTTAAGGAAAGTCCATCATACGCTGCTAATATTGAGACATAATTCATATCATATTTTTAAAAGTGAGTACCCCATTAACGTTCTTTGTCAACACACAGTGTGTTTAGAGTGAAATAAAAGTAATTTCCAAGGAAATGATGATAATTGAGCCAAAAATTGCTCAATCAAATATATAAATTAAACTAACACAAAGAGACAATTACAGACAAAGACTGTAAGAGACTGTGGCCATAATCAAATATTTTCCTGTTATTCACTATATCCTATTTTTCAAATTTATCCTAATTTTTATGAAGACTTAAGAACTTAAGAATGTAACAGGTTTTAAACTAATACTTGAAACTAGGTCCTGTTTTACATAACAAAGGAACAGACTCCATTACAAATACTATAATAGAGAATAACTTCCAGAATAGAAAAATCATTTCAATGAGCGTGTCTTTTTCAGATATACTTCTGAAACTCATGAAATCAAGAATGCTGATGAGTTGATGATGAATGATATAGAGTATCAAAAAATGATAATAAAATAGAGTTCTTCTAATTGGCACACTCTAATGGAAACAAAATATGCTAATTAGCAAAAGTTATAATTAGTAAAGGCCCCAAGGAATACCTTGTGCTGCACAATATGCACTTTTAATTAGGGTATTGTTGGCAAAAATAGCTGGAGACATGATTTTTTTAATGAAAAGCCTCAGAATTTCCAAGCATAGGTAACAACATATTATAAATAAGTTGTCTGAGATGCAACTGAGATAAATTATGCCAGAGAAGATGGTTCACTGACTTTCTTACAAACAACATACTTATGAAAATAAATTTATGAATAAAAACATGCTTTGCAATTTTGTATTGATGGCGGTGCTGCTAATACAAGCAAAACCATTCAAAATTCAATCCCTGCTACATTCATATTAAGATAATAAATTAAACACAAGCAGACTCTGAAAACCTGGAAGTGGATTTGAATCAGACATCAGATTGCATTCCACCACAGAATGATAGCTAAACAACATGTGAATTTTAGTAGATAGCTAATAAGGATCTTCACTCCTCCATAACTTTTCTGGCAAAGGGACTGGACTTAAGGTCTATCTGTTTATACCCACTCGGTAATAAGACTACACAAATGATGATTAATATGACTAAAGACAGCTCAAAAATAATATTCAGATCTCTGTCTTTAATGTGAAGTTCATTCTTTTGTGTATCTTGTTTATAAGACTGTTTGCAAGTGGACAGGTAGGAATTGGAGAACAGATAAAATGTTACTTTGTTTCTTTTTTATATTATTTTTATTGTTTTTCATTTTATATATCAATCCAAGTTCCCACTCCCACCACTCCTCTCATTCCCTTCTCATACCCTCCCATCCCACCACAATCCAATCCAATCAGAGAGAGTAAGACACATTGCTTTGTGAAAAGTCCAAGGCCCTCCATACTCTATATAGGATGAGCAAAATATCCTCCAAAGAGAATAGGTTCCCAAAAAGCCAGTACATGCAGTTAGCTCTACCAGTGGCCCATCACTTTGTTTCTTAATTAATGACAGTGTCAAAGAGGAAAAAAGAGGGAAAAAATGTTTATTGCATTTAGTAACTGCAATATTCTTTTTTTTTCTTTTTTTCTTTTTTTTTTTTTTTTTGAGACAAGGTTTCTCTGTAGCTTTGGTGCCTGTCCTAGAACTAGCTCTTGTAGACCAGGCTGGCCTTGAACTCACAGAGCTCTGCCTGCCTCTGCCTCCCTAGTGCTGGGTTTACAGACATGCCACCACTGCCGGGTTTACAATATCCTTTTAAAGATAGTGATTGGACTTTAAAATGAACTTAATTAAAATTTAACTAAATGTTCGAGTGTATTATTGAAAGTGTTGTATTCAATTGTGTCAGTTTGTATTAGGAGTCATTTTTCCCACACTTGTGATATACATATATCAATCACAAATAACTGACAATAATTACTAATGAGATCATCTATGTAAAGTTTCAGCATTAGTAATGTTCAAATGTGTTATCCTGTTTTTTGTTTTTGACTTAAATCTCTCTTTCATGATGGTATAAACACTGATATGGAAACACATATAGAAGGTTATTTTTCCCTTTATCTCCTTTGAAGAAACAGTTTTTCTCTCTTTTCTTCATTAGGATAGCCAGTTATGTTCTTATTCCTCCAAAAACCTTTGCAATCAATGAATATTGTGTGCATAGTGTCTGTACTGCTTAGACACAAAGTAATATAAAAGAAGACCATCTGTGATAAAAAAAACATACAGCATCTATGGAATCACTTTCATAAAGAATTTTGTTCCCCATGATTATTTTATAATAATATAAAGTGGGAAAAGATATCTGGATATTTCTAAAACAAAAGAGAAGAAAGCATAATAAAAATCATAGAATTAGAGATATTTAACACAAAATGAGAGTTAAAAATACTGATTGGGGTTCCTGTAGTCAGAGTTTTCTTTTCTTCCAGCCAAATTCCAGATAACTGACACAGAATCTTAATATTAATTATAAATATTCAGTCAATAGCCCAGGTCTATTACTAATTAACTCTTTTATTTTCAATTAACCCATACTTTTAATCTGTACTTTGTCATCTAGCTTGGTACCTTTTCTCAATACATGTCCATCTTGCTTCTTTCTGTATCTGCTGGTGACTCCAGACTCCAGGCTCCTCTTCCCAGCATTCTCAGTTTGGCTCTCTGGTGTCAAGTTTGGTTCTTCTGTATTTGTGTTGCTTTCATTGATTAATGAATAAAGAAACTGCCTTGGCCTATTTGATAGTGCAGAACTTAAGTAGGTGGGGAAAGCAGAACTGAATGCTGGGAGGAAGAAAGGGGGGATAGGAGAGAGACACCATGGAGCCACCAGAGATAGACATGCTGAATATTTCCTGGTAAGCCACTGCCATGTGGCAATGCACAGATTAATAGAAATGGGTTTAACTGAGGAGTAAGGGTTAGTCAATAAGAAGTTAGAGCTAATGGGCCAAGCAGTGTTTTAATTAATATAGTTTGTGTGTGGTCATTTCAGGTGCAAGCTAGCCAAGCAGCCAGGACAAACAAGCAGGCTACCCCCTGCAACAGCTTTCCTTAAGAAGCTTATTCTGCTAAGCTATTGACCAGTCAGCTTCTTTATTAAATCAGTCACATTAGCATACATTCACACAGTATAAAGGAATATTGCACAGATTCCTAATTATAATACTGAGAGTGATCAGATGGTTATGGAAATAAGTACATCAGACTGTCAAGCCGATGAAAGGCCAAGTAAACAATAAAAATACACCCCATCCAGAATAGGCAGCCTTATTGAGTTTCAGATATGAGAACTTAGAAGCCATTTTGTCATAAATTCTGTTTTATTTTTAAGATGAATTTGAGGATAGAAGTTACCAAATAATCCCACACTAGTTTAGAATTACATATAATAAAGGGTTATTCATTTAGGGGAGACTCACGAATCACTGTCCTTGATCACAGTCCTCTGTACAAATAGGGAATAAGAACAGAATCTAGCAGCCGGAAGTGAGAACAGAAAGCAAGAGAGTGAGCACATGCTTTACAGTTGCAGTTATAGTATAAGAGACCACATCCAAGTATGCTGGTATCTTAAAGGCTATTGGCCAAAGGAGCGCCTGCAGTACCTCTCCTTTTTGTTTTAATAGAGAATTCCAAACTCAACACAAAACTAAATATACTAGGAAGAGATATCAAGTATAAAGTTAAAATTACAAATAGCATCAATAATATTAAACATATCCTAATGTTTTAACAAACATTCTATCCTAAGGAGTCTAAGCCTTGTATTAGAAATGACTTGGCTTTATCATGAGGTGTTGTAACTATGACTATCTAATCTTCAACCCCATCGAAGGACTGAGAATGGAGATAATATTACTTGAGTATGCAGGAGATACAATCAAGCAGTTTCCAAATTGTGCAGTAGTTAACAGAGACAACTGGCTGCCTGAGCAATCACCCAAAGTCTCATTTGCACTGTTGAAGCAATCAACTTTTGGACAGAACTATAAGGGCTTTATACCACTTACTTAATTCTTCTGATTTGTAACCTGCCTTTCCTAATTTATTTGCATCAGTATAGAATGTATGGGCTCTAGTTTTGGTGTGTCCTGTACAATGTAGGAAAGGATCCAAGTAGTTCTCTTTATAAGGTTAATTCTATCACTTTTGGGATAGTTGCTATTAATTTTTTCCAAGAACTTAGCACAAGTTCTTTGCCATGGTTCATTATCTTCCCACATTTTTTTTAATTTTATCAGCAGTAAATGGAAATATAATCTCTGCTATACCTGCTGGTTGATGAAGTCACAATGTAATTTTCCTTTTAAAATTAAGCCAGAGATGTTTTCCACATAAGTTTTTAATTATTTACTTGGTTTATGTGGTAAAAAAAATATCCATTCTAAGATAATATCTCCCCAATGCATTAAAATTTCTGTAGGGTAAATTCTGGAAGGCAATATGACCAGAATACAATTAAGATTTGGACTTACCTTATCTACATGTTCCTCCTGTAATTTCTCTTCAATGACCATCAGTTCTCTTTCTGCTTCAGCTGTTAATTCCCTGGAACTATTTAAGCCTTTGTCACCATCTAAGGTTTTGTTTAAATGAACTATTAGATCAGGTATTATCCCAATAGCTGATCATAGACTGGAAATGCCTCCTAACAATCTTTGAAAGTCATTAAGAGTCTGCAATCAGTCTGTCCTAATTTGTGCCTTTTGTGCTCTAATTTTCTGTAAACCTATTTTATAACCACGGTAATTGACAGAATCTCCTCTCTGTATTTTCTCAGGATCAATTTGTAATATCCATTTTGGCAAAACTTTCTTCACTTCTTCAAACATTCTTTCTAAAATATCTATGTTTGAGTTTGAAAACAAAATGTTGTCCATGCAATGGTAAATTATAAACTTAGAAAACTGCTTGCATATTATCTCTAATGTTTGATTTACGAAGTATTGGCACAGGATGGGACTATTGAGCATTCCTGGTGGGAGGATGGTTCACTGGTATCTCCTAGTAGGCTGAGACTTATTTTATATTTACTTATGTAGGTACTGTGAAAGCAAATTTTTCTCTATTCTTTACATGTAAAGGTATAGTGAAGAAACAATCCTTTACATCAATAACTTTAAGAGGCTATCCTTTTGGTAAGAGAAAAGGCAGAGGAATTCAAATTGTAGAGGGCCCATATGTTGAAAAACCTTGTTTACAGCTTTTAGATCTGTTACCATTCTCCATTTACCATATTTCTTTTTAACAACAATTATAGGAGAATTTAATGGCTGGTTCATTCTTCCATATAGTGAGCATCTAGTTGCTCCCATACCAGCTGTTCTAAAGCCTGCAATTTGTCTTCCATTAAAGGCCATTGTTTAACCCATATAAGTTTCTCAGTTAGCCATTTTAAAGGCAATGCTATTAGTGCCTCCAAAGGCTTGCTAGTTGCTTTGTGTTCTTGTACAGCCTGAATGGATGGTAACCTTTGTTTTTAATATCTTATAATATCCTTCCCAGAAAAACTAAACTGAATGCTGGGAGAAAGAAGGTAGAGCCCACAAGAAGCCATGGAGCTGCCGTAAGAGACAGACATGCCAGAAGCTTGCCAGTAAGCCACAGGCCTCATAGTAAAATATGAAATAATATAAATAGATTAATTTAATATGTAAGTGCTTGATAGGAATATGCTAGAGTCATTGGCCAAGCAGTTATTTAAATAACTAAGTTTTTGTGTTATCATTTTGGGTCTAAGTTGTTGGAAACAAACAAGTGACTTGCTACAACATGAATTGATCTATATTTTATTTACTCTTTTTATTAGTTACTTTTGAGTAACTGTAATAACATATGTAACAAAGACAGCTAATAGAGCAATATTTATTTTTTTCTTGTGATTTCTGAGGGAATTCAAACTTCTTGGTGGTTAAGGAAAAGCAGAGTATATGATGCATGTAGTAGTGGCCATTCCCACGATGCTGATTCAGAAGAACAAATATCAGAAACTAGAGACAAGCCTGCATTCTTCAAAGTTCACCTTTACTGACTTCTTACCTACTTCTCCTAGCAAAACCCCACATCTTAAAAGACTTTACAGTCACTAGCAAAACAGTACTACCAGCTAGAAAATGTGTATCCAAACACAACTGAAGCCAGAACTTAATTCTAGATGCCAGTATATGTCATTTTGAGAGTTACTCATTCAACAGAAACATCCATAGACAACCAGTTTATGAATTCTGTGCTAAAGTGAGTCATCTTTCTACATATCTGAGAAATACTAATGAATGAAGCCACTGTAATGTAAACATAGATCTTTACATCGTTTGTGGTGGTGGCACATCTAGTGACATTTCATTTGTATTTTAATGAATAAAGCTTGCCTGAAGATGAGAGAGGAAACCAGCCCCACTGGTCAGTCAGCCTTACAGACCAGACAGTGGTAACACATCCCTTCAATCCCCGTAGCCACACAGTTGCCATAGAAACCAGGCAGCACATGCCTTTAATCCCAGTGGTGCATGGCTCTAATCCAAGCCCTAGAGAAGAATATAAGATAGGAGGAGATAGCTCATAGTATCAGTCTCATTCTGAGATTCCTGAAGCCAGAATTGCCATTTTCAGACTGAGGTTCAAATAAGAGCCATTGACTGGCTAATTTGCTTTTCTGACCTTCAAGTTGAACCCCAATTTCTCTCTCTCTGAGTTTGTATTAGTTATTCATCAGGCACATACCATTGATGCAAGCATTCAGAAATCAGAAGTAGGAGAATCTCTGAGTTCAAGACCAGCCTGGTGTACAGAGTTAGCTCCAGGATAGCCAGAGATTGCTACACAGAGAAGCCTTTTCTCAAACAAATAACAACAACAACAAAATGCAACCACCAAAAATAAGTTATGCAATTGAAAGAACTATTTTATTCTCTGGTAATATCAGAAGTTAATATTTTTCATATTCTTACTTGTAGCAATCAACTTTATGGCCACCAAGCCCTCCTTTGTGGTCTTTCATATTCATATTATCAAACATAGTGATATAAAGGTCTTATCACATACTACTTCTATTTCTTCCCTCTAGAATCTGTTACCATCATCTACATTTTTTTTAAAAAAAATTGTTTTTCCAAAGTCATATGAATTTGAAAATTTTCTAAAGACAGAGAACAGAATTTATTTATTTATTTCTTAATTTTGAACAATGTCAGAGACATTAGATGAGTCATAAATATTTCCAGAATGAATTAGTGTATAAATTAATGTAAGGTTAAGTGATTGCCCCACTCAGAAATGGTGATTCCATATTTTCAAACCCAAAATCCTTATTTATATTTAGAATACTGTTTGCTCTAATTGTTTGGCTTTGCTATTTTTCAAGGGTAAGCTCCAGAAAGAGTGCAACTATCGATGTATTATCAGTTCCTTTGCTCTTTTCCAGTTTTAGGGGACTGAGAGCTATGTGATCCCAAGTCAAGACCCTGGGAGTGGACTAGGGATATCACAAAAGGTCTCTTTGAGTCAGAAACTCCTAAGTCATTGCTCTTACCCCTATATTTCAAGACCTTCACAAGCAGAGATTCTTCCTACCAACTCTCAGAGTAATGAACTCAGTGACTTTCCACATGATAATCTTTGCAAAAAAGAAATGAATACTTGGGAAGGCTGTCTTACTAGAAACTACATTGCCAAATTTATTTAAGTGGCATTTTTCTTGTTCATTCTAATAGTCCTATTGGATATCCCAATAATGAAAGGAAACTAAAATATGACTGTAAACAAATTGAAATGTCTAATTTTTCAATTGTGTTTGATTTACCATCATTTGACTATTGTTTGATTTTTTATTAAACACCCACCTTGAGTAGGAGGAAATTAGGCAAAGAGAAAAACACAAACCAGTGGGAGAAGTTGAGTGTAAAAATTGGAGGTGGTTCTGAGTAAAAATAGGGCAAGAAAAGTGGTGAATCCTTTCCTAGGATAAACCATAATTGCCCTGTTAATGTTTGACAAATATCCTAGAAGAAAACAGCAAACCATCTTAATTGTTATCTTCATTTAACTCCACCTATGACATATAAAATATGAGAAGATAAATAATGTGAAACAAAGACTTTTTCCATATACTTCACTGAATAAATCTCAATATTTCTTAAATTTATTCAAAAAGAAACATCGTGTTAATCATCAGTTCTTAAATTTTAATTGCATAGTTTGCATGTAAAACTAAACTGACAGTCATGTCTTCACAGCCCATTCCACACGTGTGATCTTTCTTCGTGCTTCTTCAATTTCTGAGATAACTGTTCCCCAGAAAGCAGAGTAATTTGAATTTATTTAATATTTTATAAGTAATCACCACTTGCAAGCCAGCTTGTCACAGTGAATGTTTATTACTTAACAAAGTTTCTGAAGGACAGGAAGAGTGGCTAACTCAGGGTCTCACAAAGTGGCAGCTGAGTATATAGTTATCATCTTCAGGATTCACTGGGCGTGGAAATTTGTGTGTGAGCTTACTCTGTGGTTGGTGGGAGACAAAAGTTTTTTTCTGCTTGCTGTCAGACTGGTCATTTCCTCTCCATGGGATTTTTCCATAGAACTATTGATAATACAACGACTTCCTTCCTCTAAAACATAAGATTCCAAAAGCAAGACCCGAAAGAAGAAACCTGAGGTCATTTGTGCAGTTTCAAGGCGGCTAAAGGAAAAAGAACAGTTCATCAAATTACAGTGCTTTACAAGTGACTTTCTTAGGTGGCACTCTGATAAGGCTGCATGAAGGGAAGTCTTAAGAGCAGGACGCATTCTGAAGCAGCAGCATGTAGTCATCACCCAGAATTGGAATGGAACAAAGGAAACAAGAAGATCAGAGGTGACTTGATTCTCTATAGTGTTACTCTCACCAGCAACGAAGGCAACTGGATCTATAAGTCCTGAAGCGCAATTGCAGTTGGGCGACTTTTAGTTATATGGTTTATCTTGTCTCTGGTTAACAGATGTTGAGTGAAGTTTGATGAGGTAAACAAAGCAGACAGGTTCTAGCTTGTTTAATAGATGTTTTTTTTTTTTTTCGGCTATGTTTAAAGTTATTAGATGTGCAGGAATCTGTACAGGCTTGTAGTCAATGATCCTACCCTGTTATAGGGAACCTGAAATGACCCTATCCTATAGCAATACTGACGAATATCTTGCATATCATCATAGAGCCTTCATCTGGTGATGGATGGAGACAGAGACAGAGACCCACACTGGAGCACTGGACTGAGCTCCAAAGGTCCCAATGAGGAGCAGAAGGAGGGAGAACATGAGCAAAGAAGTTGGACCACGAGGGGAGCACCCACCCACTGAGACAGTGGAGCTGATCTATTGGGAGCTCACCAAGGCCAGCTGGACTGTGACTGAAAAAGCATGGGATAAAACTGGACTCTCTGAGCATGGTGAACAATGAGGGCTGATGAGAACCCAAGGACAATGGCACGGGGTTTTGAACCTATGTAATGTGCTGGCTTTGTGGGAGCCTAGCCAGTTTGGATGTTCACCTTCCTAGAAATGGACGGAGGGGGGAGGACCTAGGACTTACCACAGGGCAGGGAACCCTGACTGCTCTTTGGGCTGGAGAGGGAGGGGGAGAGGAGTGGGGGGAGGGGGAGAAGGGTGGGAGGAGGGGGAGGGAAATGGGAGGCTGGGAGGAGGAGGAAATTTGGTTTTTTTTCTCCTTTTCTCAATAAAAAAAAAAAAGTTAAAAAAAAAAGTAAATAACATCAACAAGAACCACCCTTGGTCCTTTTATAGTAGCACCAAAAATGGAAATTGGGATCTTTTACGTTAAACTCTGAATTGATAAACCATTACTTCTGCAAAATGAAACTGATCATTGAAAAACTTCAAAGTCATTTAAAAAATGGAACAGCACAAGAAAGGACAAGATGAACAATCTAGGATGGAGGCCCCAGAGCTGTGTGTGAATTTGCCTTTATTCTGTGTTATTTGTTCAGTGACTTCCTCTTCCCTCTTTCTACTCCATTAAAAGACTCAGTATCTAATTAAAAGGCCTCTAACACCTTTACAAAATGAGATCCTTGACTATAGACAAAGCATTTTGTGAACCCTCAAGGTGTGGATCTGCTGACCTTGGCTTTATGCATAATAGAAATTAATATTCTAATGATTCTGTGAAGAGGAAGGGAACAAATGTGTACAATTCAACTCTGAGGATTTAAAAAAGTTAGAATATACTTGATATTGAACAATGAAGGATATAAAACAATTCTACTAAGGGTAGTTTCAAACTTTTATAAAGTATGTTTCACAGTTATAAAATGCTTTCTCTCTGGATTTATTTTGATTATCTTTTACCATTTTTAAATAGGAAAAGACCTTCTTATTCTTAAAAAATTATTTTAATTAGTTCTGAAGGCAAATTAAATTGAGGCCATATATGTTTCGGGATATTTATGTAAAAGATAAGAATGAAAAGAATATGTTTACTATTCAAAAATAGAATAAAGAAACTTGAAATATATTTTAAACTTTCCTGTTCACTTTTTCTGCATAAATTTATCTGTGTCTTCTCATACATTGATGGGAGAGATTGTTTTAAGCTATACTTGGGTACTTTTACCTATGAAATCTAGACGTATTACAACTGCTAATGTTACCAAATATTTAGAGAATGAATGGACCATATTGAAAACATTTTCCAGTCCCTTACTGTATCTTCTGTATATGAGAAGCACAAAAATACCACAAGGGATGGAAAGTGTTATTTGTCTCTCTCTGTGTCTGTCTATTATTTATTTTTACCCATGCATATATTGAAACAACCGAGGTATTGAATATAATCATATTAAAACTTTAAGAAACCAAAATGTGAGATGTACATTGTGTAGATCGTGAGATGTACGAAGTGTGAGATGTATGAAATGTCTCAAACTGAGAATCTCAAGTGATTTCTCCAAGAGGGTCCAACCTTGGATAACTGAAACTAGATTGAAAAACTGCCCCTCACATACTAGAGTGAGGGGAATGGATGGCTGAATGATCCCCACCCTCTCTTTGCATAGTTTTAAGCATCCAACATAAAAAAGTATCTTAATTTAATCACCCTGCACAGCAAGTTATAGAAAATTGAGTAAATCATGCTTTTCTCTCTTAATCCCTTTTCCTGTGAGCAGATAGGCAGAACAATTTTTGTCTAGACAGAGCTGAACTTCTACTATCATTCACAACTAATCTTTGACTCATGACTTCCAGGAGGTGAAAGAGACAAACAAATGTTTAGGTTAGAATAAGGCAAGTTTTTGGCAGTTTCTTGAGTGCCACACATTAGGTTATATATGGTTAATGTCTGATTTAGCCTCAAAAAATAAATTTATAGTGCTTCAATACTTTTCAATACATATCAGAAGCCTAAAAATAAGAAATATATATAAACATGTATACATAATTTATGTATGTATGTATGTATGTATGTGCCATCTGTCAGGTTGCTATCTAGAGAAGAAGCATAAATCAGAAGCATTCAATTGTATAATAGGACTGTGAATTTTTTGACAATATCCAGGTATATTTTTCTTAGAACCAACTTTTGAGCCAATATTTAAGGATGAAAATTGGTCAAAAAAACAAAAGAAAAAAGAGTAAGATGGTGATAAATAGAAAGAATAACTAAGGGATCATGTTAAAGTCATAAAAATGAAAGAAAAATAAAATAAGGAGTAGCTGAAACATACATATACACAATTGTATGTACACAAGCATGTGTGCCCACACAAACATACAGACACACATGGACGGAGGGGCAATGAGACTACAGTTGCGTGCTTGAAAAGATGATGTGAATCCCTGTGAGAATTGTGACTGTTTAACTTATTGTCCTTGTGTTAATATTTCAAACATGGAAAAGGAAATCATTAGTTTTCTTCTGTAACACTAGGCATATATCAAGGCTATCCAAGGCAAATAAAAATTTATAATATTTCTACTCACAGAGCATGTTAAAGATTTTACTCTAAGCCATCAGGGCAACTGGAACTAATAGAAAGTATTAATCAAAGGTGATACATAATAATAGTTGTTGATAAAAATTCTCTGCAATGAAGGAGGCATGTGAGGATCGGTTATTAGAGCTAAAGAACATGTTAAGATATTACGACAATTTAGAGAAAGATTATTATAGAGAAAATGGAATCAATCAACAATTGGATATGGAAAAAAAGAATGGAAAAATGGACTATGACACAGACATTTTCAACCTGCCTAAACTCCAAAAATGAGCTGAATCAGGCCTACGGTTGGCCCATTGGAGAATAAATTTATGCTATGCTGGTGCCTTTTAGCTGTGACCACCCTTGGAGCACACCAGTGGTTATAAAAAGTTGGGTTTAGCCGGGCGGTGGTGACGCACGCCTTTAATCCCAGCACTCGGGAGGCAGAGGCAGGCGAATCTCTGTGAGTTCGAGACCAGCCTGGTCTAAAAGAGCTAGTTCCAGGACAGGCTCCAAAACCACAGAGAAACCCTGTCTCGAAAAACCAAAAAAAAAAAAAAAAAAAGTTGGGTTTAGTGGCTCAGCAAAATGAGAAAGAGCCTATGCCATAAAATTGTGGGCCTCTCAATAGAAAACTCAAACTAGGGATTCCCAAGGTTTTTATTTTGGTGATTTAGGAAAGAATCGGAATTTCCAATAATCACTGTTTTGATTAGAGAAAAAGCAGAGCAAATTAAACTTGCAAAGAAATAGTAAGAATCTGTATTTAATGAGGATTGGGGGTGTTCGGGCATTTTCATTATTTGTGCAGTTTTCTTTGTTTGGACTCAGGCATAATCACATCATTATCCATCACATCTCTGACAGAAATTTATCTAAAGTTTTGTTCATGAGACAATAGAAGACAATAGAGAAAAAGAACAGTACCCCTGAGAGAGGGCACTGGATCACTTTACACTGAAATTAGTACATGATCAATACTGAGCTGGTTCACACTCACATCACCACAGCACATCTGAGTGTTGGATCAATTCATAGTAGCACGTACAGCCCTTTTGGTAGTACGGATCCAGACCACAGTACATAGGAACAGCCCTACTGGCCCTCTTGTGAACACCTGGTCAGTTTACTCTAGCATCAATATACTCCTCTTTTGATTACTGAGCTAATTCACAAGTATCATTGCATTCCAGCTATGAGTACAAGTCACACTAGCATCAGTAGGGTTCCCTTGATTCTCACTCTCAGGGTCAGAGTTTGTTGGATAAAACAAAGAAGAGGAAGTATTTTAATTCTTAACTCGAGGCTTTCATAAAATGATTATAGCATTGGAAATGATTTCAACTATAATCCCTGTACTTGGAAGGCAGAGAAAGGAATATTCTAAGTTCAAAGTCATTGTGATCTATGTTATAAGACAATACACTACAAAACTAAAATTATAAAATTTATCAAGCTGAAATATGTTTAAAATTACAATGTATGAGGAGCATAATTATAATCCATATGCATAACTTTTACCTTATGACAGTATATATAACAATATATTATCTCATTTTTTCTTTCAGCTCTCTTACAGTTAGAATAAAGAGGGAAGGGAAAAAGGAATGTATTTTTTACTAAAAGAGTTTCTTTTTACATTTCACAATACAAATATTTTTTTTTTATTCTACTTCTCTTCAACGCTATTCTCTTTGCTAGGAAGCAGAAGACATTTTCCTTGTCATTCCAAGAGAAAACAGGTACATCACTGTGATACCCTGGTGACATAGAACAAATAATTAAAAACTGATAAAGAACATCTCTGTTCTTTCTTACCTATCTGTTCAAGTCATGCTAGGAAGTGAGCACCATCAGACGATAATTGTGAAGGCTCATTATTGGAGCCCTGCACATGAGAAGCATGCTGCATCTCATAGGTGGCCTCATTCCAGGAGCAAGTTCCGTGGGCATTGTGGCATTGTCAATGCCAATGGACTCCTGAGACAAACATCTTTAAATGCTTGATCCCAAAAGGGAGAATCTATATAGGGAAGAATAAGATATGAGACCACGTTGGAGGAGGTCTATCAATGGGTTCACTTGATGTTTCAAATGTCGCCCAGTCTGCTCTCTGCTCCCCATTTATAAATTGGGATGTGCATTCACAGGTACTGCTCCAGTGCCACGCATGCCTGTCTCTGTTATGCATCCCACCATGATGGTGATAGATTTCTGTTCCACTGTAATTGTAATCTTCAAATAACCCTCCCTTTTATAAATTGGCTTGATCATGGTGTTTTATCAGAGCATAAAAAAATAAGTATCTTTTTCAATTTCTTACTTCAAAGTCATAAACAAGTCCACTACCCCCTATGAGGGTAGTCTTACAAGTATTTCTCAGTTTTTCTTTCTTTACTCTATTCTCCCTGTGTTTAAGACTATTGTATTTTTATCATTCTAACAATAAAGCCTTAGAGAAACTCCAAGTTAAAATAAAAAGAATTGCCTAACAACTTTAGCTATTAAGGAAGTGCAAATCAAAATAAATAACCCTGAGATTGCATCTTATATGCTAATCAGAATAGTTAAGATCAAAAACAGAAAGGATAGCTTATGTTAGAAAGAGGATGTGCTTTGGGACAATGGTTTTACCCTGTGAAGATTTGTTTCTTTGTACTTGTTTAATGAAATGCTGATTGGCCAGTAGCCAGGTAGAAAGTATAGGCAGAGTAAACAGGCAGGAAGTAGAGGTGGGGCTATGAGAACAGGAAAATTCTGGGAAGAGGGAAGATCAGTCTTCAGTTGTGATCCAGCCTCAGAGGAAGCAAGATGTGACTGCCTCACCAAAAAATGTACCAAGCCACATGGCTAACTCAAACAAAAATTGTGGGCTACTGTAAGTCATAAAAATTAGTAAATAAAAAGCCCGAGCTAATGACCCAATAGCTCGGGCTTTTTATTTAATATATATATATATATATATATATATATATATATATATATATATATATGGAATAAGACAGGTATCATTCCCTAAAGAAATGAACCCATTATTGGCATCAGGGGAAGCTCTCTAATATGGAGTACATACATCATGCCAGGTTAGAAAGATCTAGATGGCTAGAAGATGGTGTAATTATGACCCCCAAGGGAGGAGGAGCAGTTAGTGGGGCTGAAGCTATCTTTCCTTGTGAAAGTACAGGCACTGTTTGATCAATCAGGCTCTGTGTTTGATCCATTTCTGGTAGTAATCTTTCACATTCTCTTTGCTACCACTGCAGTGTGTGTTTCTCACATATGGAGAGGCATGAGTTCGTTAAATATCGCAGAGTGATGATAAGACTTTGGCATGTTTTATACTACAGGCTGTTGACTACCTGATTCATCATCAATATCTTCTCACTTTATAACTAACATATTAAGAAAAGAATGTCTTAATATCTACTGGAAAATGGGAAGCCATTTTTCTTCCATGGAGTGTTGGTAGGTACATCAACCACACCTCAGGGCAGTTTGACCAACACAAAATGAACTATGTGGTTTTATTGTGGGCATTTTGTTTTAGCATAAATTTTGATTCATCTGGTTTGCTTGTTTTTTGTTTTATTTTAGTCTTTTGGCTTTTTGTTTATTTTGAGAGAGATAGAAAGAGAACATGAAATTGAATGGGTGGGACTTAGGAAGGATCTCTGAGGAGTTGAAGCAGAGGAAACATGATTAAAAGACAGCATACAAATTTTCTTTTTATTAAAACAAAAAAGAAGTTATAACATATATTCAAATTCATTTAGCTAGTGATAGAGGTGACTCCAGAGTTGTGTGTGTGCTGTGTGTTTGTGAGTGTGTGTGTGTGTGTGAGTGTGTGTGTGTTAGTGTTTGTGTGAGTGTGTGTGTGTGTACATAGATACATATAGAGCTGTATAGATATGGGTATATTTACTCAGGCATATTTATATGAATATTAGCAGTGAATGTCTGGTGTCTTCTATTTTCCAACTTAAATTTTGAGAAAGGGATCCTTGGGGAACTTTTATTTCAATGTTTTGGATAGATTGGCTGACCACCAAGCCCTGAAGATACACCTTACTCGGCCACCTCCTCCCCTGATGAGGTTACAGACTCATGCCACCACAATAAGCTTTCACGCTACTACTGGTAATTCAGACTCAGGCCCTCATGTTTGTACAGCAATCGCCTCGTCTACTGAGATATCATCCTTCACCTAGGGTTATGTATTTTCCTTAATAAAGCTCCATAATATGACATATGTTTGACATTAGTAGCAAAAGACTACCTTGAAAACAAAAGTATAAGCTTGAAGTCATTCTCTTAATTTGTGAGATGTTATTCATCTCTACTGCAACACTGGGGCGTGGGACTTGAATATCTATAGGCACGAAAGCACCAAATGCCCAGGAAAGTGTCTGGCTGTGGTCTAATAAGTCACTGACACACTGTAGAGATTTTTAAATTAGTTTAGAAGCTCTTGGAATGACTTAGTGCAAAATGTGTCCTAAAGCCGAATTCCGACAGACCCAAACAGAATTGGGAAGAAAACTATTTCTGGAAACAATTTGATTTTCACACCTGATAAATCTGTTAGACACAACATGGTCAAAGATCTAAGAATAATGATGACACAGTAAAGAAGCACCAGGCTACCAGGAAAGCATACATTACAGAAAGTTGTCAGGGCCGGTACTTAATTACTCTTTAAAATATCTCGAAAAGACAAAAAAGGTACAAGCATATACTTTCACGGCCACAAATTTTTAGATTGTCTGAATTTGTAGGATAAAAAAAAGGTATATGTAAAAATGTTATCATTTGCCAAATCATAAAGTTCATGTGGTTGTCATAATGTTCTTTCTTTTTCCTGTTGTGACACATGCAAATAAAGAAGTTATTATACAAAATTAATGGTAGTTTGGGCTTGACACATATAATAAGTATTTCTTCAGGCCTTTAATAAAATAACATGTTAGGAGAAACATATGTAAGGATATAATGCTTATTAGGCATGATTTTCTATGTGCAAACTGTTTTCTTGTTTGATACGACTTTTTCCTGTGAAAACGGCTCTCAGTTATGGAAGTAGCCTTTAGTGATGTCTCCAGTTTACTGACAAGGAAATAGGCATGTTTCAAGTGCTTTGAAAAGTGGCTCTCACTGGCTGTCAGGACCATCCCCACAACTGGCATCAGCTAAACTGCTAACGGGACGGACCAGGATCTATCACAGGAGCCATTGTTCTTATGGCTCATCAAATCTATACAGCATTCAAAAAATGTTATACATTGAAACTACTAAAATATTGAAATCATTGAATTGTCAAGATGCAATTTATAAAAGTAATGGCTGCTTTTAAAAGTCAGTGGCTTCATACTTTCCCAGACTAGTGTTTCAAAACTCGGATTGATGCCCTGAGCCACCAATGGGTGAACACTAGAATGGGCATCACTTACCTCAGTGCAGGTCATTCTCTAAGTTGCTTTTCTCATTAACAAAGAGAACAGAACATTTCCACTCTGTCACGGTCAGCCAATTTTCTGCTCTATAAAAAAGGAACACATGGAAAAAATATGGAGTGAAATCAAGTTTATCTAATTGTTTATATAAAAGCACATTTAGCATGTATTTAATTTTAATGAAATATGCATAGTTGTGGAGGATAAATATTAAAAATAACCTACAAGTTTTGAAGTTTAAAAATTCAGGTTGTTATTTGGATCCTAGACCTTAGGGACAATCTGGATAAGTCATTATGTTAAGATATGATGTATATCTTTCTTCCAATTTTATGTTTTGTAACTCATCTGTTATATACACTGTAAAGTTTTATCATGAAAAATAAATAAATAATATAATTATATTATTTTCATTTTTGAGAATTTATGTTTATATGTATGTAATGAAGTATCTAAACATGCTCCCCCACCACTGTACCTCCCCCAACGTCACTCCTTCCTCACTCCATCTTTTAAAAATGTTCTCTTTTGATATCTCATTAAGCCCAGTTAATGCTGCCCATATGTGAATGAAAGTGAGACTATTGTACTTGCAAACCAGGGAAAGTAAACAATGGTCACAACCTCAATGAAGAATGTTCCTCGCCTGAAAGCATTCAACTGTAAGCCCAACTCAGGTTGATTTCCAACTCGCAATAATGGAAAGAATAGGCATGTGGTAATAAGAGTAGCCATAATTTGTTTCTATGTGTATTCATAATTTTTTCATAAAAGTGAGTTGTTTTTTTTATTGAATACTAATTTAGGTCATAACACATACAAAAGAAACTCTGATTCTAGAAAATTCCTATAGTTCCCAGCAGACTCTAAACTTTCTTCTTTTTATTCATCTCTTTGATCTCCAGTATCAGTTCCAAGGCTCAGAACATTATCTTCACACAATAAAACCTAGGTAACAGGAAGAACCCTAAGAGAGACATGCATGGATCCCCCTAAGAAGGGGAATTAGACAAGATCTTCTGGGAAAATTGGGAGTAAGGATGAAGGGAGGGTAGAAGAGGGTAGGGGAGAAGGAGAGGAAGGGAAAACATGGGAGAATGGAATGGTTGAGATGGTGGAGGGGGAAAGAGGGAGAGAAAAGAAATAGATCTTGATTGAGGGAGCCATTTGGGGACAAGGAAAGAAACCTGATATTAGGGAAATTCTCAGGAATCCACAAGGATGACCCCAGTTAAGGCCATAAGCAAAAGTAGAGAGGGTGCTTGAACTGGCCTTCCCTTGTAATCAGATTAATGACTACCTTAACTATCATAAAAGAACCTTCATCCAGCAACTGATGGAAGCAGATGCAGAAATCCACAGCTAAGCACTGGGCTGAGCTTCCTGAGACCAGTCGAAGAGAGGGAGGAGCAACAATTTGAGCAAAGGGGTCAAAACTATGATGGGGATACCCACAGAAACAACTGACCTGAGCTAGTGAAAGCTCACTGACTCTGGATTGATAGCGGGGGAACCTGCATAGTATTGAACTAGGTTCTCTGAATGTGTGTGATGATTGTGTGGCTTGGACAATCTGTGGGGTCACTGGCAATGAGACCAGGATTTATCCCTAGAGCTTGAACTGGTCTTTTGGAGTCCATTCTTTTTTTGAGGGATACCTTGCTCAGCCTAAAAAAAAAAAAAAAAAAAAAAAAAAAAAAGAGGGGATGGGTGCATTGGTCCTGCCTCAAAGTGATGTGTCAGACTTTGACAGCTCATCTTGGGAAGCATTACTCTCTCTGAGGAGTGGATGGGAGCTTGGGTGGGTGGGAGGCAGGGAAATCAGGAGGAGGGGAGGGAGTGTAAACTAGGATAGGTATGTAAAATTAGAAAAGATTGTTTTAAAAATAAAACGAATAATAAAAAATAAAAACAGAATTTTAGAGAACCATCCAAAGTTTTAATACCCATTTTTCAAAAGTGTTTGGAATTTTTTTACTTCTCAAATTTTGGAGTATTCTAAGCCATTCTTGGTGACCCATTACTCTAATCCAAGCAAAGGAGATGTCTGTTACAAACTTGTAGCCAGCAAGCACTATATCATGAGTCAAAGCCAGCTTAATATATAGAAAGACTCTGTCCTAAGATTAGTCTTAATTAAATAATTAAACTAACTAGCTGGTTAGATTACAAACAAATCATGATCTTATGTCAATTGTCTTTATTGAGTTATTACTGCATGCACTAGATTAAATTGCTTTGCACAATATAAGACTTTCTTCCCTGTCCGCAGCATCAGATGTACTCACTTGGATATAGTGAAAGGGAAAGAATTGAGTTTAGTTTTTAGACCTGCATTGGTCAGTAAGGTACAACACTGAATAGATTAATGTCCTCCGACTGCTGAGTGAGAGCAAGTTTCAACTGCACTAAGTGTATAATTGGATAAAACCTCTGCTGGCGAGAATCTCAAATAGCAGGGTTTCCTCATGCTGTGGACACTTTAAAGAGGAGCACTTTTACTCCGTATTGTCACACAAAGTGAGCTGGGCTGTTTGCCAAGCAGCCAAAGGTGAGTGTGCTCCAGAGTGATCAAAGCTAAAGCTTTCATAAGTCCAAGGCCAAGTCCACGAGGCAGCTTCTCCACATTCACATGGGCATGTACTTGGACACGAACTTTGTCAGTATGAAGCATACTCCTACAGCAGAAGCTTAGTTCTCTCTCTCTCTCTCTCTCTCTCTCTCTCTCTCTCTCTCTTTCCCCTCTCTCTCTCTCCTTTCCTCATGCCACACCATCTAAGAATAAATATAACCTGCTCATGTGGTGAAATTGACCCGAAACTGCAGATTCTAGGGATTTCGAATCAAACTGTTTCTGCTCACTTAAACTCTGCTCAATTAATGCATAACTTTTTGTTTTACTTAGCAAGATGGCCTGCAAGCAATTTATTCAATAGTCACATGTGGAGTTTTAAGAAGATTTAGTTCTTATCTAGTTGAAATGGAAATTCTTTTCAGTCAAGAAAGTATTTGATAATATAACACATAAACACAGTATAAATGTGGTATACCAGTTTTCTTTTTTTTCCATCAGAATCATGCTAAAAAAGAATTTATAGGGAACATGTTTTGAGTGAGGTTACACATATTTATCATGACTATGGAAGTCACATTTTTTTTTTTTTTTTTTTACTTAAGCCTATAGGGCCAGGACTAGGTCATCTAACATGTGCTGCCTAAATGCCTGAGATAGATCTTCATTGAGATGCATACAGAAAACCTTACACGTGATGATCTTTTTAGGGGGAGAGATCATATCAGAAAAGGTTCTTATTTTGCAAGGATGATATCCTCCACTGTATTCTGCATGAAGCTCATGAACCTGGTTGTTGATGAACTACTCTTAGAGGGTATAAAAACCCAGGTTAGAAGGAGTCAGTTGGGAGCCAGGATGCTTATATGATGGTATCATCAAGGCCAAGCTGCATTGTTGGGCAATTACCATTTTGCAATTTCCCCAGATAGAAGCATAAAATCTCTTTTAGGTGTATTTTTATCAAAATAAAGGAAACTGCCTGATATCTGTTAGTAGAAAGAGCCCTTTATGACCAGGGACCTGTGTATGTATAATATTGGTTCCCAAATGCAATATAATTCAGAACTAAATCCTTAGAAGAGGCCAATGTGAAAGTTCCCAAACCTATGCCATATTCATCTTCTTGACGGAGTATTGTTACAGCTCTTCTGGTCCCATGTCTTTCTACTTCACTGTGAAATCACTTTAGAAGCTACAGAACCCTCAGCCCCAAACTGTGTTCTGGTATTTTCTCATCTTGTAATATACATTCCTGCCTTAGACTTGGCTCCCATGTATTCTCTGCCTGTGATTTACGTCCCACTGTGCAAATGCTACCTCCCTCCTCAGAAAGGTTTCCTCTGGGGTCCTAGTTTAGGAAACAACCACTATCACTCACTACAACCTTAATTTGGTTATTTTTCAGGATATTCACATAACATGACATTTTTATCAAGTGTATAGATTAGATTTTCTTTCTCCCTGGCAAATATCATGAATGCAGCATGTTTGTTTATTGTGACGCCCATTTTTAACCCCAATACCTAACCTAAAATTGTACCTTACACAAAGAAGTGGTCAAAACTTAATCAATGAATGAATTACACTGTGATTTAGACATTGCCCCTGGTCAGGAAGCTTACTTCCAACTCATCCATCCCAATCACACAGTACACTACACTCAAAATCACGTTGAGGCAACAAAAAAATACCTCACAGTTTGTTTCACACTAAAAGAAAGTTGTTACCAATTGCCAAGCTAAACAAGCAAGTATGACCTCAGACAGAGGTATTCATTGTATGAAAGTTCCCAAATAAAAAAGAATCCTACAAAAGCATATTTATTCCTAGATAGCATCTCAATAAGGAGGAAATCATGAATATAATATTTGCATAGCAACATTAGGAATGTTTATTAAAATCAAAGCATAAATTAGCATCTCTTTTTGCCTGAGGTTGAATTGATAGTATCAAAAGAAGAGACAATAAAGATTGTTTTTGCTTTGTGTATTTGCTTGCTTTGTTTTGTCTGTTTTATTGTACAGTCTTATGATTAAATTTTCAACCATTAATATATTTATGGAAATAAAGAAGAAAAGCACAAAGTTTTGATGGCTATGGAAATTTTATGAATACCGCAAATGAAATACAGCCCACACTTTATTCTCCCAGTGATTTATCAGGACTCTCCAATTTCTTGGCAACTAAAATTAGATCGTGCAATGGAAGTGATTATAAGAGATGAAATTCTTTATTATGCTTACTTTCTTTATACAGTAAAAGCTGCTACTTTAGGGAAACCAAGCTGAACAACATCTTCAAAAGAGGCCAGGGGTCAACAATTTAGTTTATAGCCCTGCTTTCTCAGATAAATGATAGTGGCAATTAGGTGCCCCCTCACTAATAACACATGGCATTAAAGGAGGCAGCCATATTCATATTACAGGAAGAAATAAGAACTATCATTTAAATGAATTAGAAGCTCAACACACAACCTATATTTAGGAACAATAAACCAGAGCTAAGAGACCTAGGCTACATTATTTTCACTTTTACATCCTCTAGGTCATCTTGATGCACTCCTTTGATGAACACTGAGATGGACAATAGTCACAAGAAGCAAATCAATGCAACAAGCATACTTCAACATCTTATGTATAAACACTATGGAAGAGATAAAGAAGTCAGAAAAGAAGCTCCTACCTCTTAATCCCCCAGGAGCTGAAAATTGATTTAGAAGACACTGACGAAAGGGGAAGTATACAAGCCTGATTTAAGTGACTAATGCGTGGTTGGAAAAATAAACGATATAGATACCTTGCTGAAAGTCAGAGCAATCAGAAAAGATCGGCTTTGAGAAACACATCTTCTGAGGGAGATGAATCACGAGAAGACAGGTCACCAAGTCAACAGGAATTCAACTAAATGGAAATAAAATGCATGGAGTCAAGGGGTCAGATCTGAAGGGACACTTGAAGCGCTTGAAAAGCTGAAGTAGTTGATCTACATAACGTATCGAAGGTGCTTCTCATCTGTGTGATTTATATAATTTAACTTCATTGTTAATGAAGACTGTTGTGATCATACCTTTACTTTGAAATAATTTTTTTTTTAAAAATTAAGGCAGGCATTATAAAGAACTACTGGTAAAGAAAAACATATAAGAAAATTAACTCACAATGAAATATTATATGTTTCGATCTTCAACTTACTAGATAAAAGGCAGTCACTGAGAAATAGGGAAGGAATCTGCATAAAGTGTGTGTGTGTGTGTGTGTGTGTGTGTGTGTGTGTAACAGAATTTATTGTTCATGTCTTTGTGGGTGAAAATATTCACTAGTCAATAAAATCTAAAAGAATTAAGCATATCTGTTAGTGGTAATGGAAATTTCATTTTGTATCAGAAGATAGAAAATGCCTTATAGTTTCTCATGGGAAAATATGAATATGAACTGGACAATGTAGTGTTTGGTGACACTTAATGGAAGCCAATGGACAATGACCCCGCCTGAGCTAGGAATAGCTGTTCCATACCAACTACTGCCCCTGAAATGCAATAGCATGTTGCACTAACGGATGTGTCCCAAAGGAATCCCTGAAGACTGGAGAAAGTTTTTAATTTAAACAAAGCCACAGCCAACTTATTTCCCATCTGGTTAATATTCAGAGATTGGTGTAGCAATTATGTTGAAAAAAAAGGCAATGGAAAGTAATTAGAACAGGTCAAAAGTCGTAGAAATTTGGGGAAAATAATTGGATTATTTATTGTAAGAACAAATCTATACTGAATATGTAACTTTTCTTTGGAGTTCAAGGAAGTATATCTAAATATGAATGCTAATCAAATGGTAATGAATTATTTTAATAACTACAAATAAAAGCACATTTTTATGGTTGTTTTTCTGGGAACTGATGAAATTATATATATATATATATATTATACATATAACAAGGATTTTCTTTTTGTTGCATTTACATTTACTTTTATCCATAGTGAACATACACATTTGTAATGTTTTTGTAGAAATATGATAAACCATGTAAGAGAATTACATTAGACAGTATTTTGCATTTATTTATATTATATGTACTTCTTAACTTAGCTGGAAACAATAATTGTCAGTCCTCTTTGCTCGTTACTTTTGGTTCTTATCTCTTGTTGGCACTTGTGAAGAATGTAGAGACTATCTGGACACAAGACTTCTATGCAGTAACCTGATAATAGTGATGACAAGCTACTTTGCTAGGTGGAGATTTTAGTTAGCAACACAAATACCTCTGAGCTTTCTTCACCTCTCTGAAATTCCCATGCAAAGAAGGAAGCTTTACCCATGAAGTATTGACAAGTTGAATTGTTTCTGAATTAATTGTATGGTCTTGTCTCTACTGTATTAGATCTTTAAAGATCTTGTTTTTAAAAAAAAAATCCACAAGCGATGTAAATAAGAGATGGCACATACCTTCAAGAGTGGCAACACAATACAGTAAATTTAATAGAAATCTAGAGTTTTCAAGGAAAATGGTATGAATGAAACCCTAAAACACAATGACTGTCTCCTGTTTTCAATTCTCTAAAATGTATTATATTTTCTATAATAATAAAAAGAAATAAAATCTTTAATTTTGGGACTCCACTATCAGTAGACATTCTCATTCTATCAGAAACATGCTTTGAGTCTTGCCAAGTAGCTAGGATGCTGCAGAAAGAGAAATAAAAGAGAACACATGCATCTTATAATGATAAAACATGTAAACTAAAAGGATCAATAGAATTTTTGACAATTCTAAGGGACTAAGAAACATGTTCTAGGAATTCTGAATGGAATAAATTGCCCTAGCAGCTTACAACAAAATACAAAATACAACGTTCTGTGTAGTCTTCACACCACATTCAATATCTTACATTCCATTTTTATCTGTGTTAAAATTTAAATCAGGTGTATTGCTGGATCTTAACGTCTTCCTTGGGGGAAGGGGTGAAAAGGCAGGATGTCAACAACCACAGACACCGGGAGTCAGGTGGAAGGCTTATAGCAGACTTGTTTATTTAACAAGGAAAAACTTACATACCCTCTCAGCACCCAGGCTGGGTGACAGTTGACAGTTGACAACTCATGCTCATCTCTCATTGGCTAGGTATGATCAGGGGTTCTGACAGTGCCTGTTGCTAGGCACTCGGAAAACAATGCTTGGTGGCTCCTTATTGGCTAGACACAGACAGGACTTTTGACAACTCCAGGCAGACTCCAAGATGACTCCTTTTGGTCGGGTAGGCCTTAATTTCCTGTACATAAATCATTGCTAAGGTCCTTTCTGATTTCAAAATTAACCTAGAAAGCACAATAAAATAACCTCCAAAATTTAAACTGTTACAATATAGTTCTTAAATATATTAAATTTAAGAGTTAAATCACATTACTCATGGAATCTATTCTGCTTGAATATTTCTGTATCCTGTTTTTAACCAATGATAGTAAGTGTGGTGGATATTCTTGGTTGTCAACTTGGTCATTAACTAAAATTTTAAGTTGCTGGGCACACCTATGAGGAATTTTCAGTTAAGTGGATCACATGAATTAGGAGGACCCAACTTGAGAGCAGATCATTTGAGGTCAGAAGACCCACCCCACATATGGACCACACCTTCTCATGACAGGCTATATAAAAGACACAGAAGATGGAGGTTTTTCCTACCTGCTTGCATGTCCTCACTCTCACTTCCCTGGCATGAGGGCTAATTTCTTCAGAATTAATTCTTTTTTTTTTTTGTTAACTTTTTTTTCATTGAGAAAAGGAGAAAAAACAAGTTTCCACCTCCTCCCAGCCTCCCATTTCCCTCCCCTCCTCCCACCCTTCTCCCCCTCCTCCCACCCTTCTCCCCCTCCCCCCACTCCTCTCCCCCTCCCTCTCCAGTCCAAAGAGCAGTCAGGGTTCCCTGCCCTGTGGTAAGTCCAAGGTCCTCCCCTCACCGTCCATGTCTGGGAAGGTGAACATCCAAACTGGCTAGGCTCCCACAAAGACAGCACATTACATAGGATCAAAACCCCGTGCCATTGTCCTTGGCTTCTCATCAGCCCTCATTGTTCGCCATGTTCACAGAGTCCGGTTTTATCCCATGCTTTTTCAGTCACAGTCCAGATGGCCTTGGTGAGCTCCCTCCCAATAGATCAGCTCCACTGTCTCAGTGGCTGGGTGCACCCCTCGTGGTCCCGACTTCTTTGCTCCTCATTGGAACCTTGGGAGTTCAGTCCAGTGCTCCAGTGTGGGTCTCTGTCTCTATCTCCATCCATCACCAGATGAAGGTTCTATGATGATATGCAAGATGTTCGTCAGTATTGCTATAGAATAGGGCCATTTCAGGTTCCCTATCCTCAGCTGCACAAGGAAATAACTGGGGACCTCGGCTTGGGCTCCTGGGAGCCACTCTAGGTTCAAGTCTCTTGCCAACCCTAAGGAGGCTCCCTTAACAAAGAATTGTGCTTCCGTGCTCCCCTATCCAACCTTCCTTCATCCCAATCCTCCCTTTTCCCCAAGTTCCCCCCATTCTCCCCTTCTCCCTTTTCTCTCCCCATCTCCCCTTACCCCCATCCCACCCCACCCTCAAGATCCCAATTTTCTCCCCGGCAATTGTGTCTACTTCCCATAGCCAAGAGAACAACTATATGTTTTTCCTTTGGTTCACCTGCTTACTTAGCTTCTTTAGGATCACAAATAGTAGAATCCGTGACCCTTATTTATGGCTAGAAACCAATTATGAGTGAGTACATCCCATATTCATCTATTTGGGTCTGGGTTACCTCACTCAGGATAGTGTTTTCTATTTCCATCCATTTGCATGCAAAATTCGAGAAGTCATTGTTTTTTACCGCAGCGTAGCACTCTAATGTGTAGATATTCACACTTTCTTCATCCATTCTTCCATTGAAGGGCATCTAGGTTGTTTCCAAGTTCTGGCTATTACAAATAATACTGCTATGAACATAGTTGAACAAATGCTCTTGTCATATGATAGGGCATCTCTTGGGTATATTCCCAGGAGTGGTATTGCTGGGTCCAGGGGTAGGTTGATCCCGTATTTCCTGAGAAACCGAAACACTGATTTCCAAAGTGGTTGCACAAGTTTGCATTCCCACCAGCAATGGATGAGGTTACCCCTTCCTCCACAGCCTCTCCAGCAAAGGCTATCATTGGAGATTTTTATTTTAGCCATTCTGACAGGTGTAAGATGATATCTCAATTTGTTTTGATTTTCATTTCCCTGATCGCTAAGGAGGTTTAGCATGACCTTATATGTCTTTTGGCCATTTGAACTACCTCTGCTGAGAATTCTCTGTTCAGTTCAGTGCCCCATTTTTTAATTGGGTTAATTAGCATTTTAAAGTCTAGTTTCCTCAATTCTCTATATATTTTGGAGATCAGACCTTTGTCTGTTGCGGGGTTGGTGAAGATATTCTCCCAGTCAGTAGGTTGCCTTTTTGTCTTGGTGACAGTGTCCTTTACTTTACAGAAGCTTCTCAGTTTTAGTAGGCCCCATTTATTCAATGTTGCCCTTAATGTCTGTGCTGTTGAGGTTACACATAGGAAGTGATTTCCTGTTCCCACCTGTTGTAGGGTACTTCCCACTTTCTCTTCTATCAGGTTCAATGTCTTCTGACTGATAGTGAGGTCTTTAATCCATTTGGACTTGAGTTTTGTGCATGGTGATAGATATGGGTCTATTTTCATTCTTCTACAGGTTGACATCCAGTTATGCCAGCACCATTTGTTGAAGATGCTTTCTTTCTTCCATTGTATACTTTTGGCTCCTTTATCAAAAATGAGGTGTCCATAGGTTTGTGGGATAAAATCCGGGTCTTCTATACGATTCCATTGGTCAACTTCTCTGTTTTTATGCCAGTACCACACTGTTTTCATCACTGTAGCTCTGTAATAGAGTTTGAAGTCAGGGATGGTAATGCCTCCAGACAATCCTTTATTGTATAGGATTGTTTTGGCTATCCTGGGTTTTTTGTTTTTCCATATAAAGTTGATTATTGTCCTCTCAAGATCTGTGAAGAATTTTGATGGGACCTTGATGGGGATTGCATTGAATCTATAAATTGCCTTTGGTAGAATTGCCATTTTTACTATGATGATCCTCCCAATCCAAGAGCAAGGGAGGTACTGATAGTCGCGAAGAATTAGAAGAGGTTATCAAAAACCTCCCTACCAAAAAAAGCCCAGGTCCAGACGGTTTCAATGAGCAATTCTACCAGAACTTCCAAGAAGACCTACTACCTATACTCCTTAATGTATTTCACAATATAGAAACAGAAAAGGCATTGCCAAATTCCTTTTATGAAGCTACAGTTACTCTGATACCAAAACTGCACAAAGACTCAACCAAGAAAGAGAATGATAGACCAATCTCACTCATGAACATCGATGCAAAAATCCTCAACAAAATACTGGCAAACCGAATCCAAGAACACATTAGGAAAATTATCCATTATGATCAAGTAGGCTTCATCCCAGGGATGCAGGGCTGGTTCAACATACGAAAATCTATCAATGTAATCCAACATATAAATAAACTGAAAGAAAAAAACCATATGATCATTTCATTAGATGCTGAAAAAGCATTTGACAAAATTCAACATCCCTTTATGATAAAAGTATTGGAGAGATTAGGGATACAAGGGTCATACCTAAATATAATAAAAGCTATATACAGCAAGCCAACAGCTAACATCAAATTAAATGGAGAGAAACTCAAAGCCATCCCACTAAATTCAGGAACACGACAAGGCTGTCCACTCTTGCCATACCTCTTCAATATAGTACTTGAAGTTCTAGCAATAGCAATAAGACAGCATAAGGGGATCAAGGGGATTCGAATTGGAAAGGAAGAAGTTAAACTTTCGTTATTTGCAGATGATATGATAGTGTACATAAGCGACCCCAAAAACTCCACCAAAGCACTTTTACAGCTGATAAACACATTTAGTAATGTGGCAGGATACAAGATCAACTCCAAAAAATCAGTCGCCCTCTTATACACAAAGGATATGGAAGCACAGAGGGAAATCAGAGAAGCTTCACCTTTCACGATAGCCACTAACAGCATAAAATATCTTGGGGTAACTCTAACCAAGGAAGTGAAAGATCTATTTGACAAGAACTTTAAGGCATTGAAGAAAGAAACTGAGGAGTATACCAGAAAATGGAAGGACCTCCCTTGCTCTTGGATTGAGAGGTTCAGAATTAATTCTGATCTATCCTGAAGATTAGCTAAGAAATCCAGCCTCAAAGAATGAATAACTACTGTATTCTTGGATTTTGTGTTGATGTGCCATTGTTGGAGTAGCTCGACTATACACAGCCTTTAAGCTACTCTAATAAACCAGAATGGAATTCCATAAAACACTAAACTGGAAGCTATAACATGTATGCATAGGAATATATATGTATGTATAAATGTGTGTGTAATAGAAAAAGAAAAGAAAATTTAAAAGGTAAAAGTTGTGATACATTATGAGACAAAAAGCCTTTAAAGATGTCATTGAGCTCCTAATCTATTGGTCATCTACTATCTACTGCTGGGCATACAGCCTATCTTTAGGAGTAGTTTATTTTTCAGTGAGACTCACTTGAAGAAAATTAAATTTTCATTTTCAAGTAGTTATCAAATAGAGATTAATTTTGGCTTCGGGATGGAAGGGATATGTGTTCATTTCTCCTTTTATTTCTTGGACCACATTTGGCGGCCCTGTGCATGTTACCTCAGACTCTGAGCTCATGCATGCAAGATTTGTTGATTTAAAAGGCTTTGTTTTCTTGGTGTCCTTCATTCATTCTGACTCTTAAGTTTTTCTACCTCCTTCCCTCCCCCAGGATTCACTGAACCCTGAGAGAAGAGATTTGATAGTGATATTACATTTAGTACTGAGTATTCTAAGATTGCCTCACTCTTTCCTAATGCCTAGTTGTGGATCACTCTATTTGTTCCCATTGCTGCAGGAAGAAGCTTCTCTGATGATGGTCGAGCAAGGCATGGATACCATTGCAGATCAGAGGAGTTATGGCAGTGTTGGTGTTTCTGTTTTTCCTTTATTAGCAAACAGGACACACCTTCATGTACCAAAGGTATTTAGTATTCAGGGATGAAGGCTATATGTAGGTACTAGCTTGATTTCTCCATGTTCAGTGAGCTGTGTTGGTGTTGTCTTCAGCAAGTGACCTTGCCATCAGTTTGTAGAAAGCAATCTATAGTCTTGGCAACAGCCTGGGTTGTTTGGGGATTCACAAATGGCCTTTTTGGCTAACAACTCAATTATATACAACCTAATCCGGGTACTAGAATCTTCATTTGTTGACAAGAGATGTTCACTAGGGCTCTTTCTCTGCCATTACATGACCGTTTCATTTAGATAGCCTTTATATGTGTATATATTTTAGGAATCTTCTACTGTGTTAATCTTCCATACTACCTTTCAAACAGCCCTTCATTTTAGCTCTCTCTCTTTTTGGCTTCACATATTCCCATCTTGTCTCCCCTTTTACTTCCCACTTGACCCTCCTCTTTCAGTCTCTCCCATCCATTCATAACTGTGTGATTCTACAGATTTCAGGTTGGTTATCATTGACTTAACCCTAATATCCACATATAAGTAAGTACATACTTGTCTTTCTGGATTAATTTTTTTTAATAAAGATAATATCTTAGTTCATAGATTCTTTATCTGACCAATATCATCCACTAGAAACATACCTAAAACAGAGTATAGTTTTCTTTGCTAGACTTTAGGATATAGCCCATATTACCGAGCAATAAGAAGACTGGTAATAATATAGAAAATTGATATTATTAGTCATTAATCATTAAAATAAAATTTTACCAGTTACTTGTTTCTTACATGTCCTATTTCAATTCCAATAATGTGCCTACAAAAATATAATTCCAGTAAGTGGGTTCTTACTGCCTAGCCTATTCTACAATTAGTTTTATATTTACAGCATGATGGAAAAAAATGTTAAGAGATCATTCATAGCTTGATGCACAGAAATCAGTAACTTTACAGCCTCAGTAACTAGGCCACCTCAGTCTACAAAACTTTCATCATACAGCATGCTACGTGGTTCTTTACTTTGATTTTGAAATCACCTATTAATTTAAAACAGTGGAAGACTCATATGTATCATTTTCTTTTTCTCTGCATTACCTTATCTTACACTAGCTTTCTCTTGGATGTTTTGATAATGGACAAGTAACTGATGGCTCTAAAGTGGGCTATGATATTTTTCTAGTCTGTTTCCACTCAGCTCAAGTGACTAATGACACAGCTGTCAGCTTACTCCTAAGCTAAGCTTTGTCTAACTGTGCTTTATGAGATAGCACCAAACTCTTCAGGGCACAAATAAATATCTCTGTTAAAATCAGAATCACTGAAATTGCGACATGCTGTGAGGGAATATTTTCTGGATGCGCAGTGTTATCTGACATCCGTAAATCATTCTGTCTCCTTTTGTGTTTGAGCTTTCTTGTGGATACCAGATATTTGTGTCTTTTAATACCCATTGTCTATACTATTCATGAGCTACCCGGAATTCCATTGCATGCCTCTTCTCATTTTTTTCTGAGGCATACACTGCAGTCATGAAAGAAGCAAAGCTAATTAGAAAGCAAGGAGCAGATAATAAATGGGTTAGAGAAATCAAGGGTCATATGATGGCCCCACACACCATAAAAGTCATTTGGGTTAAGGACTACACTAGAAGCAGAGTTGCTGGTCACTACATTGGTTTATGAAATATGAAGTGGGTCTTATCAAGCAAGAAGGTAAGTTTGATGATAGAAGTAAGTAGTACTATTACGTCTCTCGTTTGAGAGATGTGTGATTGTAAAGCTCACTATCCATATATAGGGTACCCAATTTGAGGTACAAGAACACCAGACAGAAGTAGGAATGAGAAGAAAGCCGAGCTTCTATGGATATAGAAGGCTTCAGTAACCAGAGAACTATCAATCCACAATGTCTTTCTTTCAAGTAAAGTGACCTGAATGCTCATTTAGAATTAAAATAATTACAGTTGCATACACATTCACACACACACACACACACACACACACACACACACACACACACGAATAAATAAATAAATAAATCAATAAATAAATAAATAAAAGCAGTCCAGGTACATGCAGCTCACTTGGAGTAGGAAGGCCCTTCTCAGAACTGTGTACGAGGATAAAAGCATTAGAATTTTACTCAAACATGTCTATGAGAACGTGAGATGTTCCTGAGCACTAAAGTAGAGACTTACTGCATGGACTGACAGGTAAGGATTATCCATGGCCTCTGGAATGCTGGAAACAGAGGGAATGATAGATAGGGTGCCTCTGGGTTCTCACAAAGACAATGCTCACTGCTGCAAAAGAAAAGATCATGATAATCTGTGAAATGATTCTAAACTGGGAGTACACACAAATATGCCAAAAATGAATAATATAACATATCCTCTAATTTTATAATATACTCTAGGCTGTTTGTCCACACATGTTTGCTAGAATATAGGAAGCACTTGAGTTTTCTAGTACAAAAATCAAGCCAGCAAAGTTGGGCCTTCAAAAATGCATAAGAACTAGCCAAAGGTAGAAAATTTCCTTCTAAAATTGTCTGTTTACTATAAATAAGAAAATTTATAATAAAATAAAATCTAGGAAAAATGAAGTAAATTTATCTACTGAAAAAATGGCCTATCATCTAAAATGATAATCCCTTTAAATCATCAATTGATTATTTTATATTATATTTATTCTCTTTATTTTCTATTTCCTAATAAACAAACAAACATGCTTATAAGTTCACACAGCAAAATAAAGATCCATATCTACTTTGAAGAATGATTTTAAATTATAAGATTATTTCCTTCTTCTCCAAGAATTATAGATATAGGTATGAAATCTTTGGCCATCAATAAAAAAAACACAATTCACAGGGAGAGAAGTCAAATTTTTATGTCCTAATTTTGAGGGTTTGAGTCAGCTTCTGCCAATATCCCCCCTCTCTGTTTACTATATTTTTCTTCATTCTCTTATACAATACATGTGCAGCCTCCTCTCCCTCCACTTCTCATATCTCTCCTTTTCTATTTCTCCCAGATCCACTGCTCCTCAATTTCTGTTCAGAAAATAACAGGCCTCCTAGTGATATCAACTAAAGTCAGCATAACAAGATACAATAAGACTAGGCATAGATCACCAGATCAAGGCTTGACAAGCAGCCCAATATGAGGAAATGGGTCCCAAGCACACACAAAAGAGTCAGAGATACCCCCACTCCCACTGTTAAGAGCATGGGGGTGGGTGGAGAAGGGAGGGTGGAATGGAAAGAGGAGAGGAGAAGAGTGTTGAAGAGAACTTTAAGGAACAAGACAGTCGAGATGGAGGAAGGACAGAGATGAGAGCAAGGAAAGAGATATCTTGATTGAAGGAGCCATTATTAGGGTTAGCAGAAACCTGGATCTAGAGAAATTCCCAGGAATCCATAAGGATGACCCCAGCTAAGACCCTAAGAAATAGAGGAGAGGGTGCCTGATCTTGAGTTGTCCTGTAGTCAGACTGATGAATATCTTAAATATCAACAAAGAACCTTCATCCAGCAACTAATGGAAGCAGAGACAGAGGCCCACATTGGAGCACTGGACTGACTCCCCAAACTCTAACTGAAGAGTAGGAGAAATGAGAATGTGAGCAAAGAGGTCAAGACCATGATGGGTACACCAACTGAAACAGTTTACCTGTACTAAGTGGAGCTCACCAACACCAGATGGACTGGAAAAAAAACAAGAAAGGACAAAACTAGTCCCTCTGAATCTGGTTGATAGTTGAATGGCTGGGGCAGACTGAGGGGCCACTGGCAATGACACCAAGATTTATCCCTATTCTATGTACTGGCATTTTGGTAACCTATTTTCTTTGGATGGATACCTTGCTCAGCCTAGATATAGTAGGGACATCCTTGGACCTTCTACAAAGCATTGTGCCTTATCATTTCTGAGGATTGGATGTGGGTAGGGTGGGAGGGTGTGTGAAGGGAATGAGAGGAGGGGAGAGAGTGGGAACTTGAATTGGTATTTTTTTAAAAATCTAATAAAAAATGTAAAAAAAAAAGAAGAGTCACACAGAAACCCCAAGATAAACAACCATAGGAGGTATGCTGTGGATCTAGAGCACACTCATTAGGCTCAATGATTGCTGCTTCAGTCCCCCTGAACTCCTATGATCCCTGATTAGTTGATTCTGTGGGCTGTGTTCTCCTGGTGTCTCAACCCCTCTTGCTCCTACAATTTCCCCCTCTTCTTCTTGCCCATTTAGCTATGAGAAAACAATAATAGTAAATTTAAACCAATAGAACCTGCTCAGCAGGACAGGCAGTAAGACAATAATCGGGAAATAGAACCTAATGGTATTAAAATCGTGGGGCATCAGAAAGAACACCACAATTTGACAGAAAAATCAGCCAGTAGAATAGAAAAATAACATTACCAAATAGACGTAAAAGGGAGACTTATTGTTTAGAGTTTAGAAGACTCAAAAACTAAGTTTAATACTCTTAGAAATTAAGTTTTTTATTGTTTTGAGTTCACATGATGATTTTCACATTATCTTTCAGGAGACCCTGTGGTTCACTTGCAGCACATAAATGGCAGGGAGACACAGCACAGCTAATTAGGGCAGTGCAGAAAGACCCAGGGTTCCAAAACAGAGAGGAACCTGTGATGGCACAGCATTTGGCTTGTCCTCAATGAGTTCCAGGTCTCAGTTTCCACAACGGGCACCAGAAGGGTGAGAGATTTAGGAAAACAAATGCAGCCCCTTAGAATAACTGCAGTATTTTATTAGGAAAACCACCCATCTGAAAAAGAGGGTGTAACACTAAACAGAATTCTCAGGAAAAAAGAAGTACAAATGACAAAAATTTAACTTTAAAAAAATGGCTCCACATTTGTTGCAAGGATGGCCTGCTTGTTCGTCCCAGCTACAGGCTAGCATAGCCCCAAAATAACCACACAAAAAAAAATTTATTAATTAAATCACCATTGTCTGTCTCTGGCAGCTCCATGGCATTTTCCCCTGACTCTGCTCTCTTCCTCCCAGAATTCAGTTTAATTTTTCCAGCCTACCTAAGTTTTACCCTATCAACAGTTTCTTTATTAACCAATAAAAGTAACACAAAGAACACAAAGACAGAAGGACCTCCCACACCAAACATTCTTAGCCAGACAGGAAGTACAAGTAAAAGCCACTTTGAGATTTCCTTTTGCTCAATTCAGAATGACTGATTTTTAAAAAGTGGATAGCAAATGTTGGCATAGGTGTGAGGAAAGGGGAGCACTATCACTGTTGGTGGGAGTTCAGGCTTGTATACCCATTCTGAAAATTATTGTGGAGGTTACTGAAAAAAGCCAGAAATAAGTTTACTATAGGATCTAGCTTTATACCTCCTGAGTACATACCCAAAAGTCTTTATATCATACTAAAGAGACACTTGCTCATTCTTGAACATTGAATATCTATTCACAGTAGTTAAGAAACACAAAACACCTAGATTCCTTCAACTGAAGAATAGATGATGAAATTATTGTACATTTATACAACTGAATATTATTCAACTGTTAAGAAAAATTAAAAAGTTGGATTTCACAGTCAAATGGATAGAACTGGAAATAATCAGACTGATTTAACTCAGATCCAGAAATTAATATACTACCTCTTCTCTCATATAAAGACCCCATCTTTGTGTGTGTGTGTGTGTGTGTGTGTGTGTGTATGTATGTATGTATTTATTTGTATAGATATGACGTATGTGTATACATAGAGGTCAGGAAACTAGTGAAGGGCTGTGCAGGGAGGATTATGAGGAAGGGTAGATAGAATGCAAGTGGTATAAATGAGACGAGGTAATGGAACAAGAAGTATTTAATGAGGAGGCTGGGAAGTCAAAGTGGAAGAGGGAGTGTAAAGTGGGCAATATCTAACACTAACATCCTTTTAAAAAGTCACATGGAACTCAGAACCGCAAGGGGTGCACCCACACACTGAGACAATGGGGATGTTCTATTGGGAACTCACCAAGGCCAGCTGGCCTGGGTCTGAAAAAGCCTGGGATAAAACCGGACTCGCTGAACATAGCAGACAATGAGGACAACTGAGAACTCAAGAACAATGGCAATGGGTTTCTGATCCTACTGCACATACTGGCTTTGTGGGAGCCTTGGCAGTTTGGATGCTCACCTTACTAGACCTGGATGGAGGTGGGGGTTCCTTGGACTTCCCACAGGGCAGGGAACCCTGATTGTTCTTTGGGCTGACGAGGGAGGGGGACTTGATTGGGGGAGGGGGAGGGAAATGGGAGGCGGTGGCGGGGAAGAGACAGAAATCTTTAATAAGTAAATAAATTTATAAAAAAAAGTCACATGGAAATCTAACATTGTACAAACATATACATATATAGTTTAAATGAAGTTTCCCTATAGTGGGGGCATGACTTGCCGGATACCATAGGCTACCAAAAAATACCTAGCTGGCTAGTTTTCATACTGCAAGAAAATGTCCTACATGCCGTGGAAGGAGAAAAGAATCATTGTTCTTACCCATTTCTGAATCCTGAAAACAAAATAAAGATTGTTTAAGAAAGCTATGCCCAACTGTGTGTTGGTTTCAAGAATTTCATGGGAGTAAACAACCACTTTCTGATTAAGTGGCAGTCCACAAGATGTAATCCATGGCTGGGTCACTAATGGGGCCAAAAGCCAGTAACTATATATGTCATAGACCCTAGAGAGAACTCACAGCTATTATTGGACATAGTTTAAACTGGCTCCTAATGAACTGGCATTACTCATATAGAATAGTGCATCTTTCAGCCCTCATCAGGGAAGCATCTTCATGCAGAAAATGGGAATTAGGTCAGTGGTCTTCAGTTGGTCAACATGCACAAAAGAAGCACTCTTCTTGGTCCTAAATAGAACATCTATCTACACCACAGCCCTTCCTCTCAAGTCACTGGAGTCATAGTGGAAGAGGAAATAGAAATAAGAGCCAGATACAGTGCATGCATGCAGTGACCACTATGCTCTGCACACAGTTAGACAGTTGCACGTATGAATTTGCAGTAGTAGTGACAGCATGCCAGAGATCTGTGTCAAGCTCCAGTGTAACAACAGTTCCAGCATGGAAGGGGAGGTGATCAGACAGCTCCACCTTTGCCTGGGAAGCTACTTACCATCACAACTAATAACTGCTGGGAAAGGAGGAGTCAGTTTTCTTTAAGGGTATGACACTGTTAAGTCAACCATGCTACAGTGGATGTTCCCATACAAAGGAATAAATGGAGTTTGGAAGATATGTAGAGATGGGAGCAGGCCTGAGATGAAATAGGGGAAGGAGGACATGGAAAATGTGATCAAATATATAAAATTTCCAAATAATAATTTTAATAAATAATGATTAATTTTGATAACATTTAAAATGTATCTTAAAAATTCTGTATTTTCAAATGTTTGAATATTATTTTATTCTATAAAATTGAGCACATAATTTATTGTGATTAAAATTTAATATGCATATGAACACATTTATATGCATGCGTACATATGTATGTACATATGAGTTTTTAGTTTGTACCAGAAATAAATTTAGAGCTTATTATTCAATTACTTACTAGAACATTGGCATAATCTGGAAACTTATTAGAAATGTAGACATTCAGGCTCCTCCTTGTGCCTACTAAGAGTATTTGTTGTAGCAGTAGGGTATTTAATGTGTCATGCAACCCTTAAAGCTAAGAACTACAGAAGCAAACCAAAATATTCAGTATTTATGGCAACATTGTAACAACCATATTAAAATATTAAGGAAAGACAACAGGATATTTTATGGTCCTCTCAATAGATATTTAGTAAATTCTTAACAATTAAAATGACACTCTTTATATAGTTTATTAATAATGTATTAGATCCATTATGATTTTATAACTTTGATATACAGGTAGTATTAATTATTTTACTCTATTTTAAAGTATTGAATATAGATTTCTAAAACTATGGTATTACCCTTTAAAAATACATCATGGTGAGAGTTCAGTTTTTTTTTTAAAGCCCAATATTTCTACAACTTAGTCTTAATAAGTATTCAAAAAGCAGTTGAGAGATGAATGAGTTTTGGGGTGAATAATAAGCTAGCTCATTGTACCACACAATATTTAACATGCACAGCATTGAATCTGAATAATCATACTCAAATAACATGTCCATTCTTTCAACTCAGCTCTACAGGATTCTAAAATTTTAATAATTAAAATGTCATCTTGATAAAAATGTTTAGGAACTGTATTATGTGTGTTTTGCTGAATAACAATGTCAGTATCTCTGTAGATTCCAGTAGCAAATATATAATCTCCCTCAGGTGCAGATCTACTGCAAGTTCATTGATCTTAATTTGGCTCAGCCAGGATTGTCTAGACGTTAAGGCCTCCCCTTGGGTTCAGGGCTCCTTCATCCATCTTCTTTTGGAATATAGGTTGAAATGGCTACAATGAAATGGCATTTTAATTGTGAGTCCCAGGCACTTAGATGTTTTATATGAAAGTACGGGACTGTTTCCTAAGGCATCCAACTGACAATGTGCACAGCGCTTTCCCATTTGGAGCCAATTCCCATAATAAATCTCTTAGTACACCAATCTGTGTTGTATGACCTTATTCCCCATTCCATGTGTCCTAGAACATGGAAAAATATCTACTCAACTCAGATAGAGGACTGGGGTTGGACATACCACCTAAGTCCAACTTAGCAAAGCAATTATGTTTTATTTGTGTTTACCTAGAGAGATATGGGTAAGTGGTTACATAGGAGAAGAAATGACTCAAAGATAGCTGTATCACAAAGCCCACCCTAGCATGGGTGATAACTCATGAAACCTAGAAACCTGGAGCACACTGCACAACCTGCAAATTTATTTTGCTGGTGTCTCAGTTGGTCTGAGCCTTTTCTGGGCAGCTTGAAGTATCTCTGTTTTTTCCAGGCTGCCCAGCTGTACTATCCAGCTTGTCTAAGATTGTCTTTCAGTAACTTTTATGGCTAATATGTAGTTGTAGAAAAGAAACCTAATGAATCTGTTCAGTTTCAGTTACTTCCTGTAGCTAATTTGAGGGGTTTGTTTTTTTTTTTTTTGGCCTTCTTAAGTTTAAGGAACTTCCTTGTGGGACAGAATTGTTCACTTCCTCTTAAGAGTATTCTCGTGTCACTATGCTATCTTAAGGATCTAGTGGGAAAATGTTAGGTCACTGGGTATGTGCTTTTGAAATGGACCTTGCAGGATCTTATTTCTCAATTCTATATGCCATTATTTCTAGCTCTCTCATCTCTAGGTCTATCTATGTCTCTCTCACTGCTTCTACCTTTATCTCATTTGCTATCTCTTTCTTTTCAGTCTGCTGAGAACTAGATAGCCTTGTTCCACCCATTACATGCTCTCAGCCATGATGTACTGAACCACTCAGACACAAATGTAGCATAGATTGAAACCTCTGAAATCACAGATTGATAATAAATTGTTCCTCATTTTAACTGGGTTGCCTTAGGAATTTTGTGACGGCAATGAACTCCAAGTAACATAATGCATTTGTGTCATTGCCTCATTCTGTGGATGTCTAGGGAGAATACAAAATCCTGTAATACTCTCACTTCTATTTCCTCAAACACATGCCCAGTTAAAATGAACACATTCTGGGTCCCATTCCTTGGACTGATATTTCTTAGTGAATGAATCTCAGAATATTCTGACTTGAGTTTAAATGTGTTAATAAACATCTCTTAGCAACTTACAATCAGTTTCTAATGAAAGAGATTGCACAGAGAGAAGGAGAGAGAGAGAGAGAGAGAGAGAGAGAGAGAGAGAGAGAGAGAAAACAGAGACAGTGACAGACAGAGTAAGATTCTCATTTCTTCACCACTAGGAAATCTCGGAAGTCTCAGGCTCCTCCATAACTGCAATACAGTTGACAGTGCGGTTTCTGCCTATTGGTGTTTTATTTAATTGTGGAGAAAAATTTGTGGAAAAATTTGCTGTTGGCAGCAATACAAGGAATTAAAGATTTTTTTAAGTCAGTAAATACAACTAGATAGGTATCTGCACTGTTTCCTGCATCTGTAAGGCATATATGTTTCGCTTCATTTCTCTTAAGCACCAGTTCAACTTGAAAATTCATGTACCCCAAGGGATTTATAATCACAAAATGACTATCTATAGCTTAATGTTTCAAAATGACTCGTAGTTTTCAATCCTCTTAATATTCATTTAATTCCCTGCTTTAGATACTCCAAATTATGACACTTGCTCATGTTTTAAGAACTACTGCTTAGACTTCGGATATTGCTTGCAAGACAAGGCTTTAACTCAAAGAAATCTCAGGATAAAAATCTATTTAAACTTATATTGGTGTTAGGTAATGAAAACAGATATTTTTAATACTTGAAACTCAAAATCTTTAAGATATTGCATGCAATTATTTGAAAACCAAAGTACCGTGGGATGTCTATGCCAGAATATTACTTTTATAGGATTCATATAATTACTTTTTTTACAGCATCAACTCCAATAAGTTTTAATTTTTAATATGCCAGAAATATTCAAATATGCTCTATGGCAGACTCCTGGAGTTGGAGATAGATTCAAAGAGGCAATTTGCTCTGTTACAGTGTTGCCTGGGCAACAATGGTAAACAAAGTTACAAAGTCTGGACTTCATGGTACACTGTTTTACTTAACCACCTTTATCCTTCCACCTTGGTATAGATTTTGTACTTTAACTAACATCTCCTTGGTATCTTGGAAAAATTTTCTGTATAAGGAAAATGAGAGAAACATAAAAAGCAAGCAATCATGGTGTATGCCAGAAAGGCAAACATGATCAGTGCCTTGTCTAGTCATCATTAGAGAGGCTTCTTCTGGTGGCAGATAGGAATAGATGCAGAGAAGCACAGGCAGACACTGTACAAAGCGACTCGAAATTGGAGGCACCCTTCAGTTCCCTCCCCTCAGAGCTGAGTGACCACATAGAGGAAGAGGAGGAAAGATTGTAGGAGTCAGAGAAGATGGGGGACACCAGGAGAGCATGGCCCCCTAAATCAACTAAGCAGGGCTCACATGGTCTCACAGAGACTGAAGCAACAAGCAGGGAGTCTGCATGGGTCTGCACCAGGTCCTCTTCATATATGTTACAGTTGCTAGCTGTGTGTTTTTGTATAACTCCTAACAGTGAGAGCTGGAGCATCGCTGACTCTTTTGCCTGCTCTTGGGTCTCTTTTACTATTGGGTTGTCTTGTCCAGACTCTATTTGAGGATTTTGCCATGTCTTATTGAATTTTGGTTTGTCGTGTTTGGTTGTTGTCTCTTGGAGGCCTGTTCTTTACTGAAGGGAAACAATGAGGGTATCTGTGAGAGAGGGAGGTTGGGGGAGCTGATAGAGGTGAAGGGAGGGGAAAATGTGGTCTGGATGCATTGTATCAGAAAAGATTCAACTTTTAATAAAAATGACATTTTCAACACATCTATCCACCTTCTATTAATGACTCTAAGTAAAAGATAAACGTTCCCACATCAATAAGTCATCTCTACCAAGAATTTCCTTACTGTTCTAACCTGTATCCTCTTAATCCCTATTGTAACTTCATGAACTTCTGACCTCAAGAAGAACTTCACTGATTAATAAAATATCCATCTTACCAAAATTGTACTAGAACGAAAAAATCATTCCAATGTATTTCCTTAGTCAATTGGTCAGAGTCTTTATGCAGATATTTTGGGGAAAGTTCATACTAAAATTTAGCTTATTTGATTATACACTAACAGATAATAGTTTCAGGAATCTCTAGTTCTACACTGACCTAAGGGAAAGATCAAAACATTCTGGATACAATTCAAGTAATGTATGGAGCTATTCAGGGCAAGTGGAAGACTTAACCACCACATCTCCACAGAATCCCATTTACCAGAAAGAGGACTGATCAGATCATCCTGTGCCATGCTATTTGACGGCAGACACAGCAAATAGACCAGGTATATCTTGCCACCTCCTTAAATACTGCTTGTTGTCATTGCCTGCCAAGCCTCCTGTGGTATTTTCTCTGTTCCTTTGACAATAAAACTCAAAAATAATGCAAAGATGCCTCAGTAACATGGCTGTGTTCAGAGGTAGATAATGATAATTGGGTTTGTTTCATTTAGATACAAGGAAGTTCTGACATTGAACTTTAGTGTGAACTTTCTGAACTGATTTCCCTGTAGTCTTATAAATGACATTAAACAAAGAACAATGGACGGTGAGCTGTTTTTGTATTAGATTTTTATTTTGGCTTTTTCTTGCACTGGTCTAGATTCAGCTTTGCTTCTCTCTCTCAGTCTCTCTCTGTCTCTCTGTCTGTCTCTCTCTGTCTCTGTCTCTGTCTCTCTCTCTCTCTCTCTCTCTCTCTCACACACACACACACACACCATTCTGTGCCTCTGGCATTGTTATTAACATACAATGCTATTTAGAAGACATTTGGCTTCTGTGTTTTAATAACTGGGCAAATGTTCACTGTGAACCAAGACATTCATTTCCCCCAGCTAGTGTCTGTCTATCATTCAGAGATCTACAAATTTCCATAAGAGAACATAAAAAACAATTTATATTATATAATTCTTCTTGAAATTGAGCAAGATAAGATATAGTGAGGTTTATACCTAGATTTATTCTTGGAATTCTAACACCCACTTCATAAAAAATATCAGTTTAGACCTCTACTGCATGGCAAAGAAGAAACTTTAATTTCTCCCTCATTTGAATAGGGGCAAACCAGACATTTATTTTCTGACGAGTGTAAAAACTGATATTTTAAAAACATGTATGTCTGTGCCTCGGTTTGATATTTTAGGAAGATTTTTCTAGGCCTAAGTCAGCAATTTATATCAGACCTAATAAAATATGGAAATGAATCAAATATGAATAAATTTTTATAATTTCAGCTATTCAATCAATGCAAGGTTGACATTCCAAAACACAACATAATGCAATTTTGGAAGTAAATAGATGAAAAGTTTGATATTTACTCAAATGAGAATTAAATCAAACTTCTTTAATGAATTTATGGAATTCATTTTGATTTTATTTCACTTGCAGACAGATTTTGATCATGAATAATTATTTTCCTAGAGTCAGCCTCTGATTAACCAACTTCTCTTTCTAACTAAAACCTCACCTTTCTAAAAAGAAAAATAAACTTTATTAACAAGGTTTCTATGGGTCTATTACTATATTATTGTACTATTAACATCACATGAACTATTTAATTTAACTCAATGATGCCAGCTAAGGTTAAAGGAAAGTTTCATTTGTTAAGAGCTCATGATTAATCTTTATTAACACAACATCTTCTTTTAATTCTATATATACACTTTTAAGCATTAACAGTATTGTTACGGGAGGTCCTCCCACTCCTCCAGCCTATCGCTGCTGAGATACCAGCCCATTGGGGCGTGGTCTCTCTCCCTTTAAAAAAGCGGCCACTTCCCTCTCCTCTCTCTCTTCACTTCCTGCTCCGCTGGCGACTAGACTCACTTCCTGGTTGCGCAAAGGGCTGACAGTGATCTGTAAGTTTTTTCCCCTTTAAATAAATACCACCCTATTAATCATAATTCCAAACTGGTGTGGCATTGTTTATGACTTACGCCTTCAGTTGGCACCCAACGTTTGGTTTTAGAACCTCTCCTTTCCCCGCTCGGCTGCCGGCCACGAGTTCGGCTTGGCGGGAGCCCTCCCTTCCTCAGCCGCGGCCAGCGGCCTTGGCCTCCCCATGTGGATTTAAACTCGACAGGCCCGCGTAGTCTCTGCCACGTGGTTTGCTCTTTTCTGAGTCGTTTTTAAATCTCCCTTGCAAGCACAGCTCTTAAGTGGCACGAACCAGAGCACGCGGTTGCTGAAAGCTGCAACCCCTCAGGGTGACTCTGTCACGTGGAGGCATAAGCGGCTTCCAGGTTGCTCTTCTCTCTACGCCTGGATTCTGGGTTTCTGGTTCCGTCTCTGGAATTGATTTAATTACATTTACTTTGTTGAGCAACTTACATTTTCCAGTTTTTAACAAATACTAGGCGGACTCTGAAACAGGACTCTGTTTTCGTCACGACTTGGCAACAGCGCCACCTGCTGGATAATAGGTAATATGGCAGTTTTCGTTTCCAACGCGAATTTTACTGTTCTGGTTGACAATACAATGGGTTATATCATGCAAGGTTTATATGACTATGGGGATAACTTAATTTACTGGTTACTAGGCTTCAGTATTCTTTTGAATATTCTATCATTTAGGAAGATCATGGCACTCCTAAGAACCATACAATCTTTACTAGAAACTCATGCAGGTCAGGAGATTCAGGATTCAAAAGAGACAATAATAAAGACAATAATGAAAAGACTTGAAATGATTGAAGAAATGATTGGAGCTGGTGAACAGAGTAATAAGGCACAAGGACAGGATACAATGCCAACACCAGCCATTAGAACTGGCTTACCAAAGGTTTTAGCGGCATACCCTATACTTAATTCTGACAAAGCGTCAACTTCTAAAGGCTCAAAGGGAGTCAGAGAAGCTAGATGGACGCCAATAGCAATGAATGATCTAAAAGAAATTAAGCAAGCTATTGTTAATTTTGGTTTGCACTCTGCATATGTAAAGGAAATTATAAGGACTTGGGCTTCTAATGTTAGAGCTACCCCCCATGATTTCCATCAGTTAGTGTCTGCAGTTTTAGATAATGGACCTTCCTTGATGTTTGGAATTTATTTCAGAGAAGAATCCAAACATATGGAACAGCAAGGAAGAGCAAAGGTGTCGAGGTTTCCCAAGATCAAATTCTTGGTGCAGGAGAATATGCTGATCCATAGGTCCAAGCTCTTTATGATGATGAAGTACTGTGTCTATGTCACCAAGCAGCTTTAAATGCTTGGAATAGGATACAAGATCCAGCAAAAAGGGTTGAATCATATACTAGAATTAGGCAGGGACCAAGAGAACCCTTTATTGACTTTTTGCAAAGATTAATTAAGGCTCTGGACATAGGGGTAACAGACCCAGAAGCTAGACGAATACTTCTTGAATCTCTAGCTTTTGAGAATGCAAACATAGAATGCAAAAAGATAATTGGGCCTTTAAAGTCTAGATCAGCACCTATGGATGAATGGATTCAGCATACGATGAATGTTGAGACGTTTAGTTATAACGATGAACCTTGGGTAGGAGAAGCGATTTCCACAGCAATGAGGAGACATCAAACTGCCAGGTGTTTTAATTGTGGTAAATTAGGACATCTGAAAAGGGATTGCAGGCACAGAATTTCTAGGAATATTATCTCCTCTGGGAATGACAAAAATAGGAGACCTAGGCCTTCAGGTATATGTAGGAGATGCGGTAAAGGCCGACATTGGTCCAATGAATGCAGGTCAACAACAGACAAACAAGGCAACCCGATACCATCGGGAAACTCCTTGAGGGGCCTCTCGCAGGCCCCCAAGCCAACAGTGGCCCAGGCATTCCCAGTCACAGTGGAGAATGTGCCTCAATAAGAAAATTAAAAGCTCCAATTTCTGCTGTAAAAAGTAATACTGGTCTAAATGATGAAATACGTGTGGAGAATGAGTCAAAAAACCCAGTAGGACAGAGTAAACATGTATTTTGGCAGACTTCTATTAATGATCAAAGACCAAAGCTAAGAGTTTGTATAAATGGCACTTTTATTGAAGGCTTATTAGACACAGGTGCGGATGTAAGTATCATTACCCCAGAATCTTGGCATCCGAATTGGCCTCTTCAAAAGGTAGATGTTCAGTTCCTGGGAATTGGAACCCTATCTCATGTAAAACAAAGCACAAGATGGGTTGAATGCATAGGGCCCGAAGGGCAAATAGGAAGACTAAGGCCATATATAGCCAATATTGCCATAAATTTATGGGGCTGTGACCTGCTACAGCAATGGAATACCCAGGTTAACATTCCTGTAGTTCCAGGAACTCATAATTCTGGGAAGGATATGATGAGGTATTATGGGAAAAGGTCACCAGCCATTCAGGCTGTACAAGAACATACAGCAAATACCAAACCTTTAGAGGTACCAATGGCCCTACCTTTAAAATGGCTAACTAAGAAGCCAATATGGATCAAACAGTGGCCTCTAGCTGAAGATAAACTACAGGCATTGGAACAGCTGGTGCAAGAGCAACTAGATGCTCACCATATTGAAGAATCAACCAGCCCTTGGAATTCTCCTGTGTTTGTTGTAAAAAAGAAATCTGGTAAATGGAGAATGGTGACAGATCTAAGAGCTGTCAACAAAGTAATTCAACCTATGGGCCCACTACAATCTGGAATTCCTTTGCCTTCTCTGTTACCAAAAGGATGGCCTCTTATAGTTATTGATTTGAAAGATTGTTTTTTCACTATACCGTTACAAGAAAAGGATAGAGAAAAATTTGCCTTCACAGTGCCTACTTATAATAATTCTCAGCCTAATAGGAGATATCAATGGACTATCCTCCCACAGGGTATGCTCAATAGTCCTACACTGTGCCAATATTTTGTAAGTAAGCCATTGGAAATAATTCGTAAACAATTCCCCAAGTCCATCATTTATCATTACATGGATGACATCTTGTTATCTGATTCAAATAAAGATACTTTAGAAAGGATGTTTGAAGAAGTAAAGAAAGTCTTGCCTAGGTGGGGATTACAAATTGCCCCTGAAAAGATTCAAAGAGGAAATTCTATTAATTACCTAGGTTACAGAATAGGGTTAGAGAAAATTAAAACGCAAAAGGCACAAATTAGGAGAGACCGCTTAAAGACTCTTAATGACTTCCAAAGATTGTTAGGAGACATTTCCAGTCTACGACCAGCTGTTGGGATAACACCTGATCTAATAGTTCATTTAAACAAAACCTTAGATGGTGATAAAGATTTGAATAGTCCAAGAAAACTGACAGCTGAAACAGAAAAGGAACTGACAATGATTGAGGAAAAATTACAGGAGGCACATGTGGATAGGGTGAACCCAAATCTTAGCTGCATCCTAGTCATATTGCCTTCCAGAATTTCTCCTACAGGGATTCTAATGCAGAGGGAAGATATTATTTTAGAGTGGATATTTATACCTAATAAACCAAGTAAAAATTAAAAACTTATGTGGAAAAAGTCTCTGAATTAATTATAAAAGGTAAGCTGAGACTTCGTCAACTAGCAGGTATAGACCCAGCAGAAATTATAGTGCCTTTTACTACTGAGGAAATAAAAAATGTTATGGGAAGATAATGAACCGTGGCAAAGAGCTTGTGCTAATTTTTTGGGAGAAATTAATAGCAACTATCCCAAAAGTATAGACTTAATCTCATAAAAAGAACTTCTTGGATTCTTCCTAGAATTGTACGTGATGCTCCAATAACTGGAGCCCGTACGTTCTATACTGATGCAAATAAATCAGGGAAAGCAGGTTACAAGTCAGATGAATTGAGTAAGGTGGAACAAAGCCCTTATAATTCTGTCCAGAAGGCAGAATTATATGCCATTCTTATGGTGCTAAGGGATTTTAAAGAACCTCTTAATATAGTTACAGATTCACAATATGCAGAAAGAGTTATCTTGCATATTGAAACCGCTGAATTTATACCAGATGACACAGAGTTGACTTCATTGTTTATCCAGGTACAAGACATAATCAGGAACAGGCTTTGTCCGATGTACATAACACACATCTGGTCCCATACAGGTCTACCTGGTCCTCTAGCCCAAGGCAATGCTGAGATTGATCAATTATTGATTGGAAGTGTGTTGCAGGCCTCAGAATTTCACAAGAAGCATCATGTCAATAGTAAAGGCCTAAAGAAAGAATTTTCCATTACTTGGCAACAAGCTAAGGACATTATAAAGAGATGTCCTACTTGTTCTTTCTATAATCAAACACCGTTGCCTGCAGGGAGTAACCCAAAGGGTACTAAGAGAAATGAAATCTGGCAGATGGATGTGTTCCACTTTATGGAATTTGGTAAATTAAAATATGTACACCACACCATAGACACGTATTCAGGTTTTCAATGGGCTACTGCCCTGAGCTCAGAAAAGGCTGATTCAGTAATCACACATTTATTGGAAGTTATGGCCATCATGGGTATACCTGCGCAAATAAAGACAGATAATGGTCCAGCATATGTATCTAAGAAAATGAAACGCTTTTTTGATTATTATAATATAAAACACATTACAGGTATACCAAATAATCCTACAGGTCAGGCAGTTATATAAAGATCAAATCGTACTATAAAGGATATGCTGAACAAACAGAAAGGGACTGAAAATACCCCCAGGAATAGATTACATAATGCTTTATTAACCTTGAATTTTCTTAACACTAATGAGAAAGGAACGACAGCAGCAGAGAGACATTGGATAATGGAAAAGTCTGCTGAACTAAATCAACCGATTTATTTCAAAGATGTGCTGACCTCTCAGTGGAAGCCAGGAGATGTGCTACATTGGGGAAGGGGTTTTGCTCTTGTTTCCACAGGAGAAGAAAAATTGTGGATACCATCAAAATTAATAAAGTTTCGATTTGAAGAGGAGAAACCTCTTGGAAAGGAGAAATGACAACTTATCCACAATGATGATATTCATACAGGTGGTTAGAAAAACATATAGAATGGGGGCAGGGTTCTGTTCTTATCTCCACAGGAAAACACTCATCTTTGAAAAATTCAAGGGACCCTGGATATTTGGATACTGACAGATGGAAAAATACCTGCCCAATAGGAAATATCAAGAAAACTGAATGGGTTGTGTAAGTAAAATTAAACCATATTTCTAAATTTATAAAGCTGGTTTTGAAGTTGGACTCTGGCTCAGTCCCTCTCCAATTCCAAGCCTGTTAGTAAGAGAAAAACCCAGAATTTCTGGAGTTTCTGTCTCATGTCAAGAGCCATGATGTGGGACAGAAAGAAATATGAGTTTAGAAAACATCTTTGCTTTTCTTCATATCTATCATACTTTTCATTGAATATATCTATCATGTCTTTCATTGAATATATATATATATATATATATATATATATATATATATATATATGTCTATATGATTAATGTTTAAGTTTTTCATAATGAACAATGAGTTTTTCCTGAAGTGACATTTGAAGCTTCCAGGAAGAAGATGGGGCCCCATAACAACAACTCCACCTGGTTGATATGACGTCATGATACTGATAGCGCTACTACAAGACCTGCTTTGGATACCAGCTGCACAAGACAGTTCCAACTTGGTTAGCTGAAATGGTGCACATCTTATACAACATTTTGGCCAGACCTGCACAAAATACTCAGAGACTATTGGCAATTTTAAAAGACATTGATCTTGAAATTTAACCATCATTTTACTTTCACAGGATCCCCCAGAAAGAACGTAGCCCCCATGACAGCTGGAAGTAATTCTAGAGGACGACGTCCCCTCTCCCAGTAAAGTTTGCCCTTGGGTTTAGGGACATCATTTAGGGGTTGATTATAATTAGTATACGATTAAGGGTTGTGGGAGGAATTTTATAAGCTCAGGGATTGTTTTGAAAAAAAAAAGAGGGATGATGGGATAATAGATTTGTAATTGTGAGTTACTGTTTTTAGACAAATATATTGGTATAGATTCTTGTATATTGACACAAAATTAAATTATATTGACTATTGTAAGCATGCATGTTTCTACCTCTGCTTAAAACATTTTTTATGTATTGACATATATTGTATTGATATATATATATTGTATATATTTACCATATTACAGTGTACATTTCTACCTCTGATTAAGATACTTATATAATGTTTGTGTATTGATATATATTTACCTACTGCAATGTATATTTGTACATTGTTTATATTTGGAGGCCATTGTCCTCATTTGTTTCACAGTCGTTTATTGTCTTAGTCTTTAAGTTAGATAGATATTGAGAATTATATAGACTAATAGTCATCTAAGTTTGTCATTTATAATTAGATTAATCAGGTTCTTTAGGTATATAGAGATTATACTCAGTATAAATAGATAATCTTCAACTTCTTCAAAGAGCTGTAGAAAATGGCCTTTAATCTAACTCAGAGTTTTGCGGTAGTGAGACACAATTGCTCCTGGCAACACCACTCTATTCCCGAGAGAATGTTGAGCACCAAAGACACTCCACCTGGAGCCTTCTTTTTGGCAGAACTGGCCTTGGGGCAAAGAAATGTCCATACCCCAACCACTGACAGAGATACAGAGCATGCATCAATGGATAAAACAGGGCTGTCATATCCTGCCAAGACAGGGTAAGATAGTTTTGAATAGTTGCTTGCCTTTGAAAAATGGTATGTCAGTTATGTTAGGCCTTAGCCAATATTGGTTGCTTCAACACTGCTAATGTGACTTTGGGTGATTGCCTAGGTAGCTAGTTGTCTTTGTGATTTGTTGCATGTTGTTTTGGAAGTTGTTTTACTGAACTTCCTAATTACCGAGGTAACATTATTTCCCTTCTCAGATCTTCGATGGGGTTGAAGACTATATAAATGCAGTTACTTTCTCTCATGACTTGGCCAAGTTATTTATTATACAAGACCTAAGCTAGTTAGAATAGGATATTTGTACTTATTGTATATAATTTCATAGTAGGTTTAGAACTCTCTTATTTAAACAAAAGGGGGAGGTGTTACGGGAGGTCCTCCCACTCCTCCAGCCTATCGCTGCTGAGATACCAGCCCATTGGGGCGTGGTCTCTCTCCCTTTAAAAAAGCGGCCACTTCCCTCTCCTCTCTCTCTTCACTTCCTGCTCCGCTGGCGACTAGACTCACTACCTGCTTGCGCAAAGGGCTGACAGTGATCTGTAAGTTTTTTCCCCTTTAAATAAATACCACCCTATTAATCATAATTCCAAACTGGTGTGGCATTGTTTATGACTTATGCCTTCACAGTATAACATTAAAATTTTCCCATAATATTAAAAGGCACTCTCAAGAAATTAGTTGACCAATATAAGTTCATTTTTGCAGCTTAATATCCATAGTATGATTAAGTCACCGTGTTTAGAACATATTATGAGTGACCACAACTACATATTCAATGTTTATCTGAATGTCAAATAACACATAATGCCATTGAGTGAAATTGCTGTTGGCTTTCAAACTTTTACAAGGGTAATTGTTAGCACGACAAGAGTCTGTTTGACTTAATTCTGAAGTTCTAAAATGTTTCATGCCTCTTGGCTTGCGTGGATACATCTTTACTGAACAGGAGTCAAATTCAACATGTTATTCCTTAACTTTGGTGTTCTTTTGGAAGTTATCTTTGAAATAACTTGGATAGGAATTGGTATGCAGATACAAAGGGTTTACTTTATTCTGATGATGTTTGTGCTTCATATTAGCTGTCCCATCATTGGCCATGTTCTCACTGCCAAAACCAACCTGATACTTATATTCTATACTCAGTGAGTTGAAGAAAGCTAAGACAAGAACCAGACTGTACAGGAAAACTGGCAGCATCCATGCTGTCATTCCCTGTCATCTTTATTTAGCATAAAAACAGATTCTACTCCTATCTAGGCAAAACACCACCAGTGTAACCTACCTTTGCAAACAGAAAGCTGGGATCAGTTTTGTTTTCAATTTGTCCTCATAAAGTTTGGCTGTATTAAATCATTCTATTTATTTATTTTTTCCTGCTAAGCAATGACTATACTGATTCTCATCAAAAAGCTAGATCAAGTATTTATGTTCACATAGTCTATGTGAATTTGGTGAAGGGCTACCAGCTAGAATTTGGAAAAACGAGACCAAAAATATTTAGATTTTATTTAAAGCTGTAATTAGGTATTATTTTTTTGTTTTCATTTCAACAAAGATAGTAATCACAGCAACTGCAATACAGTAACTATAGAACTGGCATACCTAGATTCTACTTGTAAGTTAATGAGTTGAATGAATCTCAACTTTGCCTGTATATAAATATATATTTTAAAAAAGAAATTATAAACTATGAAGTCTATGTCTTTGTAGAGAAGAAATTAATAAATAGACAACAACAATGAATGAAACAAAATCCACAAAAGATGAACAAGTCTGAGAGCTGATTCTCTGAGATGTTAGGGAGTATAAAGACAGTACAAAGTTTATGTGCAGAGAGAGAGTATTCTTACATAATAATTTAAAAATTAACAATAGCAAATGCTGACCGCTACATTTCAAGGGAAACCCTTGATACTACACCTGAAAAACCATTAGGATTTTATGTCTTCCTTTCCATTGGCCAATGTTTTGATGTATTAATTTTATGTCAGCCTCAGAATCCTATGAGATAAAGAACATAGCAGTGTTTAGTCACATTCTCCAATAAAGAAAAAGTCAGTGAACTTCAACAAATCCCTCAGGATCAGTTGGGTAATTTCAGAGCCTGGAATCCCTAAACATGGTCTCTCTTTCATTTTCAATTTCTTTTTATTATTACTTCAGACACTTCCACTGATACAAATTCATGCTGCAAGGCTATAATAACACAAATTAAAGGAACAACAGATCCATTTATTAAGATAGAAATTTTTAATTGTTTAAGGAAATAGTCAAACAAATTTAAAATTATGTAAGTATTTAGTAATTAAGATATAATTTCTCCATGCTGCTCCTCTTACATATATAACTAACCATGAAAGAATGGAGAATAAAATTTGCCGCAAAATGTGTCTCACCTTGAACTGCACTGCTATAAACCTGAACTTTATACAATGCTTCTACTGGTTTTGAAGCAAGCTCTAACTCATCAGAATTAAATAAATTCTGTGAAAATTCATAGACAGGGCTCCGTTTCTCCATCTTTATAAAATCCAATTTAGAGATTATTTAATCATTTGATTTGAATTTTTCAAAACTTTAATGATGATCTTTTTAAACTTCAGAGATTTGAGAACTAAAATCTGCAGGCAGCTAGTATCTCCTGAAAGCTAAGTGTGTGTGATAAATGTGTATATAAAATATTTTTTCTCTAAAGAAGGTAGAAAATGAGATCCGTGTGTCTATAATCTAATTCTGGAAGCTTCTTCCACCTTTCTGTTCTGAGGCTTAATCCTAAAATCCTGTCTCCTGTTTGCTTGGCCTCCTCCCCATTCAATCTAATTTTGTGAGAAGCCAAATGAGTCTTAATTTTAACTTCCACTTAAGTAAATGGCAAGATTCCAAAGCTTCATTCACTTCAGTTGCCGAGTTTGGTTAGAATTAAAATGGCTTCTATCGTTCACTTATTCATTTGTTTAACACATACTGCAGGGCCTACTACATTCATGAAGGCAGGTGCAGCTGTGTCAATGGCACCTTTGGTTTCAATTTCATTTCTCTGCCCAATATAAGCGTTAGAGAAATAGCAAAGGAGAATGTTTTCAGAATCTGAGTTTTCTCTTCAGTTATTTTATGCATTTTTTTGTATATTGAGTAATCTAACAAACAGTTGTCCTAAATATGAACTGCATTCTTTCCTATGGATGAATTCTACTCAGCTGCCTCAAATGTCCTTACTTAGACTTTCTGCCCACAGCATAGTAGGCACATGGATTATAGACACATGGATCTCATTTTCAATTGGATTAGTCTATTGGCTCCAAGGCATTTAAGGAAGGTCCATGGACCATAGGAAATAATAAGATTCTAGGGCGTTATCTAAGGATATTGTAGCTGTAGTGTAAGGACAAATAAAAAAATAACACATATTTGAAGTTCTAACTTAAAAATGAGATCACTTATCATTCCCTTCGATGATACTGATGTACTTGTATAATTCTCTAGCTTAGGGCCTGCTACATACCAGGCATTCTCAAATGACCATATACTTGACAGATATGTTGCTTCAGTATGATGTTGCAACTTAATCTAGAGAAAAACTGTTAGTGCCTAGTTCCATCATTCCAAGAAACAGACGTTTAAGGAAATGGTATAACCAACCAGACAAAATTCATAACAAAAAATAATAGTTGCGCTATTTTTATCACAAAAATAAAAATTAAAATAATGGGCATATGGTTTGAAGACATGTGACATATGATATTCACCAGACAAATTAACAAAGAAGATTTGATTCTGCCCTGAATTCCCAGGCTTTTGTTCCTTCATTTTCCATTAAACAGTCATGGGAGAGAAGTGAAGATTTGTATTATTTGCTCTGTTTACTTATGGCAAAACAATATTTCCTTATGGTAGATTTGATCAGTCATTCTTGATGCTCTACTAATTTCAAAAGTGGCTAGTATTTTAGACGGAACCTAGCAAATAATAGTGCCATTTGGACTTCTTCCTTGGGTACCAGGCTGTCAGCCAGCTGGCTTTCTGAGGCCAGATTTCATGGGCTTCTGGTAAGCAGGGAGAAATCCATCTTCACATATCACCAACAGATATGCCTTCCCATCTGGAATTACACACCGATAATGTATTTCATCAGGTATAAAGTAGTAAGTTTTCTTTCTGATAAGAAACCTCAGAACAGATTCAAATATATATATATATATATATATATATATATATATATATATATATATATTTCAATTCTAAGAGCATCCACATTTTTCAGCTATATTAAGTTTTGATTGGCAAGAAAATGATGTCTAATATATGTTCCTATACACATGTTATATAAAACATATTTTGATAAATACATACACATTACAACAATAAAATTAAGCTAAGTCACTTCAACATCACCTTATAAACATCTTCTATAGAAGATGACAGGTTTTAAGATATATTGTCTTGACAATTTTTCAATGAACACTGCAAAGACTTTCCAGAACTTAATTCTTTTGTTATCTGAAAATGTTTGCACTTACACTAACATCTTCCCATTCCCACAATCCCAGCATCCAGCCCTTGTGAGTGTCATCCTCTTCTCCAAGTACGACTTCTTTATATCACATGAATAAATTGTATGAGAGAGTCATGCAGCATTTCTCTCTGTGTGACTGATTTATTTCATAACAATCTCTTAGTCATATATATTACTGAAAATGACACAGCCTTCCTATTCCACTTAGGTTATTTTCCTTGTCTTGATGGAAAGATGCTGCAAGAGAGATGAGGGTTCTGGCTTCTCTTTTTGTTTGTGCTCATTAGACGTCTTCACTTTACTGACAATATGCTAAGCCCTATGTTCTCTGCAAATCCCCAGTATCCTAGACAGCCTTCTGCATAAGTTGGATGCTTCAAAAACAACATTTTTAACATTTGCATTTTTAAGCAATGTTTCATGGTAGTTTACAGTGATAACTCCTCTTGCCTTTGAATCCAGTTGCTTAACTTTGAAAGCTGGGCCAGAGCTGACTCTGTGAACTTGATCAAACTACTTGTTATAGACATTGAATACTCACTAATGACATTGATACAATGATCACAAATTTATCTCAGGGTTAAAGTAAAATAAGTTAATAATAAATAGTACGTGGCACAAAGTAAATGTTCTGTGCAATTTCAAAGTTATTAAGCAAAGACATATATTCTATAGGAAACTCTAACATCTGCTAGACACTGACCTAAGACCTTTGTAGATGAAATCTCTTGCAATTTCCAGGAAAACTGAAATGAACAATAAATTACTGAGATTTGTAAGAACATGAGAGTTGATGATCAGAAAACATCAAAATGAAGGGAGTGAAAAGAATAGGGATATGACTCATGATATATTTACTGATAATTTATATACTTCATTTCCATAATGCACACATAGGTGTGGATACACAGTATTTCCTCAGTTTTAAGGATTATGCAGCCTTTAATTATGACCTGGACACCTCCTCCTTGAGGACTAGCTTTCATGGTACCAGAAGATGCTATCAAAGCTTCCAAAGTAGAGAAGCAACCAACAGTTCTATGATAACTAGGATTCACATCAATGATAACCAAGATATTATAACTCTAATGGTGTAGTAGTGTTATATATACCTTGGTAGCAACAGGAGGCTCACTAACTGTCCTTAAGACCTCTAAACAAGAAGAAAACCATGTCTGATACTTGAAACCTATCCAACTTCTCAGTGCTAGTGAAGACATGGGTAATGAAGAACCTACAACCACTACTTTACTAAACCAGGGTAACAATCTAAACATTTGTACTTATACCCACAGGTAAGTGCAGCATTCCTCCCTCATAAAGAAAACTTCTCTTTGTAACAGACAAGAGACCATTACTGAAAACTTGAACCAGCACACTTATGTTCAGGGAACCCCGTGGAAAGATGATAAGATCCAGGAGATCAGGGAGTTTGCTGTGACAGTGTGTCTCCTAGTAATGTCAGAAGCTATATCTATACAGTCTTGCAAACATGACTGATCAAACGTGAGCTGAACAAGGATGACACCAATAGACAGGCCACAGTGTATGGGGGAAAACCACAAGACATGAGCCTTACACAAAGAACTACAAGAAACTAAAGAATGCTGAGTGCTGGAGTTTTCCTTAAGGGACGAGCACAACACTTGGTTATGCAATACCACATAGTAAGCTGTGAAAACACATGAGTAAGTAGCATTATTCAGAGTAAGAAGGGGATATTAGGAACATAGGTAAATAGACACATCTGCATTTACCTGCAATAACAGTTTTTTTTAAAAAATTGTCCAGGATTTTGAAAGTTTTTAGAAAGGGTATATGAAGTGGTTTGAAGGGAAGGAAGGAAAAAGAGAAAGGTTATGATTATATTATACTATAATATAAAAAATTAACACATAATAATAGTAAATACCATGGGGACCTAGGTATTATTTAAACATATACATGCAATTAACACTGATAAACTTAGGTTAAGTAATTTTTCTTTTATTATTTCCATTTATGTCCTTCAAGCTCCTTTCTCCTAGATTTTCACAAAGTAGAGCGCCATATCCATATACCGTTTGTAATGAACTTCACATCAACCAACACACAGTCAGAGATATCTTCCTTCTTTGATTTCCTTTTGAGCAAACTAATACTTGGAGAAATCAATCTAAGCACAGAAATAATGCAGCAGGTTTTAAGGACAAGACTTGAATCAAGTGTCCTAACTCACAATTCCATGCCCCCTCTACTACATCATGTGAGACCTAAGGAGACTCATAACGTAGGTGAACAATGCTTTCCTTAGCTTGAATAACTTGCATTTCACTAAAGACTCTGTATCTTACCTGAACTGCAAAGTGTTGCCAAAGGCAAGCAATTGAGTTCCCTTAAGTCAAGGAAAGAAAATAATCAACTCAGTATTCTGGTTGACATGTCCTCAGATGATTTCCATTGCTACTCATGGCTCATCCATCACAATTTTTTAAAACTGTCATTTGTGAAACATTGAAAAATCTCACCTTTTGTGCAAGAATGGTCATCTGTTTCCTTTTCCTGCACACATTTCTAGTTTTACACACCATATACCTTGCCAGAAGCTGTTGTTACCTCCTGTGTCAAATGTACTTGTGTCCTATTCATAGAATTATTAAATCTATAAAAGTGTGTCTGAAATAAGCAGAGCTATATTTCAAAAAAATCTATAAATTGCATAAGGCATGTAATGAAATTCATGTTACATTATTTAGAGATTTTTCAGAAGCAAAACAATATAAATATGTGTATACATAGGTATATATAAAGAAAAATTATTTTAAGTAAATATTAATCTTAGTTCTAAGCAATAACATTGTTTGTATTTGCATGAACTGAAATCTTACAATATTACACTCATATACTTTTCTCTTGATAAAAAAATGACCCTGAGAAAATACTATTTAATTTACCAGCATCTCATGTCTTTCTCATCATGTGGATTACTGATAACTTCTAATATCTGTTGATGAATCCTCCTTATGTTTTATGCCAAATCACCTCAGATTTGGTTATTTGATCAGTGATTGAAATTTGAAAGAATCTCTGTGTGTTACAAAGAAAATGGCTTGGGAAACACAGGTAATCACTATTTCATCTTGTTTCTGTAATTAAAAACACAAAATGAGAATGTATTGTGAACTCTGATCAAAAGTAATGATTAAATTTCTTCCACTTCTAAAATGCAGAATTTATAGCCGAGATGTCATGAACATCTTTAAGTTTCTAGCTAATCTTGACATGCTTTTTGGATTTTTTTTTTACACTCATCAAAGCACAAGTCATGGCTAATGAAGCAATTTAAACAGAAGGTCCCTGGAATAAGTAATTTCTTACATTTATATTCAACGGTGCCCTTCTCCCGAAACTCCCCTTGAGACCACAGATATTGTGTATTCAGAGATCATGCACAGTCTAAAATCTTTGCCCCAAGACCAATTTTCTTTACTCAATTAACCTTTCCATCTCCCATGAAAGTTCAGATATTCACGAGTTGAATAATAAAATAGAATAAATATCAAATTCTATTACACAAAACGTGTGGCATCTTAAATTGGACTAAAAATAAATGTTCTGGAGTCTAGCAGGATCGAGTTAGCTAATCAAATACCAAATATTTACATACCTGTCCACTTGAGACTTAGCTAGCATTACAGACCTTGTTTTCTCTCACTGCCAAATTCATTAGAAGCACCGAAGTTCTTCAGCCTTTTTGTCTACCTGGAAATCCTCAGACTAGATGAAAGAAGTGGTTGTCACTTTAGCCTTGTGTTCCTGCTAAAATAAGGTCTATTGTATGCACCTATTGTCAAAGAAAACTACAGCCAGACAGTGATAAATCTGCAGTAGTCAGGACAGAAAACACAGATTTCCCTCAGGAACTATTCACATTTAGGAAAGTGGCCTTAGTCCTGCACAGCAAAACATATAGAAAGTGTTATCTGCATGGAGAACAAAAAGAAATCTAGATGGAAATTCTTAAGTTTGCAGAGATCCAGGACTTTTATTCTAACTTTTAATAATGACCTGTGGTTTATCTTTATGATGTCATTTGATGAGGATATATTCCATTTATTTTTCAAATACATTAGAAGAACTATTCATTTAAAATTTGTGTATATGTCCAAGAGATTGCCATTAAATGTGTTAGAGAGCATGCCAAAGTTTACAACGAACTAACTCAGTTCATCTAATTTTAGTTACTAAGTGTGTCTAAGATGGTTGCCTATTTAATTTTCTATTATCAGCTTTGTCTGGAAGGGGTGTCTATGAAGTGGTATCTATTTCCTTTCTAGTCTTCTCTTTCCCCACAGCTTTATTAGCATCCTCATATTTATTTCAAGCTCCTATGGATTTCTTGACAAACAAGTTTTAGTAACTTCTCCCATCATCTATATTTCTGGATGGTACCATGCTTCCATTTGCCAAGGCTGTAATTCTTTCCTTGACCAAAGACCAAAGAACCTATTTTGCTGAATTGTACTTTCCGAACCTCTAGCAGTGAGTCTTTTTTTTTTTTTTTTTTTTTTTTTTTTGTGAGTGAGGATGTAAGGAGGATCTGGGAAGAGTTGGGGGAAGGGAAGCAATAATCAGAATATTTTGTATTTTTAAAAATCCATTTTAAATAAAAATGAATAAATAAAATGTGTTATAAAGTACTTAAAATATTAGAAATAGAAATGAGTATCAAAGAGCTCTGCTCTTCTTTTCTCAAGTAGGAATGCTCTAATGCTAAAAGAATCCCAATTTGTTGTTTGGATTTTATTATATAAATATGGAAAACTGCATAAGCCTCATATAAAAGAGAGTGTAGACCAAGAGGCTATTGTGAGAATAAGATTGTTCTGAAGACTAAGGGCACAAAATGTGTTCATCCACCTAGAAAGTTATGGCATTGAAAAATGTATCAGTTTACTCTAGAAACAGACTTCATCTTGATTTTTTCACAAAGTACAACAACTACAGGGAGTCGACAGCTGAGACTATCCCGAGTTTCAGGGTTTAGGTAAGTCTTTGTAGTAAGTGATATACTTGCATTACTGACTAGTTAGAGACTACTATTCTCTAACTAATTAGAATTGTACCTTAACTGAGGGGAACTAAATTTGAAATTATTGGTACATTCATTTGGTTAACTAAATAAAAAGTTTATACTGTTTTGAATATTTTAGTAAAGAAACAGGAATTCATTCTTCTGTACATGAATAAAAAATTAGAACAACATTTTAGAAGAGCATTTTCTCTTTCAGTAAAATGTTGTATTAATTTGGTCTGAATCCATCCATCCATTAAGCCAATATCTACAGCAAACATATCTGTATTGTGAATTAGCATGTCATCATTATTGTTTTGCCTTAAATAATGAAATAGTGAAATTATCTCCAAGGAATTTATTTATTAGACTTTTATTAATAATGGAAGTTTTACTGTTATTTTTCCCTTTGGTTTATAATAGATCATATTGTTGGATTTACTTTGGGAAACAATGTGTCCTCCATTTGTTTAGAAATGGACTTGAGTTTCTATGACTAGATTTATTCTTTGATGCCTGAAATGACCACCTGAATATGAAACTCTCATCTGAACAGTATATTAAACCACATTACTTACTGAAAAATGGCATCAGCAGAGAGATATCAAATCTCAAAGCAACCATAAACATTTATCTAAAATTCATTTTAAGGTTAAATTCCCGTTCTTTCATTCAAAATTACTACCCATGTCTGATCTCTGGTCTTGCGGTTTAAGTAAGAAAGTGTGTTTGTCTCTCACTCTGCTTCTTTTTTTTTTTTAAATTTTTTTTTAATTGAGAAAAGGAGAAAAAAAGAACAAGTTTCCACCTCCTCCCAGCCTCCCATTTCCCTCCCCCTCCTCCCCCCCTACGCCCCCTCCTCCCACCCTTCTCTCCCTCACCCCACTCCTTTCCCCCTCCCTCTCCAGTCCAAAGAGCAGTCAGGGTTTTCTGCCCTGTGGTAAGACCTAGGACCTCCCACCTCCGTCCATATCTAGGAAGGTGAACATCCAAACTGGCTAGGCTCCCACAAAGCCAGCCCATTACGTAGGTTTGTGGGTTAAAATCCGGGTCTGCTATACGATTCCATTGGTCGACTTCTCTGTTTTTATTCCAGTACCACACTGTTTTCATTACTGTAGCTCTGTAATAGAGTTTGAAGTCAGGGATGGTAATGCCTCCAGAAGATCCTTTATTGTATAGGATGGTTTTGGCTATCCTGGGTTTTTTGTTTTTCCATATAAAGTTGATTATTGTCCTCTCCAGATCTGTGAAGAATTTTGATGGGATCTTGATGGGGATTGCATTGAATCTATAAATTGCCTTAGGTAGAATTGCCATTTTTACTATGTTGATCCTCCCAATCCAAGAGCAAGGTAGATCCATCCATTTTTTGGTATCCTCTTCAATTTCTTTCTTCAATGCCTTAAAGTTCTTGTCAAATAGATCTTTCACTTCCTTGGTTAGATTTACCCCAAGATATTTAATGCTGTTTGTGACTATCGTGAATGGTGAAGCTTCTCTGATTTCCCTCTCTGCTTCCCTATCCTTTGTGTATAAGAGGGCGACTGATTTTTTGGAGTTGATCTTGTATCCTGCCACATTACTAAAGCTGTTTATCAGCTGTAAAAGTTCTTTGGTGGAGTTTTGGGGGTCGCTTAAGTACACTATCATATCATCTGCAAATAATGAAAGTTTAACTTCTTCCTTTCCAATTCGAATCCCCTTGATCCCATTATGTTGTCTTATTGCTATTGCTAGAACTTCAAGTACTATATTGAAGAGGTATGGAGAGAGTGGACATCCTTGTCGTGTTCCTGAGTTAAGCGGGATGGCTTTGAGTTTCTCTCCGTTTAATTTGATGTTAGCTGTCGGCTTGCTGTATATAGCTTTTATTATATTTAGGTATGACCCTTGTATCCCTAATCTCTCCAAGACTTTTAACATAAATGGATGTTGAATTTTGTCGAATGCTTTTTCAGCATCTATTGAGATGATCATATGGTTATTTTCCTTCAGTTTATTTATATGCTGGATTACATTGATAGATTTTCGTATGTTGAACCAGCCCTGCATCTGAGGAATGAAGCCTACTTGATCATAATGGATAATTTTCCTAATGTGTTCTTGGATTCGGTTTGCCAGTATTTTGTTGAGGATTTTTGCGTCGATGTTCATGAGTGAGATTGGCCTGTAATTCTCTTTCCTGGTTGAGTCTCTGTGTGGTTGTGGTATCAGAGTAACTGTAGCTTCATAAAAGGAATTAGGTAATGACCCTTCTGTTTCTATATTGTGGAATACATTAAGGAGTATGGGTATTAGCTCTTCTTGGAATTTCTGGTAGAATTCCGCATTGAAACCATCTGGTCCTGGGCTTTTTTTGGTAGGGAGGTTTTTGATAACAGCTTCTAATTCTTCACGACCAACAGGTCTGTTTAGATTGTTCACCTGGTCCTGGTGTAACATTGGTATATGGTATTTATCTAAAAAAGTGTCCATTTCTTTTACATTTTCCAGTTTTGTGTTATACAGGCTTTTGTAATATGATGTGATGATTCTCTGAATTTCATCTGTGTCTGTGGTTATGTCCCCCTTTTCATTTCTGATCTTATTAATTTGCGTATTCTCTCTCTGCCGTTTGATTAGTTTGGATAGGGGTTTATCAATCTTGTTGATTTTCTCCAGGAACCAGCTTTTTGTTTCATTGATTCTTTGGATTGTTTTCTGTGTTTCTATTTTGTTGATTTCAGCCCTCAGTTTGATTATTTCCAATCTTCTACTCTTCCTAGGTGAGTCTGCTTCTTTTTTTTCTAGAGCTTTCAGGTGGGCTGTTAAGTCTTCAATATGTGCTTTCTCTGTTTTCTTTAAGTGGGCACTTAGTGCGATGAACTTTCCTCTTAGCACTGCTTTCATAGTGTCCCATAAGTTCGAGTATGTTGTTTCTTTATTTTCATTGAATTCAAGGAAGACTTTAATTTCTTTCTTTATTTCTTCCTTAATCCAGGTATGGTTCAGAAGTTGACTGTTCAGTTTCCATGAGTTTGTAGGCTTTCTGGGGGTAGCATTGTTGTTGAATTCTAACTTTAATCCATGGTGATCTGATAAGACACAGGTGGTTACTAATATTTTTTTGTAACTGTGTAAGTTAGCTTTGTTACCGAGTATGTTGTCAATTTTCGAGAAGGTTCCATGAGCTGCAGAGAAGAAGGTATATTCTTTCCTCTTCGGGTGGAATAATCTATAGATGTCTGTTAAGTCCATTTGCTTCATTACCTCCATTAATTCTCTAATTTCTCTGTTAGGTTTCTGTCTGATTGACCTGTCCATTGGTGAGAGAGGAGTGTTGAAGTCTCCTACTATTAGTGTGTGTGGTTTGATGGCTGCCTTGAGTTTTAGTAATGTTTCTTTTACATACGTGGGCGCTTAGATATTCGGGGCATAGATATTCAGGATTGAGACTTCATCCTGATGAATTGTTCCTGTTATGAGTATAAAATGTCCCTCTCTATCTCTTCTGATTGATTTAAGTTTGAAGTCAACATTGTTAGAAATTAGTATGTCCACACCTGCTTGTTTCTTAGGACCATTTGCTTGATAAGCCTTTTCCCAGCCCTTTACTCTGAGTAGGTGCCTGTCTTTGTGGTTGAGGTGTGTTTCTTGTAGACAGCAGAACGTTGTATCATGTTTTCGTATCCAATCCCTTAGCCTGTGCCTTTTTATAGGTGAGTTGAGCCCATTGACATTAAGTGATATTAATGACCAGTGGTTGTTAACTCCGGTCACTTTTTTAGTAGTAGGGTTTGTGTGTTTCCCTTCTTTGAGTTGCGCTGGTGAAGGGTCTCTAGATGACTGAGTTATTGTGGGCATTGTTGGACTTCTTGGTTAGTGATTTTCCTTCTATTATTTTCTGTAAGGCTGGATTTGTGGCTACGTATTGTTTGAATTTGTTTTTATCCTGGAAAATTTTGTTTTCTCCATTTATAGTGAACGAAAGCTTGGCTGGGTATAGTAGTCTGGGCTTGCATCCATGATCTCTTTGTTTTTGCAGTACATCTATCCAGGACCTTCTGGCTTTTATGGTTTCCATAGAGAAGTCAGGTGTAAGTCTGATAGGTTTACCTTTATAAGTAACTTGGCCTTTTTCCTTTGCGGCTCTTAATATTCTTTCTTTATTCTGTGTATTTTGTGTTTTGATTATTATATGGCGAGGGGATGTTTTTTTTTTTGATCCAGCCTATTTGGTGTTCTGTATGCTTCTTGAACCTTCATAAGTACCTCTTTCTTCAGGTTGGGAAAGTTTTCTTCTATAATTTTATTAAGTACATTTTCTGTACCGTTGAGCTGCACTTCTTCTCCTTCTTCTACTCCAATTATTCTTAGGTTTGGTCTTTTTATTGTGTCCCAAATTTCCTGAATGTTTTGTGATGAGAATTTGTTGGTTTTGCTGTTTTCTTTGATCAGTGTGTTTATTTTTTCTATGGTATCTTCAGTGTCTGATATTCTCTCTTCTATCTCTTGTAATCTGTTGTTAGTACTTGTTTCTGTCATTCCTGTTCGTTTACCCAGATTTTCCATCTCCATTCTTCCCTCGGTTTGTGCTTTCTTCATTGCTTCCATTTCATTCTTCATGTCTTGAACCGCTTCCCTAACCTGTTTAATTGCTTTTTCTTGTTTCTCTTGGTTTTCTTGCGTGTCTTTGAGCGATTTATTCATTTCCTCTACCTTTTTGTTTGTAATCTCTAATTGTTTATGGCAGTTTTTCACCTCCTGTTTAAGGTCCTCTATTATTTTCATATAGTTCACTTTTGAGTCGATTTCTTCTATTTCTTCAGGAGTAGGGTGTACAATTCTTCTTATTTCGGGATCCCTGGTTTCTGGTGGTGTCATGTTGCCTTTCAGATTGTTGGAGGAATTCTTGTATTGGCGCCTTCCCATCTCTTCCTTCAAATGGAGCCAGGAGAGGCCTGGTCTCTTGGTCCAGACTTTGCTGTGATTGACTCTCAGGGTATATCTCTTCAGTGTAGATGCAGGAACCGTTCCCGTCCAGATGGGATTTTTCCTCAACCGTCCTGATGGGATTCCTCAGCAACTAAACAGGGCCGCCGGTAGCCCAATGATCCAGGGCCAACAGGATGAATGGAGCAAGTGGGGGTGGGGGGGGTTAATCCAGGAGCACACAGGAAGCCTGGCGCTGGAGCTGAAGATGCCCGGCTCCCTTACAGGGGACCCTGAGGCCTGCCCGGCTGGCAGGCACTCACCGCTCTGGGTGGGTCGCCTTAGTTTAGGAGCTAAAGACTGTAGTTGAGCACTGGTCTTAGCATTCAGCCTCTCACTCTGCTTCTTGATGTCATGTAGGTGAACATGTACAACAGGAAAAAAGTCCAATGATTTGATGATATCTTTAGAAATCATATCTTATAAATAACATTAAGGTTTATTAACATCTGTGTCTTAAAATACATGAAACATATAATCAATAACTGGTCTAACTTGGGATCCAATCCCTAAAAGGAACCCATGCCTGACATTGCCTGGTTGCCAGAAACCAAAAGCTTTTTTGCCTAAAGACCTAGGTTTTGAGGGAGTCTGCTTGTTCATTCAACACCATTTTGTAGGCAGAGGCTGCTCTTTCATTTCCTGGCTGCTCAGACCCAAAATAATCACACAGAAACTATATTATTTGTAATACTGTTTGTTCAATAGATTAAGCATATTTCTAGCTATCTCTTATATCTTAAATTAACCCATTTATATTATTTTATATTTTAAAATGAGTCTCATGTCCTATTGGCAAGGTTCCAGCTGGCAGCTTGCATCTTTCTCCTCTGATGGTTACATGATATGTTCTTGACTCTACCTTCTTTCTCCCAGCATTCAGTTTAGTTTTCCCTCCTAGCTCTATTGTGTTAAGTCACCGGCTAAAACATTTTCATTCATTAATCAATAAAAGCAACACATAAACAGAAGGGCTTTCAACATCATTCCCCCTTTTCTGTTCAAATAGAATCATACACAACTGACCAAAAAAAAGTTAAAAAAATTATTCCTATAGTCAAAGATTATTGCAGAGCCTAGTTGTTTATGGAGAGACTTCATGCAGCAGTTCCTGGGACTGGGTTCACTAACCTACAGTTCAACATTAGGCAGAGCTCAAAGAATCCCACAGAAGAAGACAAGGAAGTACTGTAGGAGACAAAGGGTTTAAGGATATCAGGACATAGCCCACAGAATGAACTAAACACAATGTATAGGGGCTCACAGAGACTAAAGTGACAATTGAGGAGCCTGCATGGGTCTGAGCTAGGTGTTCTGCATAGTCTGCTGTGATTATTTAGTTTGGGGTATTGTGGGACTCCTAACAGTTAGAGTGAGAGCATCTCTGACTCTTTGCCTGCTCTTGGGACCCTACCCCTCCTACTTGGTTGCTTTGTCTAACCATGAATAAGGTTTTATTCCTAGTCTTATTGCATCTTGTTATGCCATGTTCAATTGATATCCCTGGAAAGCCTGCACTTTTCTGAAGGCGAATGGAAGAGGAGTAGATCTGGGGAGGAAGGGAAATGTGGAGGGAGGAGACACTGCAGTCAGGATATATTGTATGAAATGATTATAAGTCAAGAGAAAGAAAGAAGAAAAATATATTTGACAAACCCTCATATTAGAAACAGCAAAATCAAATGACATGAGATTATTTTCAACATCTTATTTTAAAGCCAGTGTTCTGTTTGCTATGACCTTAACATAGTTCCTATAATTATCATAAATTGGCAGTTAATTCTATTTAAGTGAGCAAACTCATGAGTCCCAAATATAACCCTTATTTCCTACTACCCATGTTTAACATTTCATTTTCCCTGTATAAGGAACTAAATTTGCTCCTAGCAGAGTCCATTTGTAGCCCTTTGGGTTGACGTCTAAAGATAAATGATTTCAAAAAATTTCCCTGAAATCACCTAACATAGTAATCATTCTAAACATTGATTACTATTAAAACTTTGTTGTTTCATTTTCCAGAAATCAGAAGAATATTTAACCTAATATAACTGCTATGTCTACATGAACTGGTTATAAACTAGGAAAGATGAAATTGCCTAGCATGGTAATCATTGTAAACATTGATTACTATTAAAACTTTGTTGTTACATTTTTCAGAAATCTAAAAAATATTTAACCTAATATAACTACTGTGTCTACACAAACTGGTTATAATCTAGGAAAGATGCTCTGTACAGTGTTGCAAGTCTGGAGATCTGGTTACCAACATAAAGGACTTAAACTGCTGATGGAGGTGGGTCTTATATCTTATCTGTTGCTTTCATTGGTTAACTAATAAAGAAAACTGCTTGGCCTGATAGGACAGAAAATTAGGTAGGCGGAGTAAACAGAATAGAATGCTGGGAGAAAGAAGCCGAGTCAGGCAGTCGCCACGATTCTCCCACCCGACACAAACGCAGGTTAAGATCTTTCCTGGTAAGACACCTCGTGGGCTACACAGATTATTAGAAATGGGTTAGATCAATATGTAAGAGCTAGCCAATAAGAGGCTGGAACTAATGGGCCAAGCAGTGTTTAAAAGAATACAGTTTGTGTGTTGTTATTTCGGGGCATAAGCTAGCCGTGTGGGCGGCCAGGTGCCGGGGATGCAGACCACCGCTTGCTCCTACTACAACAAACTGCAGTACACACTTACGTTACTTCTTTTCTGTGTCTATTCTTTGTGGCTTAGAGTTCCTGATTGTGGAAAGAAGAAGATTGGAAGCACCCTAAATAGAAAGGCAATATTCACCCGGGTGTTTGAAATTAAAGCACTGCAATGTTCTTGTCTATCCATGTGTCATCCAAGTCAAGATTTCATAGAGAAAAAACTTAAGTACTCAAAGTACATTTTGAAATAATTTGAATGCGAAAGCGTTTTTTTGTTTTAAAAACAACCACATGGTGGCTTCCAACCATCTGTAATGAGGTCTGGTGCCCTCTTCTGGCCTTCAGGCATACACGCAGAAAGAATATTGTATACATAATAAATAAATAAAGAAAAAAATATAATTTAATTATAGCATTTCTCTCCTCTGTTTTCTTCCTCAAAATCCTCCCATACACCTTTACCTACTCCTTCAAATATACAGTCTCTTTTTTCACCAGTTGTTACTGCATGTGTGTATGTATGAAAATGCATATACATATATATTCCTAAATATAACTTGTTTGGTCCATTTAATGTTACTTGGTTTTGTTTGTTTGCTTGTATGTTTTTCAGGGATAATCATTTGCCTCTTAGTAACCAACTGGTGTGCACATCTGGGGAAGATCACCTATCCAGGTCCTGTATTTTCTCAGATGACTATCATTCTTTTCTTAGGATTGTGTCCTCATGTTCCTTCCTGATTCATTTAGTCGTTCTGATTGGTGTTATCTTTGTTCACTTGGCAGTCATGTTGCTGAGACTTTATGAAAGTAGCTTCTAATATTACTCCAAAGTGATAGAAGCACTGAATTGCAGACAGACAGAGGGTTAAAATGTATCCATCCCTACATAGAAACCCCTTAGTAGCATGCTCTGTGATGAAAAGTGGAAATGAATTATTTATCTGACCTTAGCTGAAATGGAGAAAATCAAAAGCAATTTATCTATTTTCTAATCTCCCAGGTGTTTTATTAAAATATCACTTCTATTTTTGTCTTGAATAATTAATGTATACTTTTATGCAACCTCTGATGGCCCTCTATCATGCTTTACAATGACTCTTGACAGGTCATTCATAGTAGTCTCTCAGAGAGCAGAGACACAATCAGCATAGGTCAGTAGATTTCCTCACTATTCAAACTATTTTCCTTAGGATAATATCTAGTTCAAAAATAATTAAGTATGTATAGATATAGAATGGGCATACACTCACATATGCACATACACATTAAGTAAATTAATATAAAAATACAAGAGAAATTCAATTCATAGAAATACAATGAAAATTAAACACCTTTTCCTTTCATTTTGTGGAAAATAGATGGTTACTCTCATGCAATCATGACTTAAATTCTAGTGTATATCATATCACACACAAAAGATTTTGTTAGAAATAGAAGAGTATTCTGATCATTCTTAGTGTTTTCTAAAATTGGAGCTTTGCAGAACAGAGAAGGTTAGGTGGAGTTTCCTGGGTGACCTCTAAACAATGCTGCTGTGAGAAACGAGTGAAATGACAAACATTCCCAGCACTTTTCATTTCCTCACCTGGACAAGTTCATCCCCTCATTGAGGACATTAGCCTCTGCCCGGACATGCTCATATTTACAAATGGGTTGAAAAGATGAGGTGGCAATTCAGTCAATAACCTTTGACACAAATTCAGACAAATCTTGTGCTCCCCACAATGACAAATTATTCTAGAAAATGAAGTGTCGAAAGCACCACAAACTGATGATGATGGATCGTCTGATTCTTGCAAGTCTGCTTTGCGTTAGAGTAACAGCCTCCTTCGGACACAGATGGCACTCCCAGGAAAGGCCGATTGACTTTTCATCTCATCTGAAAGCAGCAGATGAATTTTTATAGGATAATATGGGTGATGATTCATTTTACCTAGGGAAAATGCTTCTGTTTAGCTAATAACTTTTTAAGATGCTCTCTTGCTGTTTCAGCTGAGAAAAAGATCATACATCCAAACATTGCACCGCCACTTCTAAATGAGCAGACCAAAGACAATTTGTGCCTCTAGGCCAATCTTTCACAAACAAAGTTGTTTGAGTAAAACTTTTCTTTGACTTTTACATATTTTACTGAAACAATAGATTTAAATCTTTTTAAGTTGTATGTAGCTTTTCCATAATAAAATGGTATTTGCTAGATTCACATGATCTGCAAAAACAGAAGTAATAGCTTATAAGCTAAGTCACATTAGGAAATTCAGTCTATCTGAAATTCAAGTAAGGATATCAAAGGGGACATTACCCATTTCAGCAAGAGTATTTAGAAAATTGTCCTTTTAGAATTTCTATGGTCTACTGTTTGTTTCATTTCATGTAAATGCTTTCAGATGGCAAATTCATTACAAAGTCGGTCACGCATGAAATGTTTGAGAATTTTTTGCTGTTGTTTCCTCTAAATGTCCTCAGATAAGTGAAACGCTTAGGAGATCTGATGTTACCTGCCAAAGCACAGTGTGAAAGAAGAGAAGGGACTGTATGCAGAAAAGTCTAAAATTTTTAACAAGTTGAGGGTTTCCTGGAAACTTCTATGAAAAGTGGAAAGCTAGGAAGGACTGAAATTATGAACAGATAACACGTCTGGAAGAAATCTTCCAGTCTACTGGAGAGTGGCCATGAGAGAGAAGCTCTTCCAGGAATGACACAAGTCATGAGAGAGAAACTCTTGCAGTAAACAGAACACGATTGCTATCCATATGTGATGACTCTTAACCAAAGAAGTGAGATATTTATTGTAATTTTTCAATGATGCAGAGAAATAGAGCAGTTATTACCAGGAATCCTGGAGTCATTTTGACACTTGACTACTTCTATCACCTCCAGGAGACTGGCAAACTGTTTTGATGGGATGGTAATAATAGGTGCCATTGGAAACATATGTTTCCTTAGGCACTTGATTCTCACCTTAGATTACAGTCAGAATAAAAATGTATCTTTTTATAAAGATAGCCACAAAAAGGTAATACTGAAACTTTAAGATGGGTTAGATCAAGGGGACTACTTGGGATTTACATACAATGAACAAGGCTCATGTTACAATGTTGAGGCTCCAACCAGAAGTCAGACAGTTGCCAACTTCATTGTCTCTTGGTTTTAATAACCAGAGTACTTTTAGTATTATAACCTCCAAGTTACCTAGAGATTTAATTCATTTATCCTTTCCATTTTTTTTCTCTCATTGAGCCTTTTGAAAAGTGAGTTTGTACTATAATACATAAATTTCATCTTTTCATTGTAAAACCCTATATTCCTATATAAAACTGATAAACTACAGGATCATTAGATGCATAAAAATTATTATTTGTTTCAAAAGTAATTAATCAAGGAATCCTTTAGTATGAAGAATGCTATGAGTTTTAAAAAATATTTTGCCTTACAAAAAAACTAAACATAATTTTTTATTATACAAATTTTGTGTAAATGAGGGAAACAGAAGACTATCAAGATACATATTCATTATTACAATCTATTTATCCAGTGACCCATATTGACATCTTTTTGATAAAATTCTCATGATGACACTTAACTACAAGAATAGGCAAGATTAATACTTTATATTATCTTAGAGATGAATAGTAAGATTATAAATCTTTTTATAATTTATTAGATTTTTAAAAAATACCAATCCAAGTTTCCACTCACTCCCCTCCTCCCATTCCCTTCACATACCCTCCCACTCCACCCCCATCTAATCCTCAGGGAGGGTAAGGCACATCACTTTGTGGAAAGTCCAAGGCCCTCCCTACTTTATCTAGGCTGAACAAGGTATCCATCCAAAGAGAATAGGCTCCAAAAAAGTCAATACATGCAATAGGGATAAATCCTGGTGCCACTGCCAGTGGCTCCTCAGTCTACCCAGGTACACAACTGTCAACCACATTCAGAGAGACTAGTTTGGTCCAATGCTTGTTCCTTCCCAGTCTGTCTTGAGTCAGTGAGCTCCTAGCTCAAGTAGACTGTTTCAGTTGGTGTACCCATCATGGTCTTGACCCATTTGCTCATATTCCCATTCTTCCCACTCTTCAGCTGTACTTTGGGAGCTCAGTTCAATGCTCTGATGCGTTTCTCTGCCTATGTTTTCATCAGATGCTGGATGAAGGCTCTATGGTAATTTTTAAGATATTCATCAGTCTGACTACAGGGCATGTCAAGATAGAGCCTCTTCTCCTCTATTGCTTAAGATCTTAGCTGGTGTCATCCTTGTGGATTCCTGGGAATTTCTCTAGAGCCAGGTTTCTGCTAACCCTATAATGGCTCCCTCAAATACCCAAAGATTCTCAATCATACTAAAAAAGGCATTTGATCAACTATGTTCATAGCAGCATTATTTACAATTGCCAAAAACTGTAAACCACCTAGATGCCCCTCAACTGAAGAATGGATGAAGAAAATGTGGCACATTTACACATTAGAATACTACGCAGTGGTTAAAAAAAAATGAGGTCTTGAATTTTGCATGCAAATGAATGGAATTAGAAAACACTATCCTGAGTGAGGTAATCCACACCCAAAAAAGATGAATATGGTATGTACTCATAAGTGGATACTAGCTATAAACAAAGGATATTGAGCCTATAGTTCATTATCTTAGAGAAGCTAAGTAATAAGGTGAACCCAAAGAAAAACATATTTAGATCCTCCTGGAAATTGGAAACAGACAAGATCACCTGACAAAATTGTAAGCATAAGGATGGGGGAAGAAGGGAGGGCAGAAGGGGAAAAGAAAGGAGAAGGGGAAGAGTAAGGAGAGCTTGAGGGAATGGGATAGTCGAGAAGGAGGAAGGACAGAGATGAGAGTGAGGGAAGGATTATAAACCTTAAACAAAGAATTAAAATCAAAATTAAAATATTAAATAAACTAATAAATCTAAAGAAAGTGTGACAGACTTAAATACATAATAACTGTAACCATTTTAAAATACTGCTTGGCATATTGGATAAATACCAGAGAGTTTCTAAATGAAATAATTGAAGTCTTGGAAGATAGTTGGGGCAAAAAAGCACAAAGAACTAAGGTTGGAACCCAGAAATCAGTCTCCAGAATACATTTAAAAAATAAATCCCAGCACTCAGGGCAAACTCTCTTAATCCCTGCATTACAGATGGAAGATGGAGATAGGCAGACCCAGGGTTGTTGGACAGCCAATCTAGTCAACTTGATAATTTCTAGTCAAATGTTACCTTGTTTTAAAAAAGAAAATAACTGTGGCCCTGCCACGCCCAGGGTCTGTGCTGTTGTCTGTAGCTTCTGAGACCAGTGAAAGCTATACCGATGCCAGGGGTATTGGCAGTCACCTGGAGTCGTGTTGGTGTCTGAGGACCACATTACTGCAGAGGCCATTCTCATCCAAGGGGCTTGTGCTGCCACCTGAGACTATGGTAACATCTGGGCCAGGCTCCTACCTATGACCATGTCTGAGTCTATGATCCTACCACAGTAGCAGTGCGTAACGCTGCACGTGACCCATGTTGCCAACCAAAGACCATAAATTGATTCTGGGATCCGGACTGCAGCCTCTGTCCATGAGCTGTGCTGCTACAGGGGACATGCTGATCTGGATGACTGGTGCTGCCACCTACAGTCATGGAGATGATCGGATTGGGCTACTTCCTTGGGCCATGTCTGGGTCCATGGCCCTGCAGTGGTCAGGGTCTGGAATAATGTCTATAGTTCGTGTTACCATTGAAGCCTCTGCAGATGCCCAGGATTTATTCAGTCACAGGACTATGCTAGTGCCCAGGGGCCATGCTGCCTCCAGGGCCATACTGATCTGGGTGGCCTGTGCTACCACTGGGGCCTAGAAACATCCAGGCCCAAGGTGCTTGCAAAGGCCTTGTCTGGGCCCGCGCTCCTGCTGCAGCTAAAGTCTGGCCCCTCATTGGCCCTGAGATAGCCGCTTCTGCTCCTCATTGGATACAGAATCAGGAGAGCTTGTTGCAACCCTCAGGGGAGAACTGGACCCTTCACTCTGAAAAGATGGTACCACACCACGGGCATACACCTAACCTGGGTAGCACACCAGAGCTGACCCTGTTTTCAAAAATGCAGGCGAGCTGACCACGAGGTATTGAGAATAGGAGAGCTGACTCTGCCTCCCATATGCCATGTGGTGGCACAGGTAAGAAAACATGCCCCCATTACCCATTACCACCTGCTGCAGGTAAGACACCTGGCCCCAGGGTCATGAGAGTGAGAGAACTAGCCTTGTCCCTCACCAGTCACAGCACACAGAAGAGTGGGCCCTCACACCTGGGCAGCATACTACAGCTGACCCTGTTCTTGGGGGTGCAATTGAACCAACCCTGAGCTCACGAGAGCAGGAGAACTGCCCCCTCCATGACTCCTACAGCAACTGAGAGAGGGGGCCGTGGACCTTGCCTGGGTAAAACAGTAGAGATGGCCTTGGTGGTGCTAGTGTGCAGGATTTGGATCTGAAGACCTGAGAGCAGGAGAACTGGTCCCACTTCTTGCGGTAGCCAGCTGAGGCCATACTGGAGAGCTTGCCTGGTAGTAAAGATGAGGGAAAGCTGGCAGGCTGACCAACCCAGCTACCACCCAGGCCCAGAACCAGGACTATGAGTTAGCCCACCTCAACATCCATCCCATCTATGAAATGTTGGAGCATGTGAAGGTACCAGTTCAACAGACCCCAAACAGCAGGATCTCTATGACACAAGACAACAACAGGATATCCAAGAGCAGCCTCAGACGGAGCCCATTATCGGTGGCACAGGAGACATTGGAGACCTTGAGTCAGACCAAAGAACTGAAGCAGTGAATACTCTGAATACTTGCGAGATAAATGGACTAAAGGGTAAACTGTGAAGGAAGGGGCCATATTATAGTTTCTATGACACGATTCTCTTTATCTCATTTTATTTTAAATTTTTGTTTCTGTTTTGTTTCTTTGTTTTGGTTTTCTTTATTTCTTTTAAATTTGATTGTGTTTTGGGATAAGGTTGCAAGGACAGAGGGCAGATTCAATGGGACAGGGTGATAGGTGGTATAGGAATACATGATGTAAAATTCACAAGGAATCAATAAAAGTTAAAAAATTAAAAGATAGATACCACCCCAAGATTTTTCTATGACTTGAACATGTTTGCCTTCATACACATAGAGAGAAACAGAGACAGAGAGAGACAGAGAGACATAAAGAGAGAGAGAAATATGCATGCATACATACCAATAAACACAGTGGGCTAAGTAATTGAGACTTTTTAAAGTGGTAGTCTTGGAAATACTTTCTTCTAAATCATTTTTTTAATTTATTTATTTATTAAAGATTTCTGTCTCTTCCCAGCCACCGCCTCCCATTTCCCTCCCCCTCCCCTAATTAAGTCCCCCCCCCCTCAGCCCGAAAAGCAATCAGGGTTCCCTGTCCTGTGGGAAGTCCAAGGAACCCCCCACCTCCATCCAGGTCTAGTAAGTTGAGCATCCAAACTGCCTAGGCTCCCACAAAGCCAGTACGTGCAGTAGGATCAGAAACCCAGTGCCATTGTTCTTGAGTTCTCAGTAGTCCTCATTGTCCGTTATGTTCAGAGTCCGGTTTTATCCAGCCTATTCCAGACCCAGGCCAGCTGGTCTTGGTGAGTTCCCAGTAGAACATCCCCATTGTCTCAGTGTGTGGGTGCACTAAATGAAAATAATTAATATATATTTTTAAAATAGAGGAGGACCAATTTCCCAAGTCAAAGATGATGAGATAGGAGATGCTTGATGTTTTATATCAAAAGCAGTTGGGACACAATAATTGACTTGGTAGCCAAGCCAAAAAAGTTGAATCCTTAACTATGCAAGAAATGTTTAGACTTCCATTAGAAAGCACAGGAGCTTCATACATGCATCAGAATAAGGGTTGAAAGTTCATCTCAAAGCAGAAAACTGTTTGAAAAATAGTTTACAATTAATTAGCCACTATAGATATAATAGCATCAAAAAGGTTTGAGAATCCATACAAATAAATACTGTGTGCTGTACTCTCAAGGTGGGTAGTCTTTTGGCTTCTTTAACTTCAGTGACTTAGGATATTAAGATATAAAGTTATCTAGTTCCTATTCTGTCAATAGAACAGCCTTTCTCTGTCTAAATAAGACTTTCAACAACCCTGAAACATCAACCTTCTTGATGTTAAGAAGGCCACACATGGGCATTCTTCTTGACAGCTTCATCTGAACAGCCTTTCAGATGATCCCAGGGTTCTGTTTGCATAAAGAATTTTGAAATAAAATTATCTAGTCATATCAGTACAGTCTTTAGTGATATAAGGTGCTTTCAACCTTTTTGTTTCCATAGCTCAAGTTGCAAATATCATGAAAACAGAAGAATCATCTATGATTCATTTCTTTTGAAGGTCTTTACATACAAGATCTTAGGGGTTCAAAAACAAGCATTATTTGGAACTGGGGAGATGACTCTGTGCTTAAAAGCACAGGTTGTACTTTCTGAGGACCCAAGTTTATTTCCCAACACCAACTTAAGGTAACTCACAGCTACCTTTAAGTCCACCTACAGAAGGTCTACTGGCTCGTCTGGTTTCTGAGAGCACACACATACACACACTCCACACACACTTACATACAAGCTAAAAAATAACAATAATAACAATAATAATAATAATAATAATAATAAAATTCTTAAGGTATATTTAAATTATCAAGCTACAAAGAAATAAAACTAAAATGGAATCACTCTAATATAGCTTCTCAAATGAAATACATTACAAAATTTCTAATGTATGTCTAAATATACAGATGAAAACAGATCTATCTAAGGTTCATTATTAGTAGAAAACTTATAACCTTAGAATAAGAAACACAGACAAAATAAAGATATCTAGATATGGATTTATATAGAAGATAATGAATGAAAATAACAATAGCTGTCTTGCTAGAAATACTGGGTATCAACTACCCTTCTTAGTCTATTCTAGATCAATGTAACAGAGTACCTGTGCCAGGGTAAATTATTTATAAAATAACTGCATTTATATTTCTTAGTTCAGTAAACTTGGACGACTAACATAGTGCTGTACTTGGATAAGCATGTTGTGGTGTTACAGCACTACACAAAATGTGAGAAGATAATAAATAGCTCACTTGACAGTATGGGAGAAGACAAGAAATAAGAGTCCCAGGCCACAGTTCTTTCTTTTTAGGATATTTTTATTGATTTTTGTTGAGCTCTACATTTTTCTCTGCTCCCATCCCTGCCTCTCTCCTCCCCTTCAACCCTCTCCCAAGGTCCCCATGCTCCCAATTTACTCAGGAGAGCTTGTCTTTTTCTAATATCCATGTAGATTAGATCTATGTATGCCACAGATCTTTTTTTGCATTTTATTATTTATTTAGTTTTTCGAGACAGGGTTTCTTTGTAGTTTTGGGGCCTGTCCTGGAACTAGCTCTGTAGACCAGGCTGGCTTTGAACTCACAGAGATCCACCTGTCTCTGCCCACCAGGTGCTGGGATTAAAGGCGTGCACCATCACTGCCTGGCTGCTACAGCTCTTTTTATAGTCAGTAGAAACCCATTAGCAAAGCAGAGAATGATGGATTCATTATCTTGCAAATACCCACCTCTGAAGATCTCTTTGCAGAGAGTTCATTTTTTAGCATGTCTTCACAGAACATATTCAAGTATTGTCTCTTAACAAATTGAACCCAACTGAGGAAATTTCAGCAACTAGCTGCTGCTGCCACACAGCTTCCATGAATGAGGACTTGGGAATGACATAGTTAGACTCTTCTGACTTATTCCAGGGATGACTAGTGTTTGAGTCACCTCAAGGGTGAGTTGGTGAATGAAAGAACCACCTCTTCCTTCACTCTTGAAATAGCTATCTGACTTTGTGTTCTTACTACCCATGGCCTGAAGACATCAGTTTCTTCCCCTTTGGGCCTTTCAAACCACAGTTGAAATCATAACAAATGGTTTCTCTCCAAGAGAAAGAATGGCTGTAACAAACAGAAGTCAGTCTGTTTCCTAATGTCAAAATCAGTATCACACGTCCTTTGTCATATTCCATTCATTAGAAATTAATAATGAGAGCTTTCCCACACTCGAGAAGAAGCAACAACATGAGAATTCCAGAAGATCGGGATCCTTTGGGGCTATGTCAGAGGCCATGTTCTCAGCATTAGAATGGCATTTGGCAATAATTTAAAATCCAGAAACAATAAATGCATCTACAATAGCATTCTATTATATACTGTCTATAATACATGAACACAAAATAATAGCATTTTCATTCTTCAAAGGTATCAAAACTTACCTTACTCTAACCTTTTCTCTGTGTAGTGGTGGTTTTGTTAAACATCCATATCCAAACCTCACACTCCTGACACTTCCTCTCTGCCCGGATGACTTCAAGCTGTGAGTCAGATGAATCTTCTTCCCACAGGGTAGATTGTTGCCAATTTTTTTGCCATAGCAGTAGGAAGAGTGTTCATCCCAACTCTACAGCTTAATCCTGATGCATCTAAAATGAATTCTCTAGCATGAAGATTAGCTTCTTATTCTGCCTAACTCTCACACTCTGATCAGTTTTATCTTCTATGGGCCCTACTAAATAAGCTTCTCAGATCCTAATTTTCTTCTAGGTCTACATCCTCAGGAACCCAGTACACCTGTTAGTACCAGGCATGGGGAGGAACCGAGTCTAAAACTAAAGGTTTGGAGCTAGATCATCACCAGATGTGTGGTCAAAACAATTCTTTCATGAATGGTAATTTGAATTCTGATGACAACTGGTATGTTATACCAGTGAATTTTTAAATATTAATTGACTGGAAAGAGATGAAAAATCAATGGAAGAAACTTCAATTACAGATGCACTATCTTAGGCATGTGAAAATATTTTGGCAAATTTGAAGTTAAAATAGAAATAAAATATTGAAAACAGAAAAGGTGATTTTTATCTTCTGATGTCAGAGTCTGAAAACCATTGCTAGCATTCAACAGAAAGTAGCCTCTCAACTGAGACAATTCTATGAGACAGAAATCAAACTCAGGTTGAGAATAGTTGAGACTCTATAACCTCTGATAAAATGAATACGTCAGAGGAAGGAGAGATGTACCTTGAGATATGAGAGAACTCTGAAATGTCTAGGTATTTGAAGGTGATTCACTTCTCTCCATTAAAAGCTACTACTAAGGGGTTTATCTGATATAGAAGTTCTGTGGAATAGCACACACTCTGCCTGGGACTTGCTTGTGTATTTCCTATTTCCAAATAACAATAAAGACAACACAAAAAGTAACCCACAGCATAATATCCTCCTGTAAGATTTGACCTACTTAAAAAAAAGCATACTATGGCTGGAAGAGAAATAGTTAAGTTTCCTTTCAAGACATGGTCCCAGGTAGGTTGCTCATGTCCCAAGGGATGGCTTTATACCTACACATATATTGGGAACATTAACTGGATTATCTGGATTTTTTTTTTGTATTGCTCTTGTTGTTTGTTTTATTTTTTTTTTATTGAGAAAAGGAAAAAAAAGTTTCTGCCTCCTCCCAGCCTCCCATCTACCCCCCCTCCTCCCACCCTTCTCCCCCTACCCCCACTTCTCTCCCCCTCCCTCTCCAGTCCAAAGAGCAGTCAGGGTTCTCTGCCCTCTGGAAAGTCCAAGGTCCTCCCCCTTCGGTCCATGTCTAGGAAGGTGAACATCCAAACTGGCTAGGCTCTCACAAAGCCAAAACATAAAGTAGGATCAAAACCCCATGCCATTGTCCTTGGCTTCTCATCAGCCCTCATTGTTCGCCATGTTCAGAGAGTCCGGTTTTATTCCATGCTTTTTCAATCACAGTCCAGCTGGCCTTGGTGAGCTCCCAATAGATCAGCCCCACTGTCTCAGTGGGTGGGTGCACCCCTCGTGGTCCCAACTTCCTTGCTCATGTTCTCCCTCCTTCCACTCCTCACTGGGACCTCGGGAGCTCAGTCCAGTGCTCCAGTGTGGGTCTCTGTCTCTATCTCCATCTATCACCAGATGAAGGTTCTATGGTGATATGCAAGATATTCGTCAGTATTGCTATAGGATAGGGTCATTTCAGGTTCCCTATCCTCAGCTGCCCAAGGATATAACTGGGGACCTCGGCTCGGGCTCCTGGGAGCCACTCTAGGTTCAAGTCTCTTGCCAACCCTAAGGTGGCTCCCTTAACTAAGAATTGTGCTTCCGTGCTCCCCTATCCAGCCTTCCTTTATCCCAATCATCCTGTTTCCCCATGTTCCCCCCATCCTCCCCTTCTCACTTTTCTCTCCCCATCTCCCCTTACCCCCATCCCTCCCACCCCCAAGATCCCAATTTTCTATCTGTATTTTTTTAAAAAAAAAGAAGACATGAAGTTAGAAAAGAGATGTGTTGATGATAGTCTGAGAGAAGTGGAACAAAGCAGTGGGAGATTGACATAATCAAATTACATTGAACATCACACACCACTGAAGGAATCTGAAAAAAAATATAGTAATTTACATTAGACATAAAGTTAGATACTAAAATTTAAATACATAACATTCTTCACTCTTGCAAAAAAATAATCTGTGGGAAGAAAAGCTGATCTAGGTCTCTGAAAGGGCCAGTTCAGTAAATGAATAATACAGCTCATTTAAACCTCACCTAATGACTGAAAATTTGATAATCTACTCTGTTACAAATGTAGGACAGTATAAATTGGGATGAGCCCCAAATCAGTAGTGTCATAAATTATCCCCAAACACCTCGCTTTTGATAGTCTTTATAAGGAGACATTATCTAAGACAGAATTATACAGTTTATATATTTATATATAATATATAAAAATATAAAATTAAAAATAGTTTAAATTCACACTCACAGACTTTGCAAATAAAGGAGAACTTTAAGAGAAGCATGCGACCGTATTACATGACTCCAAAGGTATATGTCCACATGTCAATGCTGACAAGAGAGTGTTCACCATCAAAGAGGAACTGGGTAGCAAATGACTCAGTTGTCTAACGAGTTCCCTACTTGTGTCACTCAGCTCTTGTCCTTGGACATTCCAGTGTCCTAGCAATAGAATATTTTCCACATAGTCTTTTTTGACAGGGCTAAGATTTATACTTATGTTGAATTCTAGGAGGTCCCATTACCCAGACTAATCTACTTACTAGTAAAACAAAGATGGATTTTTTTCAGCCCCAATATGCTATCATCTTTCAAACCACTCAATTAGATGACAGGTTATTTTCACAGGACTACCTACCCTAAAAGGGCAGCAATTTATCTTGATAGGATAAACATGTTCTAAATATGAATGTTCTCTTCTTCCCAGGGCTCCAGTCTTGCTTCAGACAAAGTGCCCTAGAGTAGTCACAAAGTGACTCTAGTACAAGGTACAAGATCTGGAAAAATTTAGTAAAGAACGAGCCACTCATAGACTCAATGCCCATAGCTTCTGGATGAATATAAGCGATGAACATTGGGAAACTGTAGGGTGATATTTAAGAAAATTAGAAATAAACACTGAGTGCCTGTCCAAAGTAGCTGTCTGTTCAAAATGGAGGAAGAAAAAAAAACATCAAAGGAGGAAGCATCTTCAGGAAGATTTAAAAAAAAAACAACAAAGAGTACATACAAAATGCCTAATGATTATAATAAAAATATTGTGAGAGAATAGGTTACAAATTATGTATTTGCTATATAAAATGTATAGAGCCACATTTATTCAAAGTCTTGGCAAGTAATACATCAATACTAATAATTCTTTGCATAAACTTGTTTAAGTTATTTCACATTTATAAACTGCCTCACTCTTGAATAGATTTGATAAATTTAGCTCAGCGAATATTTTTTGCATTATTTCCAATTTTACTGTAATTCAGCAAGTCTGGAATTCATTTTATTTTGCTTATTTTAGAACATAATTACCATCTCTGAGTGCTTAAATAACTTGCTAAAAAATCTATTAGCCTGCATCATTTTCCAACGTATAAAGATGGTTCTTCAAGATTATCATAATTCCTTTTTCATTTCTATTTTTTTCTGCCTTCCTGAAATGTGGTCATGTTGATTTTTTAATAAAAATGAGTTAGTCAGCTAAGAAAAAAACAGATCAGTAAAGTAGATATTCATTGAATTTTCAAGTGAAATAGAAGACAGAAAAATTGCCATTGAGAATTCTCTTTTTTCATTTTAAAGAGAAGAGGTTAAATTTCATGGCAGGAAATTGAGTCTTCAGCCTAAATTGTCCATCCAATATTAAGTAAGCTTGTCATTTTAATCCTTGATCTAGTTTTTAGGACTGACTGTGTTTAACAACTTAGGCATCTATACTTTTATGGTGCAAGTACTGAAGAGACCTAGTAGTTTAGTTCTTATGTGACAACTATATCTTCAGAGTGGAAGAAAAATATCCTTTCAAGGACAAGAGGGAAATCGTGTCATGATAAAAAATGCCACATCTCTCATTTGCACAGACAACTTTTAGGTCTTTTACCTTTATTATGTAAAGGGCATTGAGGACACTTGGAATATCAAAGAAAAATAAAAGAGATGATTTTAAAGCTTTGAACTAGCAACCTCATTCCTATACATACCTCACCTTATTCATGAAGAATATTAAATAAAAGAACAAGAAGAAAAGATCAGATACACACCATTCCTTGTACTCAAAAATTACAAATGAACTGGGTAAGGAAAATGTGGTAAACCTAGGCAAGAGATTCCATTCAGCTTTTAAGCATGATATAGTATCATTAAGTTATAGATATAACCATATTTGATCATGTTAAATAAAGTAAGTCCAGCTGAGAAAGACCTAGAATCCAGAAAATTGTGTTTCTGTCTATGTGTGTGCATGTGCGTGAGTTGTTTGTTTCTCTATGTTCACATATATGAACCTTATAATCTAGAGGATTAAATGAAAGCTAAAAATAAATTAAACACCACCAATGTTAGAATTGATTACATGGAAATATGCATAAAGAAAAAGTCATTTTCTTCTTGATACTTATCACTTGAAAATAAAAGCCTACAACTCAGAAAAAAGTTGGTTCTTTGAAAAAATCAACAAAATAGGCAAAACATTAACCAAACTAACCCAAAGGCAGAGAGAATACCCAAATTAACAAAATCAGAAATGAAAAGGGGGACAAAACAACAGACATGGGGGAAATATAAAAAATTATCGGGTCATATTTTGAAAACCTGTACTACACAAAATTGGAAAACTTAAAGGAAATGAACAACTTTTTGGATAAATATCACTTACCAAAATTAAATCAAGACCAGATAAGCAAATTAAACAGATCTATAACTGCCAAAGAAATAGAAACAGTTATCAAAAGTCTCCCAACCAAACAAAGCCCAGAAACAGATAGTTTCAGCTCAGAATTCTACAAGATTTTCAAAGAAGAACTAATACCAATACTCCTCAAATTGTTCCACATGATAGAAAAAGAAGGAACAATGCCAAATTCTTTTTATGAGGCTACAATTACCCTGATACCCAAACCACAGAAAGACATTCCTGAGAAAGAGAATTACAGACCAGTCTCACTCGTGAACATTGGATGCAAAAATACTAAACAAAATACTTGCAAATCGAATCGAAGAACATATTAGAACCATTATTTACCATGACTTATAAGCAAAGAACACCACAACTCAAAACCAACAGGAATATAAAAATTTGAGACTCCGGGTTAATTGAATTGAATTGAACCAACCCATTATGTTGTTATCATATCTAATGCATGCAACTGACTTAGCCTTGTGGAGTATTACCTGTCTTCTGTACAAGTTGATAATTTAGCCTGCACCATCATGCCAAACATATACATTTACCTAGTAATAGTGACTAGGCTTGCTTAAAATTCTTCATGATCTCAACATCCCTAAACAGTCAGCCCGAAACATTCCCAATGAGTCCAGAGTCTGAAAACAAGGAATACAAGTATTCTGTATAGGAGTTTACAAGATGAAGACACTATTTTAAATAAAAATATGCAATAAGTGTCACATGAAATTTGACTTATTCAACAATTTTTATAGGAGTTTAAATATTAAAAGGTTGATGGAAGCTGTTCATTTGTTTCCCAGCCACCCAGACCCAAAATAATCACACAGAAACTATTAATTACAACACTGCTTGACCTGGGCATATTCCTGGCTAACTTTTAAATCTTAATTTAACCTATATCTATTAATCTGTGTATTTCCATGTGGCTGTGGCCTACAGGTAGTGTTCCATTGGCTGCTGAATCCTTCAGTGTCTACATGGCCTCTCCCTGATTCCATCTTCTTTCCTCTTCTATCTACTTGGAATTCCTGCCTTACTCTATAATGCCCTTTGTGGGCCAAAGAAGCTTTATTTATTAACCAATGGTAATAAAGCTTTCACAGCATACAGAAGGAAATCCCATATAACCTCCCCCCTTTTTTAATCTAAATAGAAAAGAAGGTTTTAACTTTAACGTAGTAAAATTACATATAACAAAACAGATAATAAGCAACAATTACAGTCTAATATTTATATCTATTTTATCTTTTATCATAACTAAGAAAAACTAAGGTTATAACTATCTATACTTTAACTTCATCGAAGACTCCAAAAGGATATAATATTACCTAAGTAAACAGAAGTAGCATTGTAATCAGTTTCTAAAATTCTAGAATTGTCAGAGACATTTTGCTATGTGTACAGTCACCCAAAATTTCTCTGTAACATTTGGGCAACCATATTAACCTACAGGTCCATAATATGCATCAGACTTTTTCATTATTTGAAGCAGGAAATTTCAAAGACAGTTTTGCCTATATTGGCAGTTTGTCAGTCACTTTTTTGTGTGTCCTGTAGAATGTCTGGCAGATTCTTTCATGAAGCAGGAACATTGAAGGATTATCTCATCTTCCTTATGCAAGTTTAGCAGTCATTATTTTTGTGGGTCCTGAATGTCTAGTTTAAACAGCATACCATCAAGCAGTTCAGGCAAGAACAGTTTCTTGCACAAATAGCTAAGCAAAGTCACAAGAAACCTCTTTGATGCCCATTATCCACTTGAAGTAGATTGGTGCTGCCAGAAGCAGACATGTCTCACTGTCAGAAAAGTCTAAGTTCTTAAAACATTTTAAATGCCATATTCTGTAGTCTTTGAAAGGTTTGAAGTATCTATCTGAAGTATATCTCTATATATCTAGAAAATCTAATATAAACACAAGCTTAATATTATAAATGACTATTTAGTAATCTATAATTTTAATTATACATTACATTTTTAAATGAGCTATACAAACACAATACCATAATTAAGAGCAGAAATAAATATAACAAAACTGACCATAAATTTGTATCAATAAACCAAGATCCATACCAATGCAAAGTATTTATCTCTATAGCATATCTCCCTTTAAATGTAAATAAAGATTTATAAACAATAATTTAGGAAATTTTGGCATTGTTCTCTAGACAACTTCTTGCTGATTGGGGTCACTTTTTATCAGAGAACACCGATTAAGACAGTTCTGGCACTAGTAAAGGGAAATATCAACACTATGAACTGATGGGTAATGAACACTGAACAAAAACTTTTGCATGTTGAAAGTGTGAATTGGAGAAGGTGCCAAAGAATATGTGCAGTAAGGTCCTGCTCTCTAAAGTCTTTCAATTTTTCACATTATTTTAATGGCAAGAAGAAATGGACTCTCTTATGTTCAATTGCTGTCAGACACCATAACCAAGTCAACTCTTAGAAAAGAAAGTATTACTTGTGGGGCTAGTTTAGAGTTTCAGGAGGTTGATCTGTTATTATCATGGTAGAAAATACGGCAGGAGGATGATAGCATGTATTGCACTGGAACAGAAGCTAAGAGATACAGCCTGATCTGTAAGTAGCAGACAGAGAAAGAGTGCATCTGGGCCTAGCTTGGGCTTTTGAAACCTCAAAGTCCACCGCTAGCAATGCATTCCTTCCAACAAGACTACAATACTCCAATAAGACCACACCTCCTGATCTTTCTAATACTTCTCCAGGGACTAATGATTCAAACATATGAGTTCATTGGAAGCATTCCTAATCAAAATGTCACAATCATTAAGAATCATTTGGCTTTATGGGTTTATGTTGTATTATTGTTACCTACCTTTCCAGATGTCTCACAGACAGGGACAACCACATTTAAATTACATGATCTGTCACTGAGCCTGCTGAACTGTGGAGACTCAGTACACATTGAGGAATAAATCAGGAAATATTTTTGAGTGAGAATGGTAGTTTACATGTATAAGCTTAATATTTAGGAGGTTGAGGCAAGAGGATTACCAACAGTTCCTGGCCACCCTGGATTAAAAGTAATAACAGGGAAAAAAGTTACTGTTATAGTATTTACAATAAATGTGGCTGCCATCTTTCTTACTAGTGTCTATGAATAACTGTTCTCTGTCGCCTGCACCGCACTAGCATTGTTCCTTCCCCATCTTTCTCTGTTTTGTTCTTACTTTTTGTTTTTGTTTTGTCTTCTCTATGCTTACTGGAATAAGATAAAATCTCAGTTTTTACTTGCATTTCCCTGATGGCTAAGGATATGCAGTATTTTTCTTAAGTTTTTCTTAGTCATTAGTATTTAACAGAAAAATCTCTACTCACAATATGCCTGAAATTCTTAATTTTGATCTAATCTATAAGAGGAGTTAAATACAATTAAAATTATAGGACTTATTTGTTTGAGAAATAAAAGGAAGAAAGCACAGACTAGCAAGAGAACAGAGGAAATAAGACAATTAAGATACACCTAGAGTAAAGGGAATGTCTGAGCAAAAGTTTGCGAATTGACAGCATGGTCCCTGAGAATGCAGGGCAGGGAGAGAAAATGTGCACCATCTCCCAAGAGTGAGTAGAAAGTGAGAACACTTTGCAAAAAAACATAAAGGAATGAACTGGTTCACAAAATAGGTAGGACATAAATTAAATAATCCAGAAAATATTTTATTTATTGCTAAGGGAGATGTGGGCATCAAGTGGCCAATAAGATAGAAGGAATGCTTTATTCTATACATTGTGTCTGTGTGTTTGAGTTTTTGGTGTGATTATGAGAGGTAAGTGAGAGAGCTACAAATGTTACTGCAATTTTCTTGTGCAGAGCATCCCTCATCACTATACCAAAGGGACTCTAAATGCGGGATTATCAGCACAAAGATTCATGTTGACTAGTCTATGAGGGCAATACCAATCATAAAGGCACACTCTCATACCAAGAAAAATTCTTATACTTATACTGATCATATTGATTAAATTGGCTACATTTAATCATTTATGAATTCTATGGAAAATCCAGGAAGGGCAGAGAAATCAAGAGAAGGAGCATTGTCCCATCTCTGAGAATGACAGCTTAAGGGTGTAGTTGGAGTTTGACTAAACAGAGGAAGAAGTCAGCAGAGTTTGGACTCAGAATGAAGTCGTTCAGAACATCGAACCCAAAATATGACCTTTGGCATCTAAGTTCTTCTTAACTGAAGACCCTTGAGAAGCAGCTACCTACAATTGAAAACAAATCAGAAGACTGTTTGTGACAACAGTTTCACTTTCTGCTTCTCCTCCCAAATTCTCCCAATCTCCTCTGCCATCTAGATTCACATCCTTCCTGTCTCAAACTAGGAAAAAAAAATCCTCCTTATGACAAGGAGAAGAATGTGTGTCTGCTTATTCTTCTTCTCTTGATTTCTCTGTCCTTCTTGGATTTCCCATAGAATTCATAAATATCTGAAATAGAGTATCCCTCTAGAGCCCTGGCCATTCTCAAGCTTGCAGCACTACTACTGGTTTAAGCCCTCAGCAGCCACCATACCTAGTTGAGAAAATACATATCACCAGAGAATGAAACTCAAACTCACAACCAAAGTTGCTGAAATACTTTTCCCTGACAGTAGCATCTTCCATACATATTCTCACTGCTATTCAGAAATTGACTAACACTTTTCCAGTGTCACACAATTTACCATCCTTTTTGGAAAAGGTTTTAAAATCAAGAAGAATAATGCTTTCTTCTGGTATTTATTTCCCTTCTGGAAACTTCTGTAAGCATATGAAGATATTAGATGTATTTATATGCTTCTTGCTTCTTAGTCTCTGTTGTAGTGATGTCAATCTTATGCTAGTCAGAACAAGTAAAAGAAGTTATTATTTCTCTACAGACACAGGGATTTTCTCCTAATACAAAAGATATTGTAGCAGCAGGGAAACACATGTGTTAATTATCAGTAGAAACCAGACAAAATTTCTTTAGAGAAATGTGTAGTTTTAATAATACTAATTCAGTAGAGAGTGTGGGTGTGACACTTTGAGTATCCAACAAATAATAAAGAAAGAAAGCATAAAGTTGGAGTTACTGGAAATGAGTTTAGGTGGCCCCCTCCACTTCACCGGTGTTTGTTGTTAGTTAACAGGAAACTAAATCTGATGAGACTGGGTGGATGGCTCACTTGTTCTTTCAGGGGACCCAGATCCAGTTCTCAGCACAAACATGCTGGCTCAGAAGCATCTGTAATCTAATTTCCAGAGGATTTGATGCCCTCTTCTGATTTCCACAAGCACCAGACATGCATGCGGTACACAAACTTACATGTAGACAGGACACCAATGCATATAAAACTTTTAATTAAAAAATTAAATTCTGATTGTATACACGGAAATTCCTTCCATTCAGCAGTGCTGTTTATTCTGCTCATATTCATTTTCAAAGACTGAAAATAAGATGACTATCTCCTATATCCACCACCTTCCACTGCCTGTCTAATGCTAGTAGTACACACACAGGGCTCTCAAAGAGGAAAGAGAGTAGATTATTACTTTAAGTGAAATATGTCTCATGTATTTCCATAATATGGCTGTGAGTTAATTTTCCGTCTTCAAAGAAAACAAATGAAATTAAGAGAGAGAGAGAGAGAGAGAGAGAGAGAGAGATTCTATAATTTAGCCTTCAAAGAAAAAGGGATGAGTTTTACAAGGAAATTCAACTTTAGTACAACTTTAATACAAAATTTCCAGGAAACTAAACAATGTCATAAGGTGTGCATAAAATACTACTCATTATTTACTGCATATCATATTGATGTTCAGCTTCTTTATTACTTGAGACACCACAGGGGTCAACTGATGCATAAATAAACCAATAAATTTTACAGTTTTACTTGTATAAAACAAGATTGGAGCTCAGGGTAGGCATCATTTGAGTCTGGCTGTGGAGGCAGAATCCATGCCCTGCCAGAGATCTTGGAGAGTTTTGCTTTGTGCTCTTTGCATATCCCACTGTTTCCATCTTTCTTGCAATGTGAAATGTGAGCCTGCAATAGCGGTGATCTCAAATAAACCAGGATACAGTACCCATCACACTAATAACAGTCCTAGCCTGACTGAAACGTGTGTGCTAGGAAATAAATGAGCTCAAAATGGGCTCATCTACTAGAAACACTTTTCTTTTATAGGCCTCCAAATCATTGTACACTATTAAAGATTTTTATGAGTTGAAAAGAACAGTTTTCTTTGAAAGTAAAAGAAAGCTTTTTGACAGGAACATGACAAGGTGTAAAACTAAAGACTGTTACTATATATAAGGAAGTCATGCTTCAATCTTTGTGTGCCCAAGGCAGGGCAGTTGGAGGCCACAGGATTAAGGAACCTGAAGGGAACTCAGAAGACTGCAGTGAACCAGTCTCTTGTTACATTAGCAAAGTCCTGAAGGAGTAAGGTGAGCTCAACCTCAATAAACTCAGTCTGCAAGCAACAGTGAAGAAATTGCTTTGCTAGGGAAAAAAGACTGTAAGTCCTGTTGATTGAAAGTCATTTAACTAGGAACATTCAGAGATGAAAAGATGTAGTATTGCTAAACGAGGTACTTACACATAAGACAGATTTGACACACACACACAAAATGAACTTAGATGCCCACCTTAGATTTTTAGAAGCTTTACTGAGTAGTTCTGTGTCTGTGCAAAACTGTCATTAATGTTATTGTACACTAGCCAGAAACAATTTTACTGAATTTGGTAGAACAACAAAAGTCCTATGATATTATATTTGGAAAATGGTTAACAAGGGGAGAGAATCAAAAGGTGCCCATGTATTTTAGAAGATCATAGAGCAATGACAATCATTGTTTGGACTCTATAAACAAAACAACTATTCTGAGCATGGAAAGAGGAAGTGAGATGTGAAGAGCTCTTACACACTTTTAACCTTGATTTTTAAAATTTTCAGAACAATGGCTTACTCTGCGTGAGTGCTGTGTGTGTGTGAAAGCTTTGTGTGTGAGTGCATGTGTGTGTAGAATTCATGTATTTTCAAGCAGCTTGCTAGGAATCTGTTTTATTAGATGTTATCTTAATATTACAGACATAATTGCTATGTATTTTTTTAATAAAAATTCAGGTTACATACAAGTGCTCAATCATTGAGGCCTCTAATCTATATTCTGTTTTGCAACTTGCTTCCTCACTGGCAGTAGTAGGGAAAGGATGTGAAGTCCACACGTGAGGAGAGAAAGTGATGTGCTAAGACACAAAATAAATGTGAGCGGCATAATGAGAAGCGAAAATGAAGCTGAGAGCTGTCAGAAAGATAAAGATATGAAACCTGGTTAGGCTTAACTTGTCAAACTCAATTTTATCTTTTCTAATCTAATGTAAAAATCATTTGGAAAATAATTACATGCAGGAGGCTCTGGGGGTAAAAAAAAAATGGTTCCTAGGGTTACCAAAACTCAAAAAAGTTCAGAAGTTTGAGTCTTTCTGGTTGGCATGCCAAGATCAAAGTGTGTGTATGAATTAACAAGGAAGGAAGAAGGGTCTCTGTCATTTCTGCCACTCCCTGTGCAAAGACCAAGTGAAACTGCGTGTTTTGTGATGCTATGGAGAAATGGGTATGGCTTAAGAGGAAGGTTTAATACCAATGTTCTTCTTTTTTTAGCTTTATTAAAATGTGGGTTCACAATACTGCCCTTCTGCTTCGTGACTTCATAATGTTCCCACCTGTGATTGTCTAGAGGCCTCTGACCAAAGCTATCTCCACACAACAGTCTTTAAGGAGGTTAAAGAATAAATAAGGCATCTCTACCCACCCCCTGCAACTAAGCACAAATCCTATAATTAAGGAAAAATGTAGATGGACTTATATGAAGCCTATGACTAGTCCTTGTGTGAGGCCTGTGATTAGAGGAGCTGGGAGGTGCAAAGAGGTTTAAATTACAGTCTGAGGACAAGTGTGCAACATCACCTTTAATGTATAATAGCAGTTTAATTTTCAAAATTTCTCAGGATCTTCTGGAAAGCTATTGCCTGTGAGCTGACGCCTTCTTCTTGCAATATTAGGATTTAAGAGACTCATAGGGAATGGTCTTTTTGCACTTTTTTCTCTAGCATGAGTAAAGTGAACTATGAAACCAGACTACTACATAGAGCATATATCCTAAGCAGTGGCTTGACAGTTGCAGAAGCAAAAAGATGACTAAAGAATACCAGAAAGCCACCAGGATAATAAAGATCCCCACAAACAAAGCTCAGATCTGTAAACCTATATGGATCTGTAAACCTAAATAAGAGTATTGGAGTGATAGCTCTGGAGGCTAAGAAAGTTTTAGAGCATCACCAAGGACACAGCCTTTAAGTTCAAGGCAGCCAGTGCAATATTGAGAATCCTGGAGATGGCATAGAAGTTGAGACTTTGAAAGACCAAAGACAATGAAGAGCCAAAGGTAGAAGTCAAAAGACACTGTAAGTTATGATCACTGAAAGAGTGGGAGAGAACTGCAAAGGACAGACTACATAGTTCTCAAATCCAAATGTCACAAGGCACCATAAGACACAGACAATAACCCTCTGCCTTGAGCATGGCCTAGCACAATGAAAGCTGGAGTCATAGACAATTTTTCAGAATTTGGAACCAGAGATCTCTGATTTTGGAATCTCATTCTTTGATCTTCAACTCAGGGATCTCAGGCCTCAGTACTTAGGGAGCTGCCTCTCAGCCTACCTGTCATTTCTCTATAGACAGATCATAAGAATTCCTAGCCAGCCATAGCTATATTAATTTGGGAAAATAGTCAGATACTTAATTATGGTTGCTACACAACTTTTTCTGATTTCCTCTATCCTGGAAATTTAGTTGCAATGTTTTGGATTCACTGTGGACTTGAGTCATACCAACGGCAAGACATGGGCTTTTCTCATAGGAATGCAATTTCTAAATTACATATTTTCACAAAGAAACCAAAAAACAGTTTTAGTGGTTTACTACAAGATAAAAAGAGAAACAATGCAGTGTTTCCTAGATAAAATATCCTAAGCAGTCCCAGGTTTAGGACTTCCTGAGATTCCTTCTTGCAGTTTTTCAAAACTGATCAACACTATTTGATTGCAATGCTCATATCTACATAAAATTTAAGATTGAATTGTGATGAATTATTACCTCAAATTAGAGAATTTGATTTCAAATGTATTGGTAAATAAATATGGCTGCCAGTAGATAAAGCATGTCCAAATGTTGAAATGAGAGCCACCCTATCTTGCGCAACGTTTCTAATGACAATAAATACAAAACTCATTTGGTTAATTTAACAAACGTGGACATGGCAGGAAATAGGTTCCACACTGAAAGGTTTTTTAAAAAAAGATGATTTATTGAAGTGCAACCCTGCAATGAAATAAGGTAAATGAGAAGACACAAGTATGCATTTAGGATTAGAGAAATCAAGGAAGTGTTTCCTCCTCTACACATCAGATCAAGAGTCAATCATGGTTTGATTATGGCTGGCAGAATAGGAGTAAGGAAGATATTTCCTCATGTCTGCCTTTCTCACAGCCTTCTACTCCCAAAGTCTCTTAGTACTCAATCAGTGGAAGTCACACTTGGTGAAAGGCAAAGAGCATAGGTCGTGCAGACTGTGATGTCTTCTCCAGCAGCAGATAAGGGCCATAAAGAACAGAGGATGACCCCGAGGGAGTACAGAGAAGTGTGCAGCTGTTTGTATTTGCTGTCTCCTTTATTATCTGCCCTTTCCATCATCTGACTTCAATAAGGGGAAATGAATTTCTTAGATCTTCTTGCCTGATGGTTCTTTATGTTTCAGTTATTTCCAAAACAAAAAATCATATATTTATGGGGTCTGGCATGATAACTGAAATATGTAAACAATTCTATCTTTTTTTCAGATATGTCCATTTTGATCTTGTTTGTTTTTAGAAATTGGGTTATTTTAGTTCCTTTATTTTAAGTTGCTTTGGTATTCTGTACTGCAATCCCTTCCCAAAGGCACAGCTTGTAAACATTTTCTATGATTCTATAGATTGTTTTTCTTTTACTCTTGTGATTGATGTCTTTATGATTCAATATGCTTAGCCTATTTTAGTTTTTTCCCTCTAATTTTGGGGTTATTACCTTCATAATTTCTAGTACTTTCATAGTCACAAAATTAAGTTTGGGATTTACATCAATTAGTGTATAAACATGGAGAAAGTTAAAGATTTATTTGTATCCTTCTGTCTGTACATACCTTATTTTTTCAGCATGATTTATACTAGGAAGATTGTTCTTTCCACAATGTATGTTCGTAAAGTTTTTACTGAAGATAAGTTGACTATAGGCCAGGGTATCTTTTTAGTCTCTCTTCTGTTCCATTACTCTGAACATTATGTTGTGTGTGTGTGTGTGTGTGTGTGTGTGTGTGTGTGTGTAACCTTTAGTCTTGATAATGTTACTTGCATGTTTGTTTTGTGTTTTGAAATACTGTGACATTATACCACATGCTCACTTTTTTGCTCAAGATATCATTCAGAATGAGCAATTGAAGATTTTAACATCTGATGGAAGCCAAGTCATGCTGCCTTCTCCATCTCTCTCTTCTTTAGACATTATCTCTAGCAATGTTTGCTTTTCTCACATGACCCTGGTATCATTAGTTGACTCTTTTTATTTTATTTGGAGAATTGTAGTTCAATTACAACATTCCCCCCTTCTTTTCTTTCTCTTAAACTTTCCATATATCCCCCTCTCCCTGATCCCTTTCAAATTTATGGCCTCTTTTCACTAATTGCTTTTGTAAGCATTGGAAATATTTTATACACAGAAATATGTCAAAATCTTCTGAGTTTACACATGTAAATTTTATATATGTTTTCAAGCCTGGCTGATTGAACAATCAATTGATGGGCTCTTCCCTGTGAAGATTACCTTGCCCATGTTCTTCAGCTAACTATAGTTCTTTTGTATGATTGAGGTCTTATGGACCCCATTTCCACCAGATAGAATAGAGAAGAACACAGGCAATAACTCATTCAACTTTGTCAGACCTTCAGAATATGGAGATGGAAAAATACTTCTGACATCTTTCTTATTTATGCTTGTGATCAGCTTCATGGTATATCAGATGCAAATGTTATTTCATATTTATGTAAATTCTGTGTTTTCTGTCATCTCTAAGCCTGCTTATAAGGATTAAATTGCCTGTATTTGCAATAGTAAGGGTCATTTCTGCTACTGATAAAATTTTGACAAAAAGCTGGCTTGATTATAATGGAAAAACACTTTTGTGGACTTAGATTTTCGTTTTAATTTCACAGTGCTAGGTATGAATTGAATCTAGAGACTCGCACATGTTAGGTAATTGCTCTGCCACTGAACTGTATTCCAAATAGTTAACAAGCTAGAGGATCTCATGTGAGAACAAAAATAAAGGATATGCCAAATAATGTGTTCTACTGTGTTTTCCTCTGTTTTAGGAGAAAGAAGCAAGAATAGAATTTCACAAGCAAACAAAATAGCGTCACATACAAATATATGCATGTATATGGAATAAAAAAATCAATAATGATAGTCTGAATGGTTGAACATGGTGCGGATTCATCCATGACACAAATGACAAGAAAAAATAAGGTCAACAGTGGCTTCCTGTTAATAGTACCTTGTTCACGTTTTGAATAGGTTTGCTCTTGAGAAACCAGTTTTTTCATGACTTATTTTATTCATATAGAGAATGTAAGGATGATGGTTAGTGATCCACGAAGGAAAACCGTAGAAAGCAAATACTGATTCTCCACTTCTGAGGCACATGCACTCCCTGCTGTCCTCAGTGTCTCCTAATAGCATTTAGTGATTGAAAAGTAAATTTCAAAGCTTGATTTCTGAAGCATGTAAACAAGAAAAATTGGAATTGCTGACATTATACGATTATTTAATTTGCAATTTTACTAAACTTCCAAATAAATATATAAATATGAGACGTGTGTGTGTGTGTGTGTGTGTGTGTGTGTGTGTGTGTGTGTGTAAAATCAAGACACTTCTCAACAAGGAGATCTGTTGATATATAACGAGAAGGTCCTGTGCAAGATTTTCAGCAAAGATCTTCTGGGATGAATACAGCAGGCATGTACTTTCCTCTTCATTCTTTGAATTGCCTCTGAGTTCCTCTGTATTAAAAGTGTGATATCTGGATTTGTGGATGGGGTGCTTGGATGTAAAGTTACTGGTTATTAACCCTCTGGATCTCAAAATATATGGCACTCATCAATAATGTTAGAATAATTGGAAATTTTAAAATAAAGCATCCATAAACTGGAGCCTCACATATTTTTTTTCAGAGAGGCTTCATCCAGCAGCTGGTAGAAATAGACACAGACCCAAAGCTAAATATTAGGCAGAGTTCTGGAATTCCTGTGGAAGAGGGAGAGGAGGGAATGTAGGAGCCTGAGGGTCAAGATATCACAAGAAAACTGCCTACACAGAACTAAGTAGCTAGGGCTCATAAGGGCTCACAAAGACTCAACCAACAATCAGGGAGCCTGTATGTGTCTGATCTAATTCCTCTGCATATATGTAATTATTGTTAGCCAGGTGTTGCTGCGGGACTCCTAAGAGTGCAAAAAGAAGATATCTCTGACACGTTTGCCTGCTTTGGGAATCATTTTCCTCCTATTTGGTTGCCTGATACCGCCTTAATATGCAGGAATGTGCCTAGTTTTATTATGACTTGACATGCCATGTTTAGTTGATATCCCTTTAGGGCCTGCCCTTTTCTTAAAGGAAAGGAGGAGTGGATCTGGGGGAGAGGGATAGGGGAAGAGGAACTGGGAGGAGTTGGGAGATGAGAGCCTGTGGTTTGGTTGCAATATATAAGAGAAGAATAGAATAAAAGAAAAAGTAAAATAGAGCACTGATGCTACCACAAGTCCCCAGTAGCAGACTTGACATTGAATGCCAGGCCTAATTACAGAGAGTAAACATGTTTCTATTGCATTTCAACTAATTTTCTCCAGCCTCTTTGTTTATCTCTGACAAACACAGTGGCTGCTACTAGTCACATCTATTTCCAGTCCTCTCAACATGTTGCCAAAACAATCACTGCAGGAATATAAGGCTATTTTAAAAACTAAAAATCTAATACAATTTTAAAGCTTATTAGTAAAAGTGAACTGACGACTGCAATATTATCACTTATTCTCACAAATAACTTGCAAGTGAGAACAAATACTAATCAAAACAGCTAAGAAAACACTAAAGGCAATGCAATAAAGAAAAATGAATGGATGCAATAATATGAGCATAGAAAATTCAGATAGAGAAACGCTGATAAATACGCATATCACTGAATGGTTTGTTCTTGAAACAGAATCAAAGATATCTTTAATTGATTATAGAGTCTCTTGACTCTTCTTCATGAGAAATGAGCTTGAATAATAATTGTAAAGTCTTTTATTATGACTGCAACATGTCTCATTTATAAACCTGAATGTGTTTCTCAGTAGTGACAATTAGGTTACCATAGTAAATACAATGGCAAATCAAGGTCACCAGAGAAAGAGACGAGCTGGCTCAGTTCAGTCAGTCTTGCCAACACGAATTCTGTTCATTCTAAATATAATGAAAGTCATGTTGAGAATACTTCTGAACCAAGGAAATTGTCACTGTTTACATAGCCAAGACGGTCCTAGAGAATGGTCTTATCTTTATACATATGGATGTAGAGCACTATCTCTTTTCAAAGTAGTACCACTAAAAAAGCTCTTCAGTCAGAACTGGGTCAAGGAGAGCTGCTTTCATGAGATATGTTTGGTTACTACTCTCTATGGAGACATAATTTGAGTCAGTCCAACCAAGAAGGTACTAAAAAAAAATCATGGTACAGACGAAGTATAAGATCTACAGCTTTGGGTGTAATCCACAACTGTGAGTTAAGAACATACTACATGCACCAAGAAAACTTAATGTTCAGGGTCATCGACACCCAAGGACAGATGTCACGAGTTATTATCAAGGATGCTAGTATCAGTATCAGCTTAATTTATAGTGCTACATGTGAGTGAAATGCTTGACCTATGAGATTTCTATAAACCTTTCAAAGTCCAAATATCATGAAAAATGTAGACCAGCACAACCTCCCTGTGAAAAAAAGAACAAAGAAAATTAACCTAATCAAACACAGAAGCATTTATTAATAATAGTATTTGGATATATTCAAAGGCTTAACAAAATAACAACCCCCTTCTAGTTACTTCTATTGAAAAAAGGCATGTAAGATAGATAATTTATTTTATACAATTTTCAGAAATTACTATTGATTCTTTTAAAATGGGTTCTTTAGAATTTATGGTTATCATTGGCATTTTAAATTAAAATCTGGCCTTTATCTCTTAGAGCAATTTTAAGCAAACTAAAATGCCAGTTGTAAGCAAAGAGATAAGATCCAAGGCTGTGAGTATTGATGTTTACAGATGTTGTTATGAAAATCTTGTGATTGGAAACTAATTTATTCTATTATTCAACTACTGAGAGACTGAAATGATTGTTACTGAATCCAGGAGAATTTTCCTAAGGTTTTTGTGTGTGTAAACTGAGGATGATGAGTTAGACCTCCATGAAATGTAAAGGAGGCAAAGAACCGCATTGTAAGACCTATTGACAGACTACTAATTTGTTAGGATTTCCATACAAAAATAATAAAACTTGGGAAGTTCGCAAGGACAGAAATTAATTGTCCAACTTTTCCAAATGCTGTACTTAATAATCTGAGTGCTCTAGGTTCAAGTCTCTTGCCAACCCCAGGGTTGCTCCCTTAACTAAGAATCGTGCTTCCGTGCTCTTCTATCCAACCTTCCTTTATCCCAATCATCCTTTTTCCCCAAGTTCCCCCCATCCTCCCCTTCTCACTTTTCTCTCCCCTTCTCCCCTTACCCCATCCCACCCCACCCCCAAGATCCCAATTTTCTCCCCGGCAATTTTGTCTACTTCCCATAGCCAAGAGGATAACTATATGTTTTTCCTTGGGTTCACCTTCTTACTCAGCTTCTTTAGGATCACCAATTGTAGACTCCGTGACCCTTATTTATGGCTAGAAACCAATTATGAGTGAGTACATCCCATGTTCATCTTTTTGGGTCTGGGTTACCTCACTCAATATAGTGTTTTCTATTTCCATCCATTTGCATGCAAAATTCGAGAAGTCATTGTTTTTTACCGCCGCGTAGTACTCTAATGTGTACTTTCCACACTTTCTTCATCCATTCTTAAGGCGATGTCCCCAGTTAGTTCTTTGGGCAGATGAGGATAGGGAACCTGAAATGACCCTATCCTATAGCAATACTGACAAATATCTTGCATATCACCATAGAACCTTCATCTGGTGATGGATGGAGATAGAGACAGAGACCCACACTGGAGCACTGGACTGAGTTCCCAAGGTCCCATTGAGGAGCAGAAGGAGGGAGAACATGAGCAGAGAAGTCGGGACCACGAGGGGTGCACCCACCCACTGAGACAGTGGAGCTGATCTATTGGGATCTCACCAAGGCCAGCTGGACTGTGACTGAAAAAGCTTGGGATAGGGCCGGACTCTCTGAACATGGCGAACAATGAGGGCTGATGAGAAGCCAAGGACAATGGCACGGGGTTTTGATCCACTTCATGTCCTGGCTTTGTGGGAGCCTAGCCAGTTTGGATGTTCACCTTCCTAGATATGGACGGAGGGGGGAGGACCTAGGAATTACCACAGGGCAGGGAACCCTGACTGCTCTTTGGACTGGAGAGGGAGGGGAAGAGGAGTGGGGGGAGGGGGAGAAGGGTGGGAGGACTGGGAGAAGGGTGGGAGGAGGGGGAGGGAAATGGGAGGCTGGGAGGAGGTGGAAACTTGTTTTTTTTTTCCTTTTCTCAATAAAAATTAAAAAAAAAAGATAAAAAAATAATCTGAGTGCTACCTAGGGATATGGGATATTCTCTCCATCTGTCCCAGTCTTGTCCCTTCTCTAGACGTCAGTCCTTGCTGGAGAGCTGTGGCTTCTTTGGCATACGCTACATCACTCCATTCCCATAACCACCACCCTCTGTTTCTTCACATCATTTTCTCACAGAGAATGGCCCTCCCTGTGGGAATTTCTTATTTCATTTTTAATATGATGCTAGACATTCTGGGTTAGAGATAACCCTGATTGCCTTGTTTTAATTTTGTTACCTCTGTAAAGACTCTATGTTTAACTAGAGTAGCATCTTGGACACAGAAATGAGCTCTTCAACATGTTTTTGGGCAGTTGAGTGAACAAACAGGTGAGTTGTAATTGGCATGTCTTTTATTGTTAATATAATACTTATAATAATTCTTTGATAATTTTATACATGAATATTATATTTTGATCATTTTACCACACACTCTTCCCCCGTCTCCTCTCTCATCCTTCTCAGCCTTGTGTCCTCTTTTTGGTTTTTAGACACTCTGACTCTGATTTGTGGCTGTTCATATGCTCATAGATATGGTGTCATCCACTGAAGCATGGTTGGCCTTCCAGGAGCCCACTCTCAAAAACCTAACTCTTCCACTTCCAGAAGCCATCAACTTCATATACGCAAGATACCTGCCCTAAAATACTGATATTTCTTAAAAGAGGCAGCAGTAATTATAGGTTGGAGTGAAGAAGAGAAACATGTACTGAAAACACCACAAATAAAAATGCAAGACAGAACTATTAAACATATCATAGGAAAGAACAGAATGGCATCTGAATTTAGAATAGTATATTAGGACCATTGGAAGAAATATTATATAAAAGAAATTTTTGCTTTAAAAAAAAAAGACTCCTAAAGAGGCTTCTTTTACCCCAGAATAAGGTGCCCTCCTTCTTACTCTTGCTTGATAATACTACAGATTGCTTGATAAGAAAAATGTCATTCATAATAAGTCAGGCAAGATGTCCTTTATCATCACCAACAACAACCTGAGCTGCCAGGCACCGCGCCCCTGTGTCTGCGCTCTGTGCACTGGCACCCAGTTACCGAGCTTCAGGCAAGGGGCTGGAGGTTGAGAACTCAGACACAGACATAGACTGACACACGCAGCTCCCAACGCTGGTTCAGAAAGCCCATCTTTATTAACACCATGTAGACTTAAATACACTGCAGTTAATGGTCAACAGGTGATGCTCTGATCCTCTAACTAGGCACAGCTTCTAGTAACTTATATTAGAAGGTTCTAGGAGGGAAAAGCAACTAAAGGCCAGGACTCATTAATCCCAACGCTGGGCCACTGCAATTTGTCCGTGGTATGATAGATTTTGTTTTCGTGATTAATTGAAATGTTTCTTTAACAAATAAATCTGTGTGTAATGCATTCTTATTACTCCCACTTCCTTTCCGCTTTCTGTTTTTCTGGTTCCATCCCTGTCCACAGGTGGTGAGTCACTATAATTCACAGAGAGCCCAGTAAATTGGTTCATACATTGTAAAAAACAAAGCAACATGTCACTTCCAGGTGGAAACATTATGTAGCAGAGTATGAGCTTCATTGGAGACAATTAGTGCATGTGGAAAAAAAATCACAATCTTCCAGCTGTGATATGCACCTATGAATGAGTACATACCATGTTTGTCTTTCTGGGTCTGGGTTACCTCACTCAGGATGATCTTTTTTAGTTCCATCCACTTGTCAGCAAATTTCACGGTGTCATTGTTTTTAACTATTGAGTAACAGACCTTTGTGCAAATGTACCACATTGTGTTTATCCATTCGTTCATCGACGGCATCTAGGTTGTTTTCAGGTTCTGACTATTACAAATAATGCTTCTATGAACATTATTGAGTAAGTGTCCTCGTGGAATGATTGAGTATTCTTTGGATATGTGCCCAAGCATGGTATCACTTGATTGTGAGGTATATTCGTTCCAAATTTTCTAAGAAACATACATATTGATTTCCAAAGTGGTTGTATAAGTTTCCAATCCCACAAACAGTTGAGGAGTATTCCCATTGTTCCACATCTCCTCCAGTTTTTGCTGCCAGTTGCATTTTTGATCTTAGCTATTCTGACTGGGGTAGGAGAATCTCAGAGTCATTTTGATTTGCATTTTCCTGATGGTTAAGAATGTTCAACAATTCTTTAGGTGCCTCTTGGTCATTATTTAAACTGTTTATCTGATTTTGATTTAATTATAATATGTGGTACCACTTAAGAAATCTTTCCATTCCTTTTAGATTTTGTGGAGTTCAGGTTTTTGAACTATGATCTAATGATTCTGTGCATTTCCTCAATGTCTGTTGTTATGTCTCCTTTCTCATTTCTGATTTTGTTGGTTTGGATATTCTTACTCTGTCTTTTAGTTAGTTTGGATAAAGGTTCTCTATCTTGTTGATTTTCTCAAAGAACAAACTCTTTGTCTCATTGATTCTTTGTGTTGTTATCTTCATTTATATTTTTTTAATTTCAATCCTCAATTTGATTATTTCCTGGCATCTAATCCTCTTGGGTGTGCTTACTTCTTTTTGTTCTAGAGCTTTCAGGTGTGATCTTAAGTAACTAGTGTGAAATTTCTCCAAATTCTTTATTGCAAACACTGATATGAACTTTTCTTTCAGCACTGCATTCATTATTTTCTGTAACTTGGCTATGTTATGCATTCGTTTTCATTGAAGTCTAGAAAGTCTTTAATTTCTTTCTATTTCTTCCTTAACCCAGTGGTAATTCAGTTGCTCAGTTTCCATGAGTTTACAGGATTTCTGTAGTTTGTGTTGTTGTTTAACTCCATGTTTAACCCTTAGTAATGCAATAAGATACAGTTATTCAAATTTTTGTGTCTGTTGAGATTTTCTTTTGTGACTGAGTATGTGGTCAGTTTTAGAGAAAGTTCTATAAGGTGCTGAAAAGAATGTATATTTTTTGTGATTGGGTGAAATGTTCTATCTCAGTCAAAACATCTGTTGGTTTATTATTTTTCTGTTTAGTTTCGGTCTGGAACACCTGTCCATTAGTGAGAGGGGGATTTTGAAGTCTCAGACTATATTAATGTTTGGAATTGATGTGTGACTTAATCTTTAGCAATTATTCAATTACAAATATGGGTGTCCTTGTATTTAGTGCAGAGGTGTTCATAGCTAAAAGTTCATCTTGGCATATTTTCCTTTGATGAAGATAAAATGTTCTTCTCCATCTCTTTTGATTAATTTTAGTTTGAAGTCTATTTTGTTAGCCATTAGGATAGTTATGCAAGCTTGCTTCTTAGGTCCATTTGATTGGAAAATCTTTTTCCAGCCGTTTATTCTGAGGTGAAATCTGTCTTTGATGTTGAGGTGTGTTTCTTGGATAGAGCAGAAAGTGTGACTATGTTTTTGTATTCTTTTTGTTAGCCTATGTCTATTTTTTTTTTTGGTGAAAGGAATCAATCACAATTAAGAGATATTAATGACCAGTGATCTACAGTTTCTGTTGTGCTTTTTAAAACAGTGATATTTTGTGTTAGTTACTATGCACTGCAATATATACTATGCAAAAATTGTATATCAACAATTTTTCAATATCTCATTAATAGTCAAAAATAATTTTTATTTCATAAAGGGATTTAAATTTTTTACATTTCTTCAGTATTCAAAGTTTTTGTTTTGTTCTCTTGTTTAAATTTATCTGGCTTCAACTTACATTGAAAAAAAACTGAAAAATAAAAAATATTTGAAAAATACTTTTGTATTTATAAAAAGTTTCAATATTTATTCTCTTCACATATTGTGGTTACTTCTTTTATTTTATTTGAAATATGTAGAGCTGCCTAAAGGGTTTCCAGTTCAGAAGACATGCTACAAATGAAATAAAATTGGAATACAATAAGCAGCTCAATACATATGTTCAATTTGAAGCCTGATGACTCTTTCGGGAGGAATGATGTCATTTACTGAACATCTATTTGTGTTAGGTGCTGCACAGAGTGCTTTATTGATAATGTTTTATTTCATATTCATAGAAGTCTTGAGGACCACACATTATTATTTCCAAAGCTGTGAAAGTTTATATGAATTATAATGGACAAGTGGCTAGGTCTAAATTCAATTCCTAAATGGATAATACCAGAGCACATAATGTTTCAGGAAGAGGAAATTTGTACTAACTATCCGTTTTTATCATTAGCACTAACACGGTTATCACTAAACATTTCATCCTTTAGTCTCTCATCTTGGCAACCTATACTCCAACTGGAACAACAACAACAAAAGACCCAAAATGTCATATAAGAATATTTAGTCTGCCATTTGTATTTCGAGATTTTTTTATTTAAGTTTTTTTTTTTTCCAAGACAAGGTTTCTCTGTAGCTTTGGAACCTGTGCTGGAACTCGCTCTGTAAACCAGGCTGGCCTCAAACTCATAGAGATTCCCTGCCTCTGCCTCACAAATGCTGGGATTAAAGGCATGCATCACTACCACCCAGCCTCAAGATTGTTTTTTTTTTGGAGAAAGACAAGAGTTTTTATATTGCATAAGTATGATAATGTTTTCTTTTATAATCAGGTGTTGTATTGATTAAACTACGGCTCCCTGTGAATTTGAGTGACTTAAAATTTCACCATCTCTGTCTGTGGAATGAGACTAACTACCTGCAGCTAATTGTGAAGCCCTGTTAAAATAATTTAAAGGATTGAATAATGGATATGAGATAGGATGTCATTTAAAGTTAGATAACTTTCTTTTTCTCTCTAATGAATGAATTTAATTTCTTGATGCAAACAAGGGGAAAAAAATAAACCAAATAACAAGTTGCATCTTGAAACTCCCTATAAAAAAATCAAGAGCGATCACTTTGACATTGACATCTACCCTGTGACAAATATTTTCCTGACACAACATAAATCTTGTCATACTACTTTTGTCAGAAAATTATTTCTTATAACATTTCTGTACATGGAGACAAAATCAATCATTTCCCAACCTAGCAAGTAAAAATTTAGAACTATCAAACGTACAGGTAAACTTAAACTCTTAAAAGTTAAAAACTGAAGCATCATTGCCTCAAGCTAACCCTGTAGTTCTCAGAAAGCAGTCCCCAGAGCAGCAATAGCATCACCCAAAGGCATGATCAGAACATCAGAGCACTGGATACATAAACCTAACTTGCTCAAGCAAACCACCATAAGTAAATTCCAGTAACTTGTGTTTTGACAAAGAGCTAAATTTAAAATTTTTTTTTTAAATTTAAATTTTTTTTGTTATAAAAATCTTTTTTATTTCTTTTTATTTTTTATATTTATTTTTTATTTTTTAATTTATTTATTAAAGATTTCTGTCTCTTCCCTGCCACCGCATCCTATTTCCCTCCCCCTCCCCCAATTAATTCCCCCCCCCCCCTCCTCAGCCCGAAAAGCAATCAGGGTTCCCTGACCTTCTTTGGAAACAGTAGGTATTACAGTGGCTAAAGAATAATCCATATATATTTCTGTTAAATTATTGATGTTGAGACGCTACCCAGACAAAATATCTTAGCACATCCCACATGAATCAAATAACCAATAGGATTATTTTATTGTGGCAGCACACTACAAAGTGATTTTTTTTTTTTTTTTTTTTTTTTTTTGGTTTTTCGAGACAGGGTTTCTCTGTGGTTTTGGAGCCTGTCCTGGAACTAGCTCTTGTAGACCAGGCTGGTCTTGAACTCACAGAGATCCGCCTGCCTCTGCCTCCCAAGTGCTGGGATTAAAGGCGTGCGCCACCACCGCCCGGCTACAAAGTGAATTTTAAGAATGCTTATAATCAAAGTCATTCTCCATCCAGAGTTATGATCCAACTTTTCATTAATGGTATAATTTTAGACATATCAGGAAAGTTACAAGTGACTTTATAAAATTTTCAAGTTTTCAATTAATTTAATTATGTGAATCTGTATTTTTCTGATTTATAAAATCAGATTACTTAAGAGTGGTATCAGACAAGGGACCCCAATCTCAGCTAGAACTGATGAACCTCTACTTTGCTCTAGGTTCCAGGAAACAAAATCTGTATTTTAAAGTAGTCTATCATCCATGCATACATAGCTTAAGAGGATTTCTTTTGAACCATGAGGACAGGATATGGAAACAAAAGATTTGCAAGCTTACTTTAGCTTCCATTTCCATTTTTGACTCAATCTGTTTGCCCAGCAGTGACACACATGAGCTCAACTCTCCTTGGGTATTACTGACTTAATAAAAACTTTGTTTCTTTCAGGCATTGTTTCCTTGACTTTTTACATCATAAATTCAAGAGACTCTTGCTCAAAGGTTGGTCAAAATCAGGGTTATATAAGGGTGAGATGTTGGACTGCCCAGGACGAAAAGTCTACCGAAAAACAGTGTGATTAATAGAAATACACATTAAACACAACAAACCTTTAGCAAATGCCATTGTATTAACCTACCACAGAGTTAAGCAAAAGCAAGCAGAAACCTGAGCCTCTTCTGGAGAGTTCAACATACTGAGTCTGACTCCCTTTAGCAGTTAACTCTAGCTGTTTATTCAAGTGTTATTATTAAAGCACAGATCTGACTTTTTTTCTCCAAGAACATGTTTTTTTTTTCTGCTCTTTGGAGAAAATAATAAAGTTTCAAGGGAACAGTGTGTTCAATAAATACCCTATATACTTCATCTCATCGATCATGTAAATTATATTGACTTTCCAGGATCATATTGTTTAGATTTACTGTCTGTAAGGATGAAAAGCTGTAATAACGGAAATAGATAAATCCCATTGGCCTATAAATAATTGCTCAACTGAAAGAACTATAGAAGAATAACTTTTTCCCACCATCTGGTGCATCAGGGAATATTATCAAAGCAGCAGTAGGAGGTTGTGCAAAAACATTCATTTCCTTTCCATCCTTGAGAAAACAGTAGCATTTGGGAAATGCACACATCTTTCCTGGGCCAACTAGTTAAAGAGCATTCGGTCCAAAGGGATTTATTTTTCTATTATCTTTCTACTTTAGTGATTTCTATCATGTTATAGATAAGGAAAGAATTAGACCTGGTATCTAAAAGGTCCTGTTTCTCTGACTACCAGGCAGAGAAGCACCTTATGAATAATGCAGCACTCCTAAGCCAGGATCTCTATGGGCAGAAAGTTCCTGAGGGGAACATGAATAAGCAAACCCACAGTCTCAGAAGAGTCAGAAGCTCACCCCAAAACTCACATTAAAACCCACATAGGCTAAAGTCTTTTGTGTTAACCCTTTAAAGGTTAGTCTACTGAAAAATTGATCATCTTTCTCTTGCAATTTCTTCATTCCAAACATTCTGCTTTAGTTATCCAACCCTCAGTACCTGGTAATATCAGAACTAACTACACTCTGTAGGTTACAGTCAATCAATCAATATATCAATAAAAGGACAAGAAGTGTGGAGGGGGGTGTGTCGTGCGGGTACCTACAGATAGCAAGAGGGGAGAACTGAAGTGTATCTGATCAAGATAAATTAGTCATCAAAGAATAGATAAAACTATAAGCATTTTAACTTTTTTACTACATTTTGGTGTCCACACATACAAAATCAATTATTATACCCCTGTAGTTCTATGTTCCTTTTAATATCTAGAATGCTGTGAGTGCATTATTTCTAAAGACTCAAAAGATTCTCCTTGGATATGTTCATGACCTGAACACCTCTGCAAACAAGCTAAAAACACATAATCAGATGCTGACTATATTCCAGCAATTTTTCAACATCTAGGACCATTTGTTGTAAACTGTTTATCTGTTTGATTTATATTTGTTAAGCCGATTGATTAATAATTAATTAATGCTGTCCTTAGCTACGTCACACCTGACCTTATTCACAGGTATTACATGTATCATAAAGTCCAACTTTCATTTAGTAGAGTTTTCAGAAGCTCTAATCTTTTTAAATTAGGTAAAGGCTTTACCAGAATTTCAGGTACATGTTTTACAAGCTTTGTCCTGTCAGTCAATATTTTTCCCTATGAAAGCACTTGACTGTAATGCCTATAAATAGGGCTGAAAATAGTGGTTATATCTTCGTGATGTGAGAATCAAGGAACAGTGAAGAATATACACTCATGAGCTCTAAGCCTGTGCCTGATTACTCAACTTTCTTGATAAAATGCAGTAATATGTCTACTTTCCTAGGCAGCATGTAGGCCCTGGCTTGAAAATCTTGGCTCTGAGTGGGAGGATATAAGTTGGTGTAGTACATATGTGACTCAATATTTTCAAGCCTTTTAAAAAATTGTAATTAGCAATCATCATATAATATGCCGTAATGCAAAAATATTTGAATTCATCCATCTCAGAGGTTGATGGTCTTTGGTATATACATGAATGCCCCACAAAAACTGGAAATTTTTTATCTTGAATTCAAAAATCCATTGATTTCTGCAGTGTATCCCATTGTGGATTTACGAAGGGCTCTATTTTCTGTAAAGAGAAGTTTATTTTATAAGGGGAGGTGTTTGCATATATCTGTGGGTATTATTCCTTGGCTGCTTTTCAGGGCTTGAGGACAGAGGCCTAGTGTGGAAGACACCACATACCAATGTAACAGGAGAGCCAGCCATTGTTCTTCCTGGCCACCTGGCCCCTGAAATAATCACACAGAAACTGTATTCATTTAAACACTGCCTGGCCCATTAGCTCTAACTTCTCATTGACTAATTCTTACATCTTAATTTAACCCATTTCTCTTAATCTGTGTATCACCACGAGGTCGTGGCTTACTGGGAAAGATTCAGCATGTCTGATTCTGGCAGCTCCATGCAGTTCTCTATCTCTGATTTCTTCCTCCCAGAATTCAGTACTGTCTCCCCACCTACCTAAATTCTGCCGTATCACCAGGCCCAAAGCAGTTTCTTTATTAACCAATGAAATCAACACAAATACAGAAGGACCTCCTACACCATACCAAGGCTACAGAACTCAGATGGCAAGGGTTGCATCTCACCTGAGTGCCGCTTTCCTGCGGTCAGAATTCCTTGGCTCCACATTTATTTTTAATTTCTATCCAACAGTCCATATTAAAACAAAATCCTTACTATATTAACATACCATAGGTGCAGGCAAAGTTGTTTTCTGCCACAGTTCCTGTACTGGCTGCCTGAAGTCTTAAAAATGGTTGCCACCCTAGATAAAATATTTTTCCCCAACAGCTATAGATAGGCAGGCAATTGGACAGATAGATATTTAGATAAAGATATAGATAACACACTGACAGGATAAATTATGTTCATCAGTAGAAAAAATAGTACCTCGTATTTAAGAGCAATGAAACCTATCATCTTATTATTTTAAGCATGGCCATCTGTAAGATCCAGTCCATACTTAGGATTGAGGAAAAGAGGCATTATTTATGAGATATTATAGCTACACATCACAATGTACTCTAAACATGCAAATAAATGTCTTGAATTCTAAGTGTGTAAATCAGGACAGCAAAAGATTTAATTCTGATATCATTGGCCAGGGTCTAGGTCAGGTATTTTTAAGTCTTGGTGTTTTGTTCAAGATGAAATAAAAGGTGCACACAGAATTTCAAATATAACAATGTAGTTTTTAGATAGGCAAAGCAATATAACAGGTCAGATTTGAGGTTAAGAGTGATAAGAGACTTGAATGAAAGAGCACTCAGGGCCCCAGGTTATTGCCTTTGACTTCTTTCATAGGCTCTACAGAAAGATAAAGCTTAATCACTAAAGGGATAATTTAAGTGATTCTCTTTTTTGACGGATGGGTTTAAGTTATACAGCTATTACTCTATTGTATATGTCACATCCCATGACCTACTTAATCATATGTATTCTCCAGTTAAGTGTAAGATGGTAAATGATAGATTAGCCTTAAAAGAGCTCTCAGATGACATAATTTGCCTCGTTGAAAATGCACACAAGATAGTTGACTCCAGAATGCCCCCTATTGCATACCCAGGTATATCTGGATTATGACTGCATAAAAGATGCACTTGATGGTTTGAGAGGCAGAGAAACAATGTATTCCATTGTCCAGATAGGGATATGGGTATATCTCTATGCAGATAGGAGATTCAGAGCACCAACATTGTTTCTAGGTGTATTTTCAGACCGCAGTATGAATAGACAATGCATGCATTAATGCTCTCAAGTTGACATAGGAAATATTGGAAGAGAGGTATATAACCATCTTAAAAGGGCATCCCAGGTTGCTAAACTATGCTAACCTGCCTCTGTTTTATTATTTAGAATCAATGCAGACTTTCATGGGTTTTCATTTGTACTTTTCTTTTTCTTCATTGTTTCTTTAGTTTTTTATTCTTTTTTTGGTGTCTTCACTATTAGGAAAAATTATTTAATGAAGTTTTCCTCTCTTCATTTAAAATGAGTTTCATTAGTAATCTTTGCCCCAATTCATGAAAGCAGAAATAGCTATTCTTTCAAATCTCAAGATGAAAAAGTAGCTACAAAGTGCTGCTTGAAGGAAAGCTTGACAAAGAGTTCTCATCTGTTTTGTTCAGCATTAAGCCCCCAGTGTCTAGCACAATATTGGAATTAAGAGTTTGCACTCAGTTCTCACCAATGGTATCTCTTAATTAAATATTGTTTTCATTAATACACTTATGACAGAAGCTAATAAAATAATAGAAGCAATAATCTCTACTCCACTGTAAATCTGTAACTAGACCCTGAAACCAGGAAAATATGGAGTCTCTTCATTTGAAAAAGATTTATTTTGTCAGATTAATCAATATTTAATTGTGGCACTAAATCAGTGAAGTCAAAATGAAATTTTTCTTTATCATATTGAAAAATGTGTTGTTACTGCAATTAAGCAAAATGAAGGCCATGTTTTGATGGTAATTAATTTGTGTGTGTGTATATGTGAAAGAGAGAGAAAGAGAGAAAGAGCACACATGGGTATGCATCAAGCACATATGAGCATGTGTGTGTGTATGTGTACAAAAGGCTTTGGAGAATATCTCTGAGTATGTCTAACTCAGTACCTAAATGTAAGATGTCTTCTGGGTCATTTTAACAAGGCCTATGTTTAATGTCATTATGGAACAGCCAGAGCATCACAGTGCAATCTGTATCATGAAACATTTCACTTTCTCTTCTATTCCAATAAGCACCTAACACCTAACACTTGGTACATTTTAGTACCCTGCCCTAAGGAAATTATGAGACCGTCAGCATGTGTGTTTTTTATAGTAATACCATTGTCACCCTTTCTGATGTCCTAAAACCTCTTTACTTAAGAGTATCCTCAGCTAGCCACAATAGATAGTTAGTTCTCAATCTAACCTTCCAGATTCTAGTCATTGCTTGCTGTAATGCATTAACCAAGAAATCCATGACTAAAATACTTTTTTATTGAAGATATATTGTGCCTTTATATGTGTATCTTAATTTGGGTCAGGAGTAATTTCTAGAGAAGCGTCTACCCTTTTAATGATGATAAAGGCTTAAAAGCAACACAATGAATGGAGAGGTACCAATCTCTCATAGAGAAACTCCAGATAATATGTAAAATTATGTGAACTATTTATCACTCCCAAGGTTATATGTGTTAGTAGGTACTCTCAGGAATAACACTGTTCGATGGAAATGCTAGTCTAGAAATATACTTATTTCTTCAACATACTAGCTTGCCAAGGGCCCTTTATACATATCAGTGATAAATCAAGGAGCATGATGGAGTCATGGATCTCAAGGATTCAAAATTTTATGTTTTAATTTCTTCTGCTCCCACCCCAGCAGACTCTGGTTTGATATCTCTAAGGATAATAGTTAAAATGAATTTGACCAGTGAGTTCTACAGTTATTTTAATGGAAGGATAACATCCATCAACCTGATACGACCTTTTGGTTGATAATAGAGTCTCCCAATCACTAAGAATTGTTGGTTGGAATTTAGTTTGATTGAAGTTTACTTCAACTATGGTAACCTTGACAGAGTAACTCATAATCTATGACTCTTATGAGTAAAACCCTCAAACTTGAATTCAGTGGTGTAGAGATGAGCAGCTACTGCAAAGGCATATTCTGTGCTGAAGTGTAGCAAAACAAGCACATATATCTGCAAGAATGAAAAGAATTAATTTCCTACGGAAGTAGCTAATAAATGCCATTAATCAAGAAATGATTACACTCATATAGTCAAAACTAGTCAGAAACCTAACCTTACTATAGTCACAAAGGTATTGATTTATGCACATTTATTCATCTACTTGTGTTTCTTTCTCTCCCCTTTTAAAGGCCCAAAGAAGATAGTAAACAAAAACAGGGGTTTGGGGAAAGAAAATAAACCAAAGGTTAACAGAATGGAATTACTGTGAAAGTTATAAACAACATTTATAGCTCAAGATGTTCTCACAACTTGGTACATTAAGACTATTTTTACTGGAGGTTTTTAGAAAAATAACTAAGTCTGTCCTACTTAACAAAATAATATTCAGCATTCATTCATCAAAAATTGCATATTTTATAAACAAATGTTCTTAAGATAGTTTTTATCACTTGAGTCAATTTGATTCCCTCTAGGGATAGATTTACTTTCTCCATAAAACATACCCTTGAGGAATTTATACTATAATTTGATATTCCTAAGGCAAAGAACCATTCAATAACAAAGCCCAAAAGTCATCTTTATATTCTTTAGTACTCAAAACATTTTGACAAGATGTCAGATTAGAATGTGCAGACATTATAAATAACCCAAGACACCTGTTTTGAATCATCAAACTTTAATTCACAAGGTATGGAAGCAATCACCTTACTATATACAGGGAAAATGTACTTTATCCTATACCAGCCTAGGAACTGCTATATTTGCTGGAAAATGTCTGGATTAAAAATGTGAAGTTAAGTTTTCTGTTTTAAGGCAGGTGATCAGCAGATAAACCAAATATCAAACAGCCTAGAAATGTAGAAAGCAAAAATTTCCTTCAGAGTGCTCTAAGTAAACGTGAGCCGGGATCAGCAGATCACTGTGTAAAGTGAACAAGTACTTGAAAGTACAAGCATCCATGTGTGTCTTCCTTCATCCGTCTTAGTAGAGTTTCTCTTTTACTATTGGGTCATTTTCCGATGTCTCTCCCATTAACTGCCTTCTCAGTCAGGAAGGTACTGCTACATTTTGTTCCTCTCTAAATTCCATTACCCAGTGCACTGAATGGATGGTGCCTTCTTATATTTTGTGTCAATAACAAAGAAATTACAATGATATCCTCATAAAAAATTAAATCTGCATTCCTCGAGTACAATCAATTGTCTTAAGATCTAAAACATGGTAAAAACCCAACAAAAAAAGAAAGAAATCTAATCTATTTCCATGTAGTACTTTGATATCATTTTAATTTGTCAACTGTTAAAACACTGCCTTGTAGCATCTGAAAAAAGAAAGGAGCCGATGGGGCTTTAACGGGACAAACTGGAAAGTACAGCTGTAAAATCTACATAAGCAGGTGTCGGTGGTGACAGCTCTGTCCTATAGGCTCTCTGCACATGCAAGAAGCTGCTTTCTTTATTTATGAGACATTTGCTTGCATATAAGTTAAAGGAGTTCTCATCTTATTTATGTTCTATCTCCATGTAATTGTCACAAAGTCTAGAATAAAGTGAATATCCCAAAACTTTTGTTACTGGGAAAGAATAAATAATTGCTGAGCTTCTTACTCATTGATTCAGTTCTTGATTCCCTTTGGGGTCCCTGTGACATGACTCCCTCTATTGTCATATCCCTCTTAAAGTCTTCCTTGGCAATGGCATCTATCTAATCATACTACCTCTGTTTACTTTACTTCTTCCTTCTTTCCAACTTAGCACCCTCCTCTATCCAGTTGCATATTTATACTCCCTTTGATAGGACTTCATTTTCTTTGTGCTATCTCTGCATTTGGTAGACACATAGACTGCCTGGTGTCATATGTAAGAACAAGAGGAAGTAGTGGAACTTAAAAAGAAAAGGTGGGAAGCATGACTGGAAGGAGCTTCACATCAGGAGAATAACTTTAAAAGAAAACACATCCAGCAGCTTCAGCTATGAGCATTTTTCTGGGTTACTTACCCATTCATTTTCTGCTGCCACTACCCCACCTTCTGATTTACAGACACACATTTCTAAGAGATTTCTAGCTACTTCTAACTGTGAGTATTGCAGCATCTTTTAATCAGATGGCCAAAAATGAACTCATTATTCCATTCTTTGTCCCAATGAGTCTTCTTCTACCCTCCATACCCTTATGAATTTCACACCTGCTCATGACCCTTCCATTAGCCATCATAGAATAGCTGTTGCAAAATCTTGTTAAATCACTTCTCTGTGTATTGTTGTTATATTTGTGTATCTCAGTGTCACAGACAGTTTCAGCTTATATTTATGCAGCTTTGACTATTATGGTACCATTTTCATTGGTGTCACATCTTGATGTTCTCCCTGTGGGCCAACAACATCATGGTCAGGAAGGGAGAATGAAATTAGCATAATGTGTATTAAAATTGCAATTGCTTGTGGAATGTAAATATGATAAAGTTTGTGACTTCAAGAATACTTAATGGGGAAAAGTTCTATGTTAGAAAAAATAAAGTACAGCAAACAAAAGATATATAGTGTGGCATAGTGAATCATCAAGATGAGAGACACATTTTCTTTTTTGTGTGGATCCAATTGTTGCCTCCACTCACACCTTCAGCTACTTAAGAGAGAAAAGGGCTTGTATATGGATCGAGTTCAAAGGCAAACCTGATGCTCCTGAGTCATAACAATCAAAAGGGTAGCATTAGTGAGGGTATTATTGCTGTCTTTCTGAGATAGAAATTAGGAAAGTTGGAGGATAAAGGGGTAATTTCTATTAAAGGGTAATTTCTAGAACCAAAGGTGTGGAGATAATAACTATGTTGCTAACATGGTGTGCCACCAGATATCTAGCAAAAATATCATCGGGAAGAACGTCTCCTTACATGATGGGAGTACTGCCAGAAGATGTACCTCTGTGAACCTCTCTGTGAAATGCTTCAGCTCAAGAGAATTACTTTGCCCAAGATCATACTTCCTTCACAGGATGCAGATACACAATGCTTCATCAACACAGGTGAATAAAGGGCTAATCCTATCACCCCAACATAGGTATCTTTAAGGGCATTGTAAGTAAATGACTTGGAAGAAGGAGCCTAAAGTTGTTAATAGACTTTATGAACAACTGTGATATCACAAAGCTTAGTTTACCTGGAGCTTTTAATGAGACTATTTCAGAGATTAGCTTTTCTTTCTGCCCCGTCTTTTTGTCCTGTTCTCCAACTCCATCTCTTATAATGCCTCCAACAGAACCCAACCTAAAACAATTGATACTAGGAGAGTCCTGGAAACTTATTTGCAGTTTTGAAGCTTAGTTACCCCTATATTTGATAAACATTGAATAGAGTAGATTTTGGACAGGTTATCAAGGCAACTATTAGAACTGTCTGGACTAGGGAGATGGTTTAGTCAGTAATGCACTGGCCTCAAAAACAGGAAGGCTTGTGTTTGAGTTTCAAGACTGAAATGACAACATTAGGCAAGACTGTATGAGCTGTTCATCTCAGTCCTAAAAACACAGAGACAGGCAGTTCCTCAAGGCACACTGGCCAGTGAGCCTAGAATAGCAAGTTTGTTCCAGGTAAGTGAGAGATCTGTCTCAAAGAAGGTGAGGTCCATTCCCAAGACAGCAAAGGTTGTCATATCTCCACCACAGACACATGCATACAACTACATTCATGTCTACAAACACACTTATTTTAAAAACTTTAAAAATGGATTGGGGTATCCCTACAATGAAAGGAAATATGTTAGCTGACACAGTCAACTTTTGAGAAAATAAAGACAACGGCACTAGATGACTGTTGCTGAGCTTAGTGTATACTCAAGAAAAGAAAATATAAAACATATAGTTATTAAAAGATTATTAGGAACTAACATTGAAGCATAAAATTATTACTATTACTATTATCATTATTATCATCATCATCTCATAAGGTGGGATCAAAGAAAGTTGACAAGGCCTGCCAAGGAGCATGACAGTAAGCACAGGCAAGCACTAAAGAAAACTAAAATTCCTGCATAAAACAAAGCACATTGATAAAAGAACTCTCTTCTATGATATAAGATTTAACACCCAAATAAATAATCTAGAGAGAGTGCTAGTTCTTTGAAAAATGACTCTTAAAAGTGTGAACAAAGCAGTAGACCACAAGAAATAAAATAAAAATCTCCAACTGTCATGAGGGATGATCGAAAAGAAAAATAAATGACTCAGAAAAAAAAATGTCCATGTTAAAATGAATGTTATAGTTTGGGTGTTGAATCCCCTAAAAGAAGACCTGTATTTTCAAGTTCCAGGATAGCACTAATGGGAGGTGGTAGAAACTTACAGAGGGAATGTAAACACTGACCAATTCTTGTCATCATTCATGCTTGTCATTCTTGCTCCCTGGCCATGAGATGAGAGGTTTTGTTCTGCCATATGCTCCCAACACAAGATGAAAGCAAACTCGTCATGGAATGAATTCCACAAGTGCAAACCTGGGGAGAGTCCTCCCTTCATCATATATGTTCTTTTTATCACATATATTGTGGTAGAGCAACAGAAAGTTGCTAGCATAACAGAAGACCAAAGAACACACCTGAAGACAATGTCCAGTGAGAGGATGCATTATGGATGTAAGAAATTGTTGTGCAATATTTGTAAACTGTGTGAAGGTGTATCACTGTAATTGGTATAATAAAAGCTGAACAGTTGATTGCTTGGCAGAAAATATAGGCAGGATTTCCATGGAGATAATGAGGAGGAAGAGGAGGAGGGGTTTGGTGCACAAGGAGCTAGGAGACACTAAGGAAGCAGGATGCAAGGTTAGTGAGGAAGTAGAATGAGCATTACATGACAGAATATAGATTAATAGAAATGGGTTAATTTATAATGAGTTAAATGTAAGAGCTAATAAAAACAAGCCTAAAGATAAGGCCAAGCTTTCATAATTAATAAGCAACCATGTCATTATTTGAGATCTGACTGGTGGGAAAGAGAAAGACTCATTACAAATTACAAAAAAAAAAAAAACTTTTTTTTTTCTGGGAAAAGTCTCAAAACTATGACCAACATCAGTGACATCTCTCCACTATGACTTAGGAATCATGGTGGAAGAAAACGTCTCACAATCAGGCTCCAAGTAATGACAAATATAAAATGGGTCCCTAAGGAATTTAAGTTGGTACGAGAGCTTGCTTCTCAAAAAAAAAAAAAATAAATGAGTTAAGTATCACAATGAGTAGCAAGATGAAAACAATGATCAAGGAGGCTAGGCCTACTGAGAAACATCAAAGCTATTACCAGAACAAGAAAAAATGAGAGGAAAGCATCTCTGTGATTTATTCTGTGCCAATCCATGGTTTCTACAGTGAGAAGTAACCTTTAATGCAAGAATGGAAGTCAAGAAGGAATTTGCCTCTAAATAAATATGATAATCTTTTTCTTTCTTTCTGCCCCTCACTTCTTCAAATGACAACTAGGCCAGATTTGGAATCCAATGCAAAAATTCCAAACTTTCTAAGCTCCAAGGGAGAAATAAATTCTAATGAACATTGCAGTCATTTTTTTTAGTCCTTTTGTAAAAGAGATCATGTATTCATGTATGCTTCCTGCTCCAACGCATAACCATAGCTACAGAAAAACTCAGTGAGGATGGCTTAAGATTTCATTTACAACAGTACTGAGTTCAAATCTTCATCCTACTCAATTATCTCTACTCAGTTCCATAAATATTGCTGTTGAATGTCTTCATACATGTCAAGATCTCAGAGTCTATTACTCAGCAAGCCTAACCCTTTCCAAAGAATTATAACCTTAATATGTAATCCAAGAAAAATTCATTGAGAATGGGTGTGAATCTCATCTCTAAACCTCAGCAGGCTTGTGACTCAACATACGAACATAAGAAAAGTTTTGTGATTTTTGAGCTACGTTGTCCTGGTGGTATAAACTACTAGACAGTGTAAATAAGAACTAAGTAACTAACACAAAGTATTTTTTGCGATAGTTTGCAGATGGAGAAACAGGACTTCAAAATGATAATTGGTCTTGTTTGTGTGTGTTTATGGAGTTGGTTTGCTTTGTTTTACTCTGTCTTTGGCAGGAGTGGCTTGGTTGTGCACACACCTTTAAAGTATTTCTAAGATATAATTGTAGCATTTCTCCCTTCCCTTTTCTCCCTACAAACTCTCTCATGTACCCCTAACTCTTTTCTATCTTTTTCTATTTCTATCTCTTTCTATCTTCCTATCTTTTTTATTAATGGCCCTGGAAATTCTTCTAAAAGATACAAAGCAAGTTCTGACCATGTGACAGTCTTTCTTCCCAATAACTCTCTGTTTTCCATAGTTACTAAATGAGTCTGAAAATTACATACTATAGCTGTGAAGATTACTAGTATATGGTCAACCTGAAATTGCTATGTATTATAGTTTTACACAAGAAACACTTTGGCTGACCTATACTCCTCAAAGCTCTCAAATGGACTTACTTCTTTCAAATCCATTGATCTACCCTATCCCTCTGATACAGCAATATTGATCCAGCAGAACACAACTGGAGAAGGGGAAAGTAAGTCTATGCTGTCTATGAAAACCGTTCAGAGGTGAAGAACAGAACATGATTCCTTTAGTTCCCCTTGTGAGTGGTTGTCTCACTTTTATCTCCTAAGACAAGCTGTCATGTATGCCTGAAAAATACTACCATATGTTAAGTGTCTAGGAGCAAAAGGTCTTTATTTACCTTCCAGACATAATTTAGAACTCCGCAGCAAATTTGCAATATGTTTCAAATAAGTAACTAGTGGATAATAAAGAGCTTTGAGAAAAGACAAAAGGTATATACAATGATAAAGTATGATTTATATTGAAATCTAAAGATTTTATTATGTATTTGCATAAAAGGGCTATTGAATTATATCAAAATTTAAAGCCTTATTTTTTAAAAAATTTGTGAAGCATTTGTTCAGGACCTCCATCTCTTCAAGTATCAACTCAGGGTAATATCAGCTATAGAGGGTTACAATTTATGGAGAAAAATGTATCTAAAAATTATCAACATAGAAATTCCTCAATTAAGTTTGAGCCCTAGTTCTCTCTTTGAATTCTGAGTTTTCTTTTCCATTAAAATTACTTGTAATTAGAAATAATTTTAATGAATCTAAACTATCACAGGACATTCCATCTTGAAAGCCTCAAGCCATCACATTCTAACAATTGTGTTGTCACATGTCATGGATCCAATTGGCCACTCTATGCATGCTACTGGAAAAGGAACAAACACTGTCCCTTACTCCCAGGAACCAGACATATTCCACGATGTCTACTTGACTCCCAATTTTCCTTGATCCTTTCTTGCTTTTTTTCTTTTCTTCCTCATTCTGTCTGCCTCTATTCACTTCCTTTCTCATTTTCACTATTATACATCTCAGAGTTTTATTCAATGCTATCATATATTTCCTTTTTGGAATGAACTGCTGAAAACTTTAGTGTCCTATTTATAGCTAGATAATATCCCTTTTAAAAACTTGGGATAAAAAATGTGATGGATCTAGAAAACATTATGTGAGGTAACCCAGACCCAGAAAGACAAATATATTTACTCACTCATAAGTGGCTTTAAACATAAATCAAAGAAGAACCAGCTTATAAATCCCAATCCCAGAGAACCTAGACAACACAGAGGGACATACATGGATCTAATCTACAAGGGAAGTAGAACAAACAAGATCTCCTGAGTTAATCGGGAGCATGGAGATGAAGGGAGAGGGTAGAAGGTGCTCAATAAAAGCAATTAAAATGAAAAAAAATAAATATAAAATGACTAAAAAATAAACACAAAATATTGTTTTAAAATTAGTTAACAAAGTTCTGAATATTTAGTAAAATTAATATTTAAAATACAAGCAGGAAGAAGAAACACAGCCAATATCCTCCTATGTTAATGGACTGATTCATAAGATCTGGTAAATAGTTCAGAAGAAACATGGCGACCCTATCACCTGAAGAATGAGAGAGAAAGGTTATGTGACTCACTCTATTCACTGAAATGATTCTTTGCCTGAAGAAATAGTACCTTTGAAATGCAAAGTGAAGTACACTCTGACATTCTGATCTGTGAATGCATAGATCAGGAAAACATGCTTTCTGAAATATTAGTGCATTAAGTCAAATGTGAATTTAATTTAAAATTTTTCAGCTCATAAAAGCTAACCAGCAGGAAGAAAAATAATTGCTGAATAGACACAGCTTAAAAATTAACAACTCCAGATGTCAGTGATGTAAGGCCAGAGAGAGAGGGAAAAATGGAAAGATTGAAATTATTAAAAAATAATGCCATAAGATATCAATAATTCACTGAAAGTATAACTCTTTTTCTTAGGAAAAATGAACTCTTTGTTCATGTTAGTTCTTCTTGGCAATAGTTTAATACTTGGGATTTTAAATATTTGCTTACACAAATTTAAAATTCAGTAATGTATAGAGAAGCATCATGCTCCAAACACTTGATTGACATGCTTGCCCATCCCCTGATCTCCTAGAAGTTGTGTGATGAATTACTTACATCTAGAATGTGACTAGTTAGTGGGTCATGTACTCAGATGAGATAATTGTCTCTATCTACATAAGTGAGTAAAAGCTGAGGGACCCCCAGCATTCTTGGTGTACAAAATGCTGAAATGAAAATGAGAAACCAAACAATTTTCTTTGTGTCATCTATATTTCAGACAAGAAATGAAAAGCAGTTTGAATACTCAAAATTAAATTTTGACAAATTGTTCTATCTTCTAATTGTTCTACTTTCAAATCTGTTGTCAGCAAAACTCTGACATGAATTCATAATGAAAGGAGCAAAGCATGATACGGCATAACACCTGCCCAAACACAAAACTATGTTTAGTTTTCAAAATTCAGTAAATGTCATATTTGGTAATGGAGGATGAAGAAAAGAACACAATTTCTTCAGGAATTCTGTTTACAAAATAGATAAACATGTGAATAACGGATAGTCTTGTGCTCAGGAGACCCCTGAGAGAAAATGTTGGAGTAAAAAAGGTTTCTAAATAGACAAACTTGGGTGGTTTTGCTTTTTAAAGTGAAATATTAAAATACATTGGCTTACAAAAGCCCTTCTCACCTTTTGGGTTGCAACCTCTTTGGGATCAAATGACCCTTCACAAGGGCCAACTAAGACCAGCAGACAACATAGATATTTATATTATGATTCATAATAGTAGCAAAATTACAGTTATTAAGTAGCAACGAAATTAATTTTATGGTTGGAAGTCACCACAACATGAGGGATTGTATTAAACGGTTGTAGTTTCAGAAAGGTTGAGAGCCACTGGCCTAGAGAAAGACATAAATGAACATTAAGAATGAAAGCGACCTTAGAGGTTACAGAAGCACATCATCATGACAACTAAAAGAGCAGAGATACAACCCAAAAGGCAGAACACACAGAGCTTACTTCATCATTTGTAAATTATGCAAATCTGGGCAAACCATCTAACGTCTCAGGTTCCTCAGCTACAGGGCCGTCTTTCTCGATGGGTTGGTTTTATGCAGCGCACCTGCCCCCTTGTCTGCCCTCTGTGAGCTGGCACCCGGTTCGCGAGCTTCGGGCAAGGGGGCTGGAGGTTAAAGTACACAAACACACACAGACAGAGAGACAGTGACATGGGTTATCCTTGAATTCCCCAGGAATGCCCCCTTTATTGTGTTCAGGGGCAGATTATATAGAGATAGCCATGCTCCAGCCAAACCCACCAGAAACCACTCTCCTGCTATCAGGAACTTTTGAAGGTCTCATGCTCAGAGCAGCTGTAGGCACTCAGATCAGGGGATTACAAGAAATTCAGGATCTGGGGTCTCACTGCTCCCAACAGTTTTAGTGCTGAATAGTAAGCTCATAGCAGTCCCAAGAATAGGGCATCCAATAAAAGTAATTGCTTTTGTAAGCCTATGCCTTAATTTCATATGTGAGTATTTTACTTATGCCATTTATAACTTAATAAACATAATCTCTTAAAAATTGGATTACTGTGGGTTGATAACATGGCTCACTGGGTAAAGATAAGTTCCCCCAAGCGTGATGAACTGAGCTGAATCCCAGGGACCCAGATGGTAAAAGGAGAGAATCGACTCCTGTAAGCTGTTCTCTGACCTACACATGGGGGTATTATCATACACTGAACCCCTCCATTAAAAACCAATACACAGAAAATAAATAAATGCAATTATTTATTTATTTATTTATTAAAGATTTCTGCCTCCCATTTCCCTCCCCATCCCCCAATCAAGACCCCCTCCCTCGTCAGCCCAAAGAACAATCAGGGTTCCCTGCCCTGTGGGAAGTCCAAGGACCACCCACCTCCATCCAGGTCTAGTAAGGTGAGCATCCAAACTGCCTAGGCTCCCACAAAGCCAGTATGTGCGGTAGGATCAAAAACCCATTGCCATTGATTGTTCTTGAGTTCTCAATAGTCCTCATTGTCCGCTATGTTCAGCGAGTCCATTTTTATCCCATGCTTTTTCAGACCCAGGCCAGCAGGCCTTGGTGAATTCCCAATAGAACATCCCCATTGTCTCAGTGTGTGGGTACGGAGAAAGGGGTACACTCATTCATTGCTGATGGGAATAAATGCAATTTTAAAAATGACTATGTGATGTTGGAAAACTAAAATCATATTTAGTATGATTTCTGATTAAATTTAGCATCTACATTAAACACTCTTATTATTGCCATCATCACCATTGTTATTATAATGTAAATATTAACTCATTCTTAATCTTCAATGCTTTTTTGCTCAGAACAATGCCATTGTTAACCTTATTTGATGTATAATTGAGTTGTTTCCAGATGTTTTCAGCAGACCCTAAGTTTCTGTTCTCAGGTAGTCTCAAGTACTGTGCATGTGTTAACCTCCTGATAAGCTGATATGATTAGTATAGCATAAACCAAGTTCCTCAAAGAAAGTGTGTAAAAGCAAACCTGTAAAGGAACCAGCAGCAGCATGCATCAAGAATAAGAGAGCAAAGAGGAGTTTGAAGATAAGGGAAGCAAAGACTATGGTCAGTAAGATGGCCAGCAGGTACAGGCACATGAATACAAGCCTAAGAGTCCTAGTTCAATCTCTGAAATGCATAAAATGACGAAAAGGAGGATACTGAAAGTTGTTACCTCAAAATACAAGTTATAACAGGCAGGCACCTGTACTTACAACACATACACAATTTGACTAATTAAACAATTTATTAATTAATTTTTAATTGCATGAGAGAAGCAAAGTTCTGTGTCTAGAATATTTCACTCACAAAAACAAAACTAAATAAAACAATAACAAAATCACAAAACTAAACAAGAAGCAACTCGAAGAAGGGAAACACACAAACTCTACTACCAAACAAAAAAAAAATGACCAGCGTTAACAACCACTGGTCATTAATATCACTTAATATCAATGGACACAACTCACCTATAAAAAGGCACAGGCTAAAAGATTGGATACGAAAACAGGATCCAACATTCGGCTGTTTACAAGAAACACACTTCAACCACAAAGATAGATATCTACTCAGAGTAAAGGACTGGGGAAAGGATTATTAAGCAAATGGACCTAAGAAACAAGCAGATGTGGCCATACTAATTTCTAACAAAGTTGACTTCAAACTAAAATCAATCAGAAGAGAAGGAGAGGGACATTTTATACTCATAACAGGAAGAATTCATCAGGATGAGGTCTCAATCCTGAATATCTATGCCCCTAATATAAAAGCGCCCACTTATGTAAAAGAAACATTACTAAAACTCAAGGCAGTCATCAAACCACGCACACTAATAGTAGGAGACTTCAACACTCCTCTCTCACCAATGGACAGGTCAATCAGGCAGAAACCTAACAGAGAAATAAGAGAATTAATGGAGGTAATAAATCAAATGGACTTACCAGACATCTGTAGAATTTCACCCAAATAGTAATGAATATATGTTCTTCTCTGCAGCTCATGGAACCTTCTCAAAAATTGACCACATACTCGGTAACAAAGCAAACTTGCACAGTTTCTGTAACATGAGGGGGCTGGCTTGTTTGTTTGTTGGGGTTTTTGTCCCGCCCAGTACCCCACAACTGTGTAATCCCAAAGAAAATCACACATTGGTCTCCATAAATTATAAGCTGATTGGCCCATTAGATCTAGCCTCTCACTGGCTAACTCTCACATCTTGATTAACCCATTTTTCTGATCTATGTTAGACATGTGGCTCAGTACCTTTTTCAGTAGAGCAGATCACATCCTGCTGCTCTGGTGGTCTGGGAAGGAGTGGGAGGAATCAACTTCCTCCTTCCCAGAATTCTCCTGCTCTCATTACATCATTACTACTTCCTGTATGGTTTTCCCACCTATATTTCCTGCCTGGTCAATCAGCATTTATTTATAACATGATTGACAGATTACAGACAATTCTCCCACACCACTAAAAAATATTAGTAACCACCTGTGTCTTTTTGGATCACCATGGATTAAAGTTAGAATTCAACAACAATGCTACCCCCAGAAAGCCTACAAACTCATGGAAATTGAACAGTCAACTACTGAACCACACCTGGGTCAAGGAAGAAATAAAGAAAGAAATTAAAGTCTTCCTTGAATTCAATGAAAATAAAGAAACAACCTACTCAAACTTACGGGACACTATGAAAGCAGTGCTAAGAGGAAAGTTCATAGCACAAAGTGCCCACTTAAAGAAAACAGAGAAAGCACACATCGGAGACTTAACAACCCACCTGAAAGCTCTAGAAAAAAAAAAAGAAGCAGACTCACCTAGGAGGAGTAGAAGACTAGAAATAATCAAACTGAGGGCAGAAATCAACAAAATAGAAACACAGAAAACAATCCAAAGAATCAATGAAACAAAAAGCTGGTTCCTGGAGAAAATCAACAAGATTGATAAACCCCTATCCAAACTAATCAAATGGCAGTGAGAGAACACCCAAATTAATAGGATCAGAAATGAAAAGGGGGACATAACCACAGACACAGAGGAAATTCAGAGAATCATTAGATCTTACTACAAAAGCCTGTAGGCCACAAAATTGGAAAATGTAAAAGAAATGAACATTCTTTTTAGATAAGTACCATATACCAAAGTTAATCCAAGACCAGGTGAACAATCTAAATAGACCTGTTAGTCGTGAAGAATTAGAAGCTGTTATAAAAACCCTCCCTACCAAAAAAAAAAAAAAAAAAAAAAAAAAAAAAAAAAGCCCAGGACCAGATGGTTTTAATACAGAATTCTACCAGAACATTCAAGAAGACCTAATACCTATACTCCTTAATGTATTTCACAATATAGAAACAGAAGAGTCATTGCCAAATTCCTTTTATGAAGCTTCAGTTACCCTGATACCGATACCAAACAAAGACTCAACCAAGAAAGAGAATTACAGGCCAATCTCACTCATGAAAATCAACGCAAAAATTCGTAATAAAATACTGGCAAACCAAATCCAAGAACTCATTAGAAAAATTATCCATTATAATCACGTAGGCTTCATCCCAGAGATGCGGGGCTGGTTCAACATACGAAAATCTATCAATGTAATCCATCATATAAATAAACTGAAAGAAAAAACCATATGATCATTTCATTAGATGCTGAAAAAGCATTTGACAAAATTTAACATCCCTTTATGGATAAAGGTCTTAGAGAGATTAGGGATACAAGGGTCATACCTAATATAATAAAAGCTATATACAGCAAACCGACAGCTAACATCAAATTAAACGAAGAGAAACTCAAAGCCATCACACTAAAATTAGGAACACGACAAGGCTGTCCACTCTCTCCATACCTCTTCAATATAGTGCTTGAAGTTCTAGCAATAGCAATAAGACAACATAAGGGGATCAAGGGGATTCGAATTGGAAAGGAATAAGTTAAACTTTCGTTATTTGCAGATGATATGATAGTGTAAATAAGCGACCCCAAAAACTCCACCAAAGAACTCTTGCAGCTGATAAACACCTTTAGTAATGTGGCAGGATGCAAGATCAACTTCAAAAAATCAGTTGCCTTTCTATACACAAAGGATATGGAAGCAGAGAGGGAAATCAGAGAAGCATCACCTTTCACGATAGCCACAAACAGCATAAAATATCTTGGGGTAACTCTAACCAAGGAAGTGAAAGATCTATTTGACAAGAACTTTAAGTCTTTGAAGAAAGAAATTGAAGAGGGTACCAGAAAGTGGAAGGATCTCCCTTGCTCTTAGATTGGGAGGATCAACATAGTAAAAATGGCACTTCTACCAAAGGCAATCTATAGATTCAATGCAATCCCCATCAAAATCCCATCAAAATTCTTCACAGATCCTGAGAGGATAATAATCAACTTTATATGGAAAAACAAAAAAACCCAGGATAGCCAAAACAATCTTATACAATAAAGGAACTTCTGGAGGCATTACCATCCCGGACTTCAAACTCTATTACAGAGCTACAGTATTGAAAATACCTTGGTATTGGCATAAAAACAGAGAAGTTGATCAATGGAATCGAATAGAAGACCCGGATTTTAACCCACAATCCTATGGACACCTGATTTTCGATAAAGGAGCTAAAAGTATACAATGGAAGAAAGAGAGCATCCTCAACAAAAAATAAATAAATGAACTAAACAAGAAGAAACAAATTGATAGATAATATAAGAAAGAAGGCATCGAGATCCTTTACCTAAAAAATAATAATAAATAAATACAAAACCAAGCAACCTAACATTTTCTTAAAACTGGGACTTTAATCCATAAATATGCCGCCAAATTGTCATATAACCATTTTAAAGAAATGTAACCTTACTGAAAATATTCTATGCAACCCACTGTTTTTTAAGTGGTCACAGGCAGGCAAGCATGCATCATCTTCTCATTCTGAACTCAGCAACTCAACAGGGAGGCCCACTTCAGGTTCTGAGCAGACATCCTTACCTGATAAACAATACATCTTGAACATACTGTCTTGTGTCTCCCAGGCTGGGAAGAAGCAGTAATAATGCTTATGGCTCTTAAGGAAAAGGAAAAAAAATCTGAATTTATGAAATATGGGACTAGAACCTAATATCTCAAAGCCTCCAGAAGAAACAACAAAGAAGTGAAAGCGAGATATAAACCGTGGACTTTTGGTAATCTATGCCTAATTATATTTACCAATATTTGTCTAAAGGCTCAAGCTGTAACTTCAAGTCTAGTTCCTTTTGTAGATTGCTAAGAAATGTAAATGAGTATTTTTGAAAATATAATAGCATATAAATCCTTGAAAATCAGGTTGACCTTCCTCTCATAGTTTGGTCTTTTATCAAACTTGATTAGGTGTGGGGTTAGCTAAGAAGTTATGACCATTCTAATCTCTTCTTAAAAGACAGGGTCTATCTAATGTCTGACTGTGGTTCTATCTGTTCCCATCAATTACTGGAGAAAGCCTCTCTGATGACCATTGGACTTAGCACCAGTCTAAAAGTCTAGCAGAATATCATTAGGAATCATTTCATTGAACTTTTTTGTCAGTTGTGTTTGGCTTTATCCTAGGTCTCTGAGCCATCCACCTTTAGTGAAAGTGGGAGTATCTCTGACTCCTTTTGCCTGCTTGTAGAACCCTTTACATACTACTGGGTTGCCTCATACTATCTCGATATGTGGGTTTATGCCTAGTCTTACTGCATCTTGCTATGTCATGTTTGGTTGTTATCACTGGGAGGACTCCTCTGAAAGGAAACAGGGGGAGCACCGGATCTTGGGGCAGGGGAGGTATGGTAGGACTGGGAAGAGGGAAATGGAAGGGAGACTGTAGTTAGCCAAAACAAGGAGGCTGTGGTTAGTCAAGATGTTTTGTATTAGAGAAGAATAAAGGAAAAAAAGCCAGGATCATCACTAAGATTCGGTCCATTTTTAAAAATTCTTACAAGATCATTGGCAATGCCAATGTTTCCAAAAGAGTCTCCACCCTGTGGAGGAATTTTGAATCCTTAAATTCCACTTTTAATAAGCTGCTGTTTTTTGGTGTTAAGCCAAAGAGAGGAGCAATGAACAGTTACAAACCCTGTAGTTAGCAGTGTCCTTGAGAAAGAGCAGAGATATGGAGAACCCCGAGGAAAACTAGAGCACTTTTGCTTTTAGTTCAAATGAAACAGCTACAGGAAAGAGTCAAAATGTGTCTTGGTGTCTTACCAGCCTATCTCCCAATGAATTCTGTGGGAAGGTGGACAAATTTGACCGAAACATCTGCAGAACTTTATAGCTGACAATTAAGAAGTGCTGAGGCACACTAGGGTGAAATTGCAGCATTAAGGACCTGAAGCTGCAACAGCAGCTGGGCTGATCTCCCAGCTCAGCACTTTCTATGCAGTTGCCTCCAAGCCAGGAGAGGAGCCCAGGGGAGGGGCTGTCAAAACTGGAGTAGCAGAGTCTTTGTGGCATGCATTCAAAAGACAGATGCCTACAGAAAGGGCTTCATTGTTTTAAAGGCTCTCTCAGGGTATATGAAAAAAAAGAGAGTAAAGTTCTCTTCCATTATGAAAGTTTAAAAAGAGTTATTCCAACTGAGTTCAGTATCCAGCCTTATCAATACGATTCATAGGCATTCTTTTTTTTTCAAATGCCAAGTATTGAGAGCATAGTTTGAGCAATATGTTTCTCTTATATGTTAATAGGGTTAGATGGAAAATAGTTTATCATTTATGAGCAAAAAAGCAAAAGAGAATATTGAGACTATAACTTTTATTGGCCTCTAAGGAGATGAATGGGCCATATTTTGAGCAACTGTTGGAAGGGGCAACTTCTACAAGATGAACAGCCCAGCCCTACAGTGACCAGAAAAACAAACACTACAACCAAGTAAACCCAGAAGAAGACCCTGACTAAGTTTCATTAGACATCACTTAGATAGTGGCATGGGCAGCTTTATAGCAAATTAGTGAGTCCCTGATCAGAAGAATCAGTCAATTGGAGTTTAGTCTTCTCGGCCACAGAATTTGTGAGATATCAGACATAATTTAAAAGTTCTAATGATGTGTCTTTCATGCCATTACTAAAATAATCTCAAGTTTATCCCAGAGTCTCTCTCTTTCTTCATTTCAGTGATGTGTAGCCTGTGAGGAGAAATGCTGGCAGTGATGACATTTCCATTTCTTAACCAGCAAATGCAGCACAGGCCTCAGACCTAACCATCTGGGTTTTACTCATCACTCTTCTACAGAAACTCTGTCAAAACAACCTTGACTTCCCAGTTTTGACTCTCAAAACCAAATTCAAGAAAGTCATCAAAAAACCTGAGATAGCTTGCATAAATGGATAAAAATCATTTAAACCATAAATATGCTAAAGGGTTTGTCATGGCCACCCTCGTCCCGCAAGGATGACACGACCACCAGAGCTCTTCTCACTGCAGTTTATTCCAGGACTTTATTCGCTTTCTCTCTCTCCCTTCCCCCTCTCTCTTTTTTCTTCCCCTCTCTCTCCCCTCTCTCCTCTCTCCCCGGGCAAACATCCCCCAGCCCTTAAGTAGGCATGGGATGCCAATCCCGAATTGCCAGGTGGGCATTGCCCATAGGCCCACGCATATGCAGGCAGCTAATAATCATTGCATGATCACAGCATAGGTCAGACTTTAGCCATAGGAGTTGATTATACATCTCCATCAGGTGTGATTCCATGCAGCTTGCTACAAGGGTTGACATAAGAAGTCAAACAACTCAATAGAGACAAACAAACCTACAAACTAAGTACAAAAATCCAAACCAAACAAACTCCAAATGATCTGCTTTTAAAGTACATTGATGATCAAAGGATATGTTTTCACAAAGGGTGTGAAGATGGGTAATGAATTGTGAGAATATACTTCCAATCGCTAATACTCAGAGAAACTGAAATAAAATCCCTAATGAGGCACCATCTCATTTCAAATTAAACAACCATAACCAAAAAAAACAGAAAGTGTCTAACAGGGTATCAGTATCGTCACAGCGCATAGATTAGTCATGATGTTTTATTAACATAACTAAAGTTTATTTCACTCAAGTTTTTTTTTTTTAATGAGAAGGCATCTAGCTTTGCAATAAATAGTAATTGTAGCGAATTGTACCTTGGTATCCACAGGAGATTGATTTCAGTACATTTTTTCCCTTAATGAGGTTATCAAAATCAGCTGATTTTTTTCCTTAATGAGGTAACCAAAATCAGCTGATACACAAATCTATTGTATGAAGTGACATGTGACACAGTGTTTGTATATAAGCATATAAAACCTTACTAACCTTACTATGCTTTAAATCATCTCAATAGGATATACACTACATGATGAATGCCGTGCAAATGGCTGTTTACTGTATTTTTGTGAGTGTGAATAATGAGAAAGGACAAAGTCCATTTGTGTTCAGTCCTGATGTAACAGGTTTTATGAATTTTGTGATGAGTTGATGCTGTGGATAAGGAGTACACATGTACTGTACATTTACATGCGTTAATACAACGTACATGCACATTTAGCTTTATACAAAAAAATGTGTGTGTACATTCATGCATGTTGTTGTATGTGTATAGTACTAAACTCTACCTTCTCCCTAGATACTAACAAATAGATGAGTTTTTAAGGTGCCATTTTGTATTTAATGGAAGTTTATTGACTCAAAGTTTGCCTTCCCTTGATTTTCTGTCCTAGTCCAACTTAAGGAGAAGCAAAGTAACACAAGTTCCACAAGGCTATAGATGTCATATGTTTTTTTTTATGTGGGATCAAGTGACACAGTAGATACATATGGCATGATTATGATATGATAAATATATACCCTATATTTCTATTATTTTCCATTTATGCAATATGAGACAAAAAAGAAATTATGTTTAAATACTAATCAGTGACATGGTAGAGATTGAGATTAAAAGTGTATTCCAAATGTTATGCATTAGAGTTTAATCTCAGTTGTGAAATATTAAACTTGGAAAGTTAATTTGCCTCTGGTATTTAGATGCAAGACATTTTCAAAGTGATAAAGATGTGATAATGTCACCTGAGGAAAATTTGAATATTAATGACTTTATAACAAAAGGTAGAGAGACCTAAAATATACATATCTCTCCTCTCTTTTACTATGTAACATGCCTCCTTAGGAGGATATTACCAAATAAATCCTGTGGATCCTAACCCTCTAGGTCAGTTGTTCGCAACCTTCCTCCAGCTGTGACACTTTAACACAGTCCCCCTTGTCATGGTGACCCTTCCAACCATAGTTCTCTTGTTGCTATTTAAGAATTGTAATTTTGTTACTGTTGTGAATCTTAATGTAAATATTTTTGGAGACAGAGATTTTCAAGGGGGATAGAACCCACAGGTTGAGAACCACTGCTCTAGATGATGTGCTAAATAAATTTTTTTCTTTGTAATACGGAGGGCCTCAGATATATCACTATTATAATATACCAAGGTATCAATAGAAACACAGCTTACTTTGAAATGAAAAAGAACATGTGCATGTGCGTGTGGGTGTGTGTGTGTGTGTAGCTTAAAACATTGTCTTGCAAATTAAACATTGCAATGATTGTAAAGTGTTTGGAAAGTGACTGCCATAGAGTAAGCTTGATAAAATATTTAGAATCCTTACTTCCCCAATCTAAAACACTGCCCCTCCCATATCTTCAAATGACATTTTTGTTTTCCCTGTTTAAATTAGTTCTTTAAGGATTTTATACATTGCATTTTGACAATAACCACTCCCTCTCTCAACTCTTTCGGGCAAAGACATATGTCACCTGTTTTTATTTAAATAAGAACACGATGAGATTATAGAGTATATCTTTCCTTTTTTTATTTTCTGTGTGAAATGCATAATATTTATTTATTTTTTATTATTTCCGCCTCCTCCCAGCCTCCCATTCCTCCCCCCACTCCTCTACCCCTCCCCCCCACTCCTCTCCCCCTCCCTCTCCAGTCTGAAGAGCAGTCAGGGTTCCCTGCCCTGTGGAAAGTCCATAGTCCTCCCCCCTCCATCCTGGTCTAGGAAGGAGAAGATCCAAACTGGCTAGGCTCCCACAAAGCCAGGACATGAAGTAGGATCAAAACCCAGTGCCATTGTCCTTGGCTTCTCAGCAGCCCTCATTGTTCGCCATATTCAGAGAGTCCGGTTTTATCCCATGCTTTTTCAGTCACAGTCCAGCTGGCCTTGGTGAGCTCCAATAGATAAGCCCCACTGTCTCTGTGGGTGGGTGCACCTCTTGTGGTCTTGACTTCTTTGCTCATGTTCTCCCTCCTTCTGTTCCTCATTGTGACTTTGGGAGCTCAGTCCAGTGCTCCAGTGTGGGTCTCTGTCTCTATCTCCAGCCATCGCCAGATGAAGGTTCTATGGTGATATGCAAAATATTCATCAGTATGGCTATAGGATAGGATCATTTCACATTCCCTATCCTCAGCTTCCCAAGGAACTAACTGGGGACCTCACCTTGGGCACCTGGAAGCCCATCTAGGTCCAAGTCTCTTCCCAACCATAAGATGGCTCCCTTAATTAAGATATGTGCTTCCCTGCTCCCCTATCCAACCTTCCTTTATCCCAATCATCCCGTTGCCCCAAGTTCTCCCCATCCTACCCTTCTCACTTTTCTCTCCCCATCTCCCCTTACCCCCCTCCTACCCCACCCTTAAGATCCCGATTTTTGCCTGGCAATCTTGTCTACTTTCCATACCCAGGAGGATAGCTATATGTTTTTCTTTGGGTTCACCTTCTTATTTAGCTTATCAAATTATAGACTCACTGACCTTTATTTATGGCAAGAAACCAATTATGAGTGAGTACATCCCATGTTCATCTTTTTGGGTCTGGGTTACCTCACTCAAGATAGTATTTTCTATTTCCATCCATTTGCATGCAAAATTCGAGAAGTCATTGTTTTTTACCGCAGTGTACTACTCTAATGTGTAGATATTCCACACTTTCTTCATCCATTCGACCATAAAAGTTTAACCTCTTCCTTCCCAATTCGAATCCCTTGATCCCCTTATGTTGTCTTATTGCTATTGCTAAAACTTCAAGCACTATATTGAAGAGGTATGGAGAGGGTGGACAGCCTTGTCGTGTTCCTGATTTTAGTGGGATGGCTTTGAGTTTCTCTCCGTTTAGTTTGATGTTAGCTGTCGGTTTGCTGTATATAGCTTTTATTATATTTAGGTATGACCCTTGTATCCCTAATCTCTCCAAGACTTTTATCATAAAGGGATGTTGAGTTTTGTCAAAAGCTTTTTCAGCATCTAATGAAATGATCATATGATTTTTTTCTTTCAGTTTATTTATATGATGGATTACATTGATAGATTTTCGTATGTTGAACCAGCCCTGCATCTCTGGGATGAAGCCTACTTGATCATAATGGGTAATTTTTCTAATGTGTTCTTGGATACGGTTTGCCAGTATTTTGTTGAGGATTTTTGTGTCGATGTTCATGAGTGAGATTGGCCTGTAATTCTCTTTCTTAGTTGAGTCTTTGTGTGGTTTTGGTATCAGAGTGACTGTAGCTTCATAAAAGGAATTTGGCAATGACTCTTCTGTTTCTGATTGTGAAATACCTTAAGGAGTATAGGTATAAGCTCTTCTTGGAAGTTCTGGTAGAATTCCGCATTGAAACCATCTGGTCCTGGGCTTTTTTTGGTAGGGAGGTTTTTGATGACAGCTTCTAATTCTTCGCGACTAACAGGTCTATTTAGATTGTTCACCTGGTCCTGGTTTAACTTTGGTATATGGTATTTATCTAAAAATGTGTCCATTTCTTTTACATTTTCCAATTTTGTGGCATACAGACTTTTGTAGTAAGATCTATTGATTCTCTGAATTTCCTCTGTGTCTGTGGTTATGTCCCCCTTTTCATTTCTGATCTTATTAATTTGTGTATTCTCTCTCTGCCGTTTGATTAGTTTGGATAGGGGTTTATCAATCTTGTTGATTTTCTCCAGGAACCAGCTTTTTGTTTCATTGATTCTTTGGATTGTTTTCTGTGTTTCTATTTTGTTGATTTCCACCCTCAGTTTGATTATTTCCAGTTTTCTACTCCTCCTAGGTGAGTCTGCTCCTTTTTTTTTTCTAGAGCTTTCAGGTGGACTGTTAAGTCTCCATTGTGTGCTTTCTCTGTTTTCTTTAAGTGGGCACTTAGTGCTATGAACTTTCCTCTTAGCACTGCTTTCATAGTGTCCCGTAAGTTTGAGTAGGTTGTTTCTTTATTTTCATTGAATTCAAGGAAGACTTTGATTTCTTTCTTTATTTCTTCCTTGATCCAGGTGTGGTTCAGAAGTTGACTGTTCAGTTTCCATGAGTTTGTAGGCTTTCTGGGGATAGCATTGTTGTTGAATTCTAACTTTAATCTATGGTGATCTGATAAGACACAGGAGGTTATGAATATTTTTTTGTAACTGTGGAAGTTTGCTTTGTTACCGACTATGTGGTCAATTTTCGAGAAGGTTCCATGAGCTGCAGAGAAGGTATATTCTTTCCTATTTGGGTGGAATGTTCTATAGATGTCTGTTAAGTCCATTTGATTCATTACCTCTATTAATTCTCTTACTTCTCTGTTAGGTTTCTGTCTGATTGACCTGTCCATTGGTGAGAGAGGAGTGTTGAAGTCTCCTAGTATTAGTGTGTGCGGTTTGATGGTTGCCTTGAGTTTTAGTAATGTTTCTTTTAAGTACATGGGTGCTTTTATATTAGGGGCATAGATATTCAGGTTTGAGACTTAATCCTGATGAATTCTTCCTGTTATGAGTATAAAATGTCCCTCTCTATTTTTTCTGATTGATTTAAGTTTGAAGTCCAGTTTGTTAGAAATTGGTATGGCCACACCTGCTTTTTTCTTGGGTCCATTTGCTTGATAAGCCTTTTCCCAGTCCTTTATTCTGAGTAGGTGCCTGTCTTTGTGGTTGAGGTGTGTTTCTTGTAAACAGCAGAATGTTGGATCCTGTTTTCGTATCCAATCTTTTAGCCTGTGCCTTTTTATAGGTGAATTGAGTCCATTGACATTAAGTGATATTAATGACCAGTGGTTGTTAACTCCAGTCACTTTTTTAGTAGTAGAGTTTGTGTTTCCCTTCTTTGTGTTGTGCTGGTGCAGGGTCTCTAGATGTTTGAGTTATTGTGGTCATTGTTGGCCTCCTTGGTTTGTGATTTTCCTCCTATTACTTTCTGTAAGGCTGGATTTGTGGCTACATATTGTTTAAATTTTTTTTATCCTGGAAAATTTTGTTTTCTCCATTTATAGTGAACAAAAGCTTGGCTGGGTATAGTAGTCTGGGCTTGCATCCATGGTCTCTTAGTTTCTGAAGTACATCTATCCAGGACCTTCTGGCTTTCATGGTTTCCATAGAGAAGTCAGGTGTAAGTCTGATAGGTTTACCCTTATAGAGTATATCTTTCCTAAAGCATGAAATAGAATTGCTTCTGTCCCACAGAGAACAGAAAGTGTATCATCAGTAAGAAGATACAGGTTCCATGCACTTCAGATGTACGACCCAGATACCCTAAGCTGAAACTCTCCAGAATGCTTCCCCCTTGGAATAAAGGCCATTCATTCATTTCCTGGCTGCCCAGACTCCAAATAATCACACAGAAACTATATTAATTACAACATTGCTTGTCCTATAAGCTAAGGCTTCTTACTAAGTAACTCTTATATCTTAACCCATTCCTATTATTTTCTATTTTACCATGAGACTCGTGATTTAGCAGTAAAATTCCGGGTTATATGTCTGCTTCGGCAGCTACATGGTTTCTCCCTCTGCTGTCTGTCTCCTGCTTGTCATTGCCACCTATTGTGCACTTACATATGTCCAAAACAGTTGCTTTATTAACCAATGGTAATAAAACATATTCACAGCATACAGAGGGGAATCCCACATCACCTCTCCTTCTGTGTCTAAATAAAAAGGAAGGTTTTAACTTTAACACAGAAAGATTACATACAACAAAAAAAAATATCAAGCAAGAATTATAGTTACAATATTTAGTCCATTTACATTTGACAAGTTAAGGAAAACACTCTATTATCTATCCTATCTTTGTGAGTCTAAAGTTTTATGTCTAACCTATCTGTTATAATTATAATTTTATTTCTTCAACTCTGTCAAAGACTACAGAGGATATAATATTACCTAAGTAAATAGAAAGTGCATTGTAAACAAGTTCCAAAACTCTAGAATTGACAGACATCTTGCTGCCTGGACAGTTACCCAAAGTTCTTCTCTAACATTAGGTATAAAAGGAAAGGTGATGTGGGATACCCCTCTGTATGCTGTGAATATGTTTTATTATCATTGGTTAATAAAGAAGCCTCTGTTGGCCTATGGCAATGCAGAATAAAGCAAGACAAGCATTCCAAGCAGAGATAGAGGAGGAAAGAAGGCAGAGTCAGAGAGACACCATGTAGTAGTCAAAGGAGACAGATGACCCAGAACCTTACCTGTAAATCATGAGCCTTGTGGTAAGATACGAAATTATTGGAATGGCTTTATATAAGATGTGAGAGTTAGTTCATAAGAAGCCTGAGCTTATAGGACAAGTAATGTTGTAATTAATATAATTAATATAGTTTCTGTGTGATTATTTTGGTTCTGGGTGGCCTGGAAACAAACAAACAGCCTCTGCCTACATGAACATTCATGCTACAAGAAGGAGCCATACAAGCTTCCAAAGAAGAGAAGAAACCAATAGTTCTTCCCAGCTATGATACCTATGAACCATAATACTGACCATCATGGCACAATAATCCTAAGGGTGCAATAGCAACACACATACCTTGGTGGTAACCAAGGGCTTTATAATTAGACTTAAGACCTACCCAACAAGAGGGAAGCTGTGGTTGATACTGGAAACCTAGAATGCTATCCCGGGCTAGAGGGTCATGGATTTTGAAAGAAAACCTACAATCACCACTTTGCTAAACAGCATAATAACTAACTATATTCTAAATATCTGTTCTTATACCTACAGAGAAGTATAGTCCTGATCTCTCATCAAGGAAACTTCCATTTGAAACAGAGATCCATTTCTGAAAAATATAACTGGTCAAAATGCAAAGTTATGATTGTTATTCCCAATGGATACATCTACAATATAGTTCCCACATCTAAACTCAGTGTTCATTGCAGAAAAGAGGGCAAGGAAAAAGTGCTAGAGAAACAAGAAATTTGATATGAAATTGTGCCTCTCCTTGTAATGTCAGAAGCTATACCCATAAAGTCTTACCATTATGACTGTCTAACATGAGTTGAATAAGGACAATGTCAGCATAAATGCTAACATGGATGCTCAAGAGGCCTCAAACCTACACAAAGAACTACAGGCAACTGAGAAATATTGAGAGTAGGAAAAATAATCTTCATTAAAGAGGAGCAATTGGTTATAAAACACCAAGTGTTTAATCCTGAAAACATACTGTAAGTAACATTAATCAAACTAAGCAAGTATTTAGAAATGTGTATATACAATTAACATATACAATTGTGTAATATATGTATATAAGTGTATACATATATACATGCAAGTACACATACATACCTACATATACACAGTTAGCAAAATAGAAGACCATACATTTGAAAGAGAACTAAGAGAGATATATGGGAGAGTTTGAGATAGGAAAGAAAAAGGAAAAATGATGTATTACATTATCAAAACCTAAATTAATAATGAAATGACAGAGAGAGGGGGGGGGAGAACCTAAAAATAGCAACTGGAGGATGAATGGATTATTGACATATTTTAAACACTGTATCCTTACATATTCTTTAAATTTTGTCAAAATAAATCCACAAGTTTACATTTCAGTATGATGGGCTCAGGATATAAGTTATACATAAGCCAGTACCAAAAATAATGTTTTATTTTCAAAATGAGAAAACCATTATCCAGTAACTTTTGTAAGCATATGTCTGCCCTAGTCTCTAATTAATGTGATGAACACATTGATCTATACAACTGCAGAGGCAGAATTAGCCACACAATGATTGTAGTTTCATTAAAGCAAAAATGAAAGCATCAATTCTATTTAAAATTATTGTGAATTCTCTAAAATGCTTAATCATATGTACTCCTTGTCTTACTTGCTTCTCTATTGCTGTGATAAAACATCATGACCAATGCAGTTTGTGAAACAAAATGTTTAATTTTTGGTTCATGGTTCCAGAAGGTTACAATTCACGATCATCATGGCAGAAGGTATGGCAGTAGACAGGCATGGCCTTAGGACTGGATCTTGAGCTTATGGATTATGATCCACACATAGGAGTCAGAGAAAATGCTGGGAATGACATCTTTGAAACCTGAAATACTATCCCCAGAAACATACCTCTTCCAGCAAAGCCACACCTCCTGATCCTAAACAATTCTGCTGACTGAAGACCTAGTATTCAAACATCTGAGCCATTGGCGGCCATTCTGATTCAGGTCATGACACCCTGGATATACTAGTACTGAAACAATATTTAATTTCAGCTTTAAACAAAATAAAAATTCATCCAAAACTTCCAATGATACATTTTTATTATATTCTGTGCTATGCATTGTTTTGTAAAACCATGTACATTTGTGTTGAATTCAGTAAGGTAGTGTGTTCCATGAGACTCTTCTTTTGAAAACTGGTAACTTCCCTAGCACTAATTGGAACGTTAGCTCTGCAAAACTATTTTAATGATTGATATCCTGCCATTCTGGCTAATATACCCACACAAGCAGTATGGGCCTGATGAGGCAGAGGAATGAATTAGAATCATGGGGGACAGGTAGTAGGAGAATCCTTGAAACCATGATGTCATGGTTTACTCATTAGGTAAATAATGCATAGAGCTATAACCCAGCATGAGATCCAGTATTTTGACTGAGGCTCAGCCTTGTTCTTTCTCACAGGACACTTAATGTCTGCTTAGATGGTGCTGTGTGTGATGAGTTGCTTCTTAGTGCAGTGTTGTCTTCTTGACTCTTCACTTGCCACTTTGTCCTAGATGATATTTTTATGACCTCCTGAGTGCCAAGATATTAGCAAAGGGACATTCAAGTATTATGGACTTAGTCAGCATAAGCCTGTGGCTAGACATTTTCTGAATCACAGAATTAAGTGGGATGTCTTTCAGGAAAGGAGAAGCATAGAACTTAATTTTCAACCTAAATATGGTATTTTCCTGAGAAATTTCTTCGGTAGTAGAATTTGGATTGCCCAGTTCTGACAGAGCTCCTTGTAGTGTGTGTACCTCTTTTCACATGCTCGTGTTCTTGCCTAAGCTTCAAGATCATGCAGCTGCAGATCTATATAAACACATGGTATTATATGTCAATCAACACGCTTGTAGAAAAAAGTCCAAACAAGTATCTTCGTTATGTTGTAGAAATAATTATTGTTGTGTTGTTTGAGATTCAGGCGAATTCCTAGTCTTCACAATAGATCATAGATTCCTCTCCCAGATATCTGTAACATTCTATTGGCAGAGCACACTGAACTGTTAATAAAATAGTGAATCTATATTCATTCTCCAGTTGTTGGGATGAAGATCATGTAAATTCAAAAAGTGACATTGTTTCAAAAAATTCAAAATAAACAATGAGCAATATCCACATAAGATAAGAAATAATGATTCATATAACTGGCTCAGTTAGAGAGAATAGACTTTATAAACATACTTGGGCAATAGATAGTCAGAATTTACCCTTCAGAAGACTAGTTGTGGAACTAGATTGTACACACTGGAAATTCTCAAAGTGGCTACTTTCTGCTCTAGAACTTTCTTCAGGGTTAGAAATTTTGTGAATAGTAAAATAAGATAGTTTGACTTTTTAGGAAGTTTCTCTAGCATCATCTTAGTGCACTGTACTGAAGGCACAAGATACTCATCAAACCACAGCTGACTACACAGAGGGCTATATACAAAGGACCACAGGCTCTGCAAAACCAAGCATGGACTTGTGAACAAGGATGAATGGAATCGTACTTTCTTCTTTATGTTTGCCTTTTTTAGGAAACCCGGAAAGCAGATAGAAACAAAATGAAGAAAAGCAATTTACCACAGTGAAAATGAAAGAACCTAAGAAGAATTGAAGAATGAAGCCACAATTTCTTGTTTTTTTTTCAGTGTCTGATGCATTTTACATAATTGTTTTTATATTCATTTTGAACTCTAAACATCAATGACAAGCTACTATTCCTTCATGTGTATACTTACTTGCTCTTTTTCTCTGTTTTACATCAAAGTTGAGAATTTTTAAGATGTTGAAACATTTTCAAAGTAAATTTCAAGAATATGTTTTCAATATATCTTCTAAATACATTTTTGTGTAGTATATCTTTTCCTATAGAGGAGGAAATAGACACAAATCATAAAGTCCAGCATATATAATGTGTGTGTATGTGCCTCTGTGTGTTTGTGTCTCTGTGTGCTTGTAGCTGTATCAACAGGCAGATACCATAATTCAAATCTACCCATCTACTAACACAACAGTACATTAATTCCAGAAAAATTCTTACTTCCCAGTATAGACTTTTCTGGAAAGAAGGGGAAGCTATAAATTATTCCACTCAGCTTCTTACATGTGGTAAAGACAGGTGCAGAATTACTGATGGAATATAGAGCTTAAAGTCATCTTCAGGCAGAAAAAAAAAAATGACTGCTTGAGAGAATTAATTCTGAAAGTGCTGAATCTCTGCTATTGGCATAGCACATTACCATGCTAAATGGTCTCCTTGAAGTTGACGTTTTATCCCACATATGAAACTGTAATGAAAAGGTTAATCAGCACTCACCAGGGCTTATGATCGTAGAAGGCTTCTAATGACTTAAGTGGAGTCCAGGTATTTCAAGCCCTCCAGCATATTGACAGGAACCAGTTGCTAACAGGGGCCGTGCCCTACATCCTCAGGAGTACATGATAATTTCTACTCTGAACAAATCCTTATATAAAGGGGAGCCTGGAAAAGTCAAGGGGTCTTTTTTAGCATCTGTTTACTGCTGGCTGCCGAAGTCAAACTTAACATTGTAGAAACTGTTCTGTAATTGCCTGACAATTTCTATTAAAGTGTCAAGAGCACTAACTATGGAGTCAAAAATGCTCGAAAAAAATTTAACTTCTGAAGGTGTTACCAGTTTGAATTTGACCCAATTATTAAACTCAAAACTCATAGTTCAGTTTCTTTATTCATAAAATGGGGATCATTATAGCAATTAATCTTCATAATTATAAGCCTTAAATTGAAGTACCCTTTAAAAGGACCCCATATTCAGCAAAACACAATAACACTTAGTGAAGGTCGGCACTTATTATTGTTCTCTATGCCACCATCATTGTCGAGTTCTTCTCCCACTGAATGAAAATGAATGGCACTGTCTTTTAGACAGGGTTTCTCTGTGTAGCCTTAGTTGTCCTGGATCTCACTCTGAAGACCAGACTTGGCCACAAACTTACAGAGATCTGCCTCAGAAGTGCTGGAATTAAAACTGTATGCTGCCACCACTCTGTGGATCAATGGTATCTTTTAAAGACTATAAAACCAAATATAAAGAATATAAAATCAAAGGAGAAAACAAATTTTCAAAATAATGACTTATATACAAAATCTACTTGGTGTGAGACCATAATCTGTATTCTGTCAATTATATTTTAAATAAACGCTGATTGGCCAGTAGCGAGGCAGGAAGTATAGCCAGGCCAACCAGACAGAAAATAGAGGCAGGTCAATGAGAACAGGAGAATTCTGGGAAGAGGACGCAGTGTGACGTGGCCACAGAAGAAGCAAGATGTGATTGCCTCGCTGATACCTACACATGTGGCTAACATAAACAAGAATAATGGGTGAATATAAGTTGTAAGAGTTAATAAGAAGCCTGAGATACTAGGCCAATTAGTTTATAACTAATGTAGAACTCTGTGTGATTTCTCTTAGGACTTAATGAATGCAGGAACCAGGCAGAACAGAAACCTCCAGGTAGGACAAGGATTGGATGAGACTCTAAAGTAAACTTGCTGCCCTCTTGTTAAAAAAAAAAAAAGTCTTATTGATTACAAATTGTCTCTTCCTTTTCCGCTTATAGGTTCACATTCAAAGTTTGCCATTTCTCTATGCCAAATGGGACACCATAATAGTAAAACAATGAGGTAAACCTTCTGCCTGAGGCAAGAGAAAGCAGGCAAGTTAAGGGAAGGCAGAAGGTATGCTTGTGTGGGGCAGTGAATGACAAGGAAGGCAGGCGCGAGTGGGAGGAGGAAAAGTTGCAGCATGCAATGACAGCAAGTAGAAAGTGTCGTCTTATGGAGATGTCTGGGATGAAGCCAGAAGCTCAAAGCTGAGGAAGAGTTGAATAGAGAAGAGACTAACCATAGAACTGACAACATATTTATACTCTGTGCTGGACTTCAAAATGGGATATGTCCTTAGGGAGCAATTAATTAGTGCATCTTCATGCTGTTATCAACTGCATACCACCCCCTTAAATAGTGAAAGGCTGTTCACCAAGTGCCTTAGAATGTAATTTTGTGCAAGGATCAGAAAGCGGTACTCGCATGAAAGTGAAGCTTAATCTATTCTACGATGTGTCCCTATACAGATAGAAATTACCGTAAGGCGTAGACGCAGACACAATCATCATGGGTGATAAAATTGAACTCATGAGGGAGAAGTCAACTTTAAGTCGCCTGTACTGTGGGGATTTGTTAATGCAGCCTTAGCAAATTGATTCACCTGATTTCTTCTGGGTTTCTATTTAAATAACAAAAGTGCTTGATGAGAGAAGAGAGAGATGGATCAATAATTATAGGCACTAACTGGGGATCCTGGTTTAGTTCCCATTACCCACATGGTGACTGATAACTTGTAACTCCAGCTCAGGTGATCCAGTGTCACTTCTGGCTCCCATGGACACCAGACATGCACACGCTACATAGACATGGATGCAGGCAAATAGTCATACACAAATAATAAAAATAAGAACTTCTTTTAAAAAGCTGACAGTGAACACTGTCACTAATTTGCTTAGTTCAGGACACCTAAGATTTTGAAAATTTAATGCATTCATGTACAGCAGACTTTGTCATAGATGCAGAAAGACAAGCATTCCTAGGACATGATCGTGCTTCACTAGGAGGCCAGATAGAAAAATCATAATTCGGAACAGAGCTGATCAAGAGAACCACAAAGGACTGAGGGAAAGCCTTGGGACATGATATGAAAGAGGAGTCCTCTTACCAACATACCCTGGAAACCCTAGCATAATGTTTCTTCTTTTAAATGCAATGAATTAAAATTTAAAATACTGTAGATCTTAAGTCTACAAGTTCAAGTCCCCATGATGAAGTTCCCTTCAACATTTGGAACATCAACACTATGTTACTTCTAAGTTTCCTGTAGCCATTATTAACTGTTAAGTATGATGAAGGACTATTGTCAAGAAGTGAAGACACTCAGCTCAAATTTGTTTTAAAATATATTTGAGAAATATGTGCTCATTTAGATCAAAATCTCAGATCCTCAGCTACTTCAGGCCACTTCTGGATATGTATGTCCCCCTTCCTTTGGCCCTTTATCCTCACATTCTCTTTCTTCCCACCCCTTAGTACTGTTTTCTTCAGGTTTACTTCACTTCTGTGCTAACCATACCACTGCTGAAATCCTAGAACCACCTGTTCATTTCATAATTAAAATCAGGGATTGCCGCAGAGAGTTTCTCCAATCAGTTAACTCATCAACCCTTACAGTATCGTCTCTTAATATGTACTTATTGTGTTACCTGTAGATCCCTAGGCTATCTTCTGACTGCTAGACAGACCTGGAAGAGTGCCCGGGGCCAATGAAGTCAGAGAAAAAAACAAAAGGCCGAATGCCATTTGAACTTCATGGATTAAGCTTAATGGTGGCCTTGGGTCTGTGTAAATGTGAGCAAAGTAGATGGATCCAGATATGGAGAAATCATAATGAAATCCAACATTCTGATTACTACTAATAATTTTAAGTTGCAGTGATGTCTAGATATATGATAATGGATAATACATAGAAAAAATAACCAGAAAGTATTCTGTGTAATATGGCATTATTTCTATATTATTACGTGTGTATGTGTTTTATCTCTTCAATTTTGACTCCTAAGTAGACATTTTTTTCTTTAACATCTTGCATGTACCAGGCATGGTGGTATATGTCTTTGCTCCCAACACATGAGAAGCAGAGGAAAGCAGATATATGTGACTTCAAGACCAGAGTGGTCTACATAACAAATTTCAGGCCATCCAGGGTTACATAGAGAGAAATTGTCTTAAAAAATAAAATAAAATTTTGTGTGTGATGGGTATGCATGTTTATGTGTGACTGTAGATACACAAGTGCCAATGTGTTTGTGCTTTTGTGCTTGTGTGTGTGTGTGTGTGTGTGTGTGTGTAGGTCCTCACTTCTACTTGTTTGAAAGAATCTGTTTGTTGTTGCTTATGCCAAGCTGGCTGGCCTATGAACATTCAGTATTGTGTATCTACCTCCCATGTCTCACAGGAGCACTGGGTTACAGAACTGTTTCTATCATGGACTTTACAGGGATTTTACATGGGGTACATTGAGGTTTACTTGGGTTTGGAAGATTTTAAACTCAAATCTTCATGCTTGCATGGTGAATGCCTTGCCCATTAAGCCCTCATTCAAAATCAAGACATTTTATTTCATTAGTATATATCCAAAAGAACAAAGAGGAATGTATACATATTGTGTGTTAAGGGTTTTATAAGGAAAATCAAATGTTTTATTTAATAAACAGAATAAATGCATCAGGTACCTTTTTCTTCTGTATTTTATGTCTAAGGGTTAGCGTGTGACTTTCACCCATTCTCACAGTAAAAGAGAGTCTGGTGAATTCAAATACAGCTTTGCTCTCGATTTCATCTTTTTATTGATTAGGGTTCTGAGAAACCAAATGTCTAGGAGCCTGAGACACATGGCTTCAGCAGCTTAACAATGAGCAGAATTTGATGCACTGATCAGCTCTCAAAATTTTATTCAAAAGGGTTCAAAGTCAGTGGAATCTTTTACTTCTAAATTTTAAGTTAATTTTTAAATTTTCTTGTCTGATATTTTGTTCACATAAAAACTCACAGACACTCAAATTCACCTGTGAACACATTCATCCATACTTGCCCACATGTACCCTCACACAAACTCATATTCACTCATACACAACCCTCATTTGTATGTGTACTCACACGCGCACCCCACTCATTTGAAAAAACATTGACACACATACCCTCGCATATAGACATACTCTTCCATACTCAGGAAATGTTAACCTACAGAAACCACAACAATTCTATAAAAATAGAAATGGTGATATTATCTGGAACTTTGAATTTTAAGTCAATACAATAAATATAAGAAACTAAAAGGAAAATTCAATGTTAAATTATTAAAAATAAGGTATAATTAGACATTGCTATTGTTTGATATGTTGCAGATTTCCAAACTGCAATTAAGTCTAAATATATTTACACATATATTAGAAATGTTTTATATAATGTATTTCATATATTACAAGAATCAGGAACACATAAATATTGTTAAGAGATAATTAACCAGTGTAGTCATTTTAAAAATATTATGAAATATTTATTTAAATGTTGTTCCTTGGCTTTTTCAACTCGTAGAAACTGGTTATGCTCATACACTCCTGTAGTCTCCAGTTGAGGCAAGAGGATTACAGGTTGCAGGTTAACCAGAACTACACAGTAAAACCTTGACACCCTCCCTGATAAAGAACAAAAGAAAGACTTCATGGCCGTTTATATTGCTAGCACTGAACATTCTGTCATATATCCTCCTAATTATTCTTATTATAATTCCATTACACTCATCTTTTTCTTTATAGCCACAAGTTAAGCAGCTATTTTTATCATTGCTTTGAGTTTGAATGTCCTCCCCAGCTTATATCAATGTGCAGAAATGAACAGAGAGGCACCCGTTATCAGGGTCCTGTCATTTATTTTGTCAGTTACATTCATCTTCTTCTGAGCAAGTTCGTATGAAATAGCACAGACCTATCAAAGATAAATGAGCACACAGGGCTCTCATTGTTTTCTATCTTATTACAGTAATTATAAGTTCATTTGGTGCAAAGACTTTTGATATTCTGAATTTGGAGGAAAAAATACGTATAATTATTACCAAAGACCATGTCAATTATCCATGACACAATCATTTGAGAAAGGAAAATAACTATCAGTAAATTAAAAGAATTAGTGGTAAGTTCCAATCTTCAAGAGAGAAAAGCTAATAATTATTGCCCATATTGGGTCCCTAATTGCTTGTATTTATAAAGAAAAGAAGTAGAACAAATATGCATCTTCCTATAATTGGACGAAAGACTTCTGATAGCCCAAAATATTAAACAACCAACAGGAGGCAGCCAGAGAAACTGTGGTATTGAAAATTTTTAATAAACACCATACGTAAAAGACTGAAATAAGATTTTGACTAATATAACTGAAATGCTTGTAAGGAAATCATGTAAGAGCAGTGTTTGTAATTAAATATCCTAAGGTGCACTGGATCTATGGAGAGAAAAAAAAAACAAGCAAAAGAAGTGATCTTTGAAAGAAAAATTAGGAAAGAGCCCTGAAGTGTAGTCAGGACATTGCTAACACTCCTGCTTAGAAAGCAATTGAATCTGGAAGCCTTGTCTGTCTTCTCTTGGAGTGTGGGCAGACTGAGGCCAGGCATCCAGTGGACCACTCAGGATCCACAAAAAAAACAGGAAAAGCAAAACAGTCCAATGAAAGTCTCTACAGATTGTAAAAATTATAAATAAATAAATAAATAAATAAATAAATGAGCAGCTAGAAATAACACTGGCCTAGAGACTGCTTAGAAGGTTATCAAACCACAAAAAAATAAGAGTAAAAGATTCATGACGAATGACTGTTAAGAGAAAATGAATAAATGAAAGGAAATGACTTCTGAGCTGATTTTACAAATTCATAGTCTTGCTCATTGCTCATGCGTATTATACCCTGTTGTTCTAGAAATGGTTGATGTAAAACTTCACCTATCACTCTGGCATGGCAGGGGCCTGGTGAAGGAGAAGCAGCCACCAACAGATTATTAATCAAACCTGTCACTATTTGTCTCCCACTGGAATTTAAATATACTAAGAAGGAAAGTGTGGGTCTGGAGTGAGAACAAGGGCCTACAAAGTACTGAGTGTCTACAAGTCCTAGACCATGTGATCTTAAAATGACTTCAGTATCATAATCTATTAGCCAAGATGCTAAAATGTTAACTCTTTGCTTCATTTTTTGTAGGATTTATTTGTATTTTTTAAACTTTTTATTCAATTTTTTATATATAATGTATTTTGATATTTTTCTACCTTCCAACTCCACCAGGATTTTACCAACCTACTCCAAACCATTATCTCTCAAAAAGAATAATAACTAAAGGTCAAACCAAATAAACAATGAATAAATAATAATGAGTAAAAAAAAGCTACCTATAAAATCAATAACAACAAAAACATAAAGTCAGCTTTGTGTTCGTCAACTACTCCTGCACATTTCTGGGGCTGTTCTGGGGTGCTGCCTCCTCCTAGAAAGTATGAATTGCAACTAGCTCTCTGGTTGTGGTTGGGATTGTGTTTCCACTTTCTCTTCTCCGTATTGGAATTTTGTCTGGTTTGAACTTGTAGAGGTTTCCACATGCTGCCACATCCTGCTGTTTCTGAAGGACACTGTTTCCTTGGAGTTGTTACCACCTCTAGCTCTTACAATCTGCCAACCTCTTCCATAAAATTCTATGAACCTTGAGGAAGATTGTAAGAGCCCGCTCCTACAAAGTCAGCTAGGGTTCCTGGATAGGAGATCCTGAGGCCAAAGAAAAGTCAGAAGAAATAAAAGACAAGATAGAGTCAGGAGGTCTCTCTAGTCATGCCGAAGCAGCCAAATAACCAAAAGGACAGATTGCTGTACCCTTAAAGAGAAAAATGATATGACAGGATAATATTCAAACAATAAAAATACCTCAATGAAATAATTCAAAAGAAATCTAAATAGCAACTGCAAAATATCTAGATGCTTCTCAATCAGCATCCTCCCAGGAATGCTGTTTTTACATATTTGTTACAAAACAATTTTTCCAAGAGAAGATTTATAACATATTTTAGATTTCAAAATCTATAAAAAAGGACTGTCCATACACGTTTCATTTGGAAGTTTCTAGACTAGGATGTCCTCCAGAGAAATCAAAGTAGGGTTCTTCAAAGTGAGGAGTACAAGATATGAATAAAGATAATGGAGTAAGCCCTTACATACAGCAGGTTTGAGGAGTTCAAAAGTTTACTTTCAGACATCAGCAATAAATTTTACCACAAGATAGACCATATATTAAATTAAAGGACTCATATTTTTACAAAGTCAGTGACAGCCATTAAATTTAGAAGCTCAATAAAAATATCATAATTTTATAATAAGAAAACAAACTCATGGAAGAAAGAATGTCAAGAACAAATTGTCATCATTAATATGAGCATTGTTTCAGCCATGAGTGATATGCAGCAAATTACCATAATTGAAGTTCTGCACCTGGCATTATGTTCCTGGAAGCCAACATCCTTAAGTTTCGGGCTTTTGGCCAAAATGCTGAGGACCTAAGCACTTCTGATCTCTGAACTAAGAATATTTGCATTATCCTTAAGGAAATAAATCTTGAGGATAAGATCTAAACCTATATATGAAATACATTTGTATTCCATATGTATGTTATAAGCAGAGCCAAAAGGTAACTTTCAAAACGCTATTAATAATTTCACATATTGAATAAAGATTCATGACACAAAATGCTTACCTCGGTGACTCTGGTTCTCAGAAAACTTCTGATTTCAGACTTTGATTTTGGGGTGTTCAAGTAGTGCTACCATCCACGGTCTTATGTTGGGTTTCAAATCCTAAAGGTTTAGTTTGCATATGAGGAACTATCAGTTGCATATTGGAAAACAAACCTTTTCCACTTCCATGTAACTGTCTCAGTACAGAACTCAAAGGATACACCCTTACTTCTTGTGTATTACTGTTTCTTAAAATATAATTATTTACTTATTGTTCCCTGTTTGAGACACGATCTCTCTACAGCACCCTGGATGTCCTGGAACTCACTATATCGACCAGACTGGCCTCAAAGTCAGAAATCTGCTTGCAGTACCTCCATGTGCCAAGAATAATGGTGTATGCCACCACACACAGCTCATTGTTTTAATATTTTTTGTTATTTCAATAAAATTTACATCATTTTCCCCTACACTCACCTCACTCCAAACTTTTACATATAGTATTTCTTACTTTTTTCATATACTGTTTCTCACTCCTTTTTAATAGCTTCTTTTTTATTATTATTAAATATATGCCTAAACATTATGTATCTGTGTGTATGTGTGTGTGCCTAAATACATAATACAACCTGCTTAGTCTGTATAATATTACTTTTGCTTTTGCTTTCTGGGCTGCTCACGTGGCACTGGATAACCAACTGACTTGTTCTTCACTAGACAAGACCTCACTCTAAGCATTCCTTACTTGCCCGTAGGTCTTTGTCTGGGGTTGAGGCCTGTGGTTTTCTCCCAACCATGTTAGCATGTCTGTTGGTGCCGTCCTGTTCATTTCATATTTATGTAGTCATTTTGGTTTTTTTTTGTTTTTTTTTAATTTATTTATTTATTAAAGATTTCTGTCTCTTTCCCGCCACCGCCTCCCATTTCCCTCCCCCTCCCCCAATTAAGTCCCCCCCCCCCTCAGCCCGAAAAGCAATCAGGGTTCCCTGTCCTGTGGGAAGTCCAAGGAACCCCCACCTCCATCCAGGTCTAGTAAGGTGAGCATCCCAACTGCCTAGGCTCCCACAAAGCAGTAAAAAACAAGGGCTTCTTGAATTTTGCATACAAATGGATGGAAATAGAAAACACTATCCTGAGTGAGGTAAGCCAGACCCAAAAAAAGGAACATGGGATGTACTCACTCATATTTGGTTTCTAGCCATAAACCAAGGACATTGAGCCTATAATTAGGGATCCTAGAGAAGCTAAATAAGGAGAACTCAAAGACAAACACATAGGCATCCTCCTGAATATTAACCTTCAGCAGGCGATGAAAGGAGACAGAGACAGAGACCCACATTGGAGCACCGGACAGAAATCTCAAGGTCCAAATCAGGAGCAGAAGGAGAGAGAGTACCAGCAAGGAACTCAGGACCGCGAGGGGTGCACCCACACACTGAGACAATGGGGATGTTCTACTGGGAACTCACCAAGGCCAGCTGGCCTGGGTCTGGAAAAGCCTGGGATAAAACCGGACTCTCTGAACATAGCGGACAATGAGGACTACTGAGAACTCAAGAACAATGGCAATGGGTTTATGTAGTCATTTTGAATAAACCTTATGATTATAGCTTCTGACATTTTCAGGAGACACAGTCTCACAACAAACTCCCCTTTCCTTTGCCTCTTGAAAGCTTTCTCAACTTCTTCCACAATAATTCCTGGGCCTTAGCTGCAGAAGTAGTTTTGTAGATGCATCAGGTGTGTCTTGGCTCTACCACTCTTCATTTTGGTCGGTTGTGGTTTTCTATAATGATCTTCATGTGTTGCAAGGAGAACTTTTCTTGGTGAGAGGTGAGGATTACACTTATCTAGGTGGATGCAAATGTCGCATGCATTCCTTGGCGATAACCAACAGTTCTCTAATTGTACTTAAGACAAGCTCAACAAGAGGGAAATGATGCCTGGTACCAGAAACTACCTAACCTGGCACCTGCCTACCCAGGGGTCATGAAGTTACAGGTCTTGGAGGAAAACCTATAACTGCCACTTTATTAAACCAGCATAATCCCTAACAATATCCTAATCATTCCCTTCTTGCATATAATTGAAGCAGTTTCCTTATACAGAGGCAAGATTTGTATAGCTTTGTGGTAGGACTAGTACAAGTATTCTGTTCAACTATTTGCAGTAGCAGAATTTATCCTTAACTATGTATTTTTGGTCACTCCTACACTGAAGACTTATCTATTTACTTTTCATAAATGGTTAGAGCTTTCTGGTAAACGATTTGTGATTTTTCTCCTAACTGCCTGTATGATAGATTTGTTTTGCATTCTCAGAAGCCTGTCACTATGTGGGTCACCATGGACCCACCCGACATGTGCAGCTCTTGACCATCTGCTCCGAGAGTGCCCCACACAAACCGTGCACCGTTGGAAATGCTAACGTTGGCTGTATCTGCGGCACTGATTGCACAGGCCAAGAGGAACCACGCAAGGACCCATCCAGCTTATTTTTATCCAAGTTACTCCTTTTTCTCAATTTTCCTGTGTCATGCTCCCATGAAGATCCTGGCATTCCACCTTCAATATAATCCAAATAAATCCAAAAAAGAATTATTATTTATAAACATTTTAGAAATTGTTTTCTAATGACTACTTCCGTAACACTTTGTCTCCATGACATTTTAACTTATGTAAATAACCCTGATTTTCTTCATTAAATTAATTTTAAACATTCAGAAGCCAAAGCTTTGAGACTGATGAGACTACAGAGTATATCCAAAAGCCAATGTTGGAGATTTTAGGATTCCTCACATTAAGGCAGAATAATTTTCCAAAATGTACAACTAAAGTCAAAGGTAACTTTAGGCAATATCAGGAAAATATCTACGTTTATCTTTCACATGAATTAAGATGTATAGTATTTCCCCTGCAGGCAGATAAATCTTAATTCAAATGTCTTTCAGGTGTGCTTTTAAAACCTTAAGTACGTTCTTTTCAAAACTCTAGTACCTGATAAAGAACTTTTCATTTTCATGGAATAAACTCTTTTTCATCTTATACTTTTTGTAATCTTGGCAAAAATATGATATTTAACTAGAGTCCCCTGAAGAAAATAAGACTGCCGTGTCATTGTCACAATCTTTCTCTCACATCAGAACAACACACTCTTGGAAGAAAAGAGAAAGAGCAGTGTCCCCACCCAGCAGGGATGGGATGAGCTATTGAAGCTCCCTGGTGGTCTAGGGCTAGGATTCTGATTCTCAATCTCTCTCTCTCTCTCTCTCTCTCTCTCTCTCTCTCTCTCTCTGTCACTCTCTCCCTCTCTCTCTCCCTCTCTCCCTCTCCCTTTCCCCTTCTTCTCTCACTCTCTAAAGGATTTGTCATCCACTTTAATTTTGGGGAGCACAGAATGTCCAAACCCTTCCACAAACACGTTAGAAAATCAATGGGTCTGGACACTCAAATTTTTTCTGCCTTTGTTTTCCTTATCCAAGAAGACTTATGAGTCTTCTGATGATCAGACTGGAGCCAAAGTTGAACAATTTGACGAATATGAGGCGCCACTTAAAAAAGGTCTTATTTGTGGAAAATAAAATACAATAAACAAAATAGGTTTTGAGCTCTAGGATTATCTTTAAAATATCTTTGTCTGTAGCAAAGGCTTAGAAACAGACAACCTCAGCTTTGCTTCACAAGTCTCATTTTGACATATGGTTCTCTGCATGATTCAACAGCCTGGGCAGACACCATCCGTAAGCCTCTCTGCCAGCTTGAATCAATATCATTTTGTAACACAGACACAACCATCATTCCTTTGTAAAAACACACATTAATATCGTGTCTCTTTTCCTGCCATCCTGGGTCTGTCTCACATATTTCGATACTTAATCGAACACTTCTGTTTTCTACTCGTTTTCTTAATCTCCCAAAGGAATTCAGCCAGGACAGGAACTGTGTCTTGCATAGTTTAGAATTTATCATAGATTTCAATAGTGTTAAATATATTGGTGGAAACTAAGTAACTGTTAGTTGAAAACTCTGTGGACCGTAACCCATTAAATGTATTTTAAATTGTCCTCTAATATAAGAAAAATTCCTACAACTGCAAAAATATGTGCCTCATATCCTGTATTCACAAAGACACTCAGGCTTTGTAAAGTCTAAACTGAGGGGTGTAACAAACAAGCTATGCCACTCTTAAAGGTAGGAACCCCCAAGGTCAGCATTACACCAACCTATATGGTGACAATATATCCCTGCTTATCTATTTTGTAGCTGGCAAATTTATTGTCATCTAGGGTCTCTTATGGAAACTGAACTTAAGAAAAAGAAGAGAATGCAATAAATAGCACATTGCCCTTATTAAGTAGCAAATTCCATGGCAAAGCTGTTAGCTTAAGATGTGTGTATCTCAGCAGACAGAAAATGAAGATATTAACAAAAGAATAGCAGCCCAAAAGAAAAAAGGTACTCTGACCTAAGAATAAATTATGCCTATATATTCAACGTTAGTTTTTATTTACTGAGTGAGAATGTATTCTGTTTGAGAATCTTTACAGAAATCTAATTGCAAAGCACCCTCCAGGACTTATTATTAATAGAGATTTAACACTACCATTGCCACCTGATTGTGCAGCTAGAATAGAGAACAGATAGGCAGGGTCTTCAAAGTGACTGCAGGGGTTTTGTGTGCTTCTTCTTGAAACTTTTCATACTGGTCCTTCTCTTAACTTGGGTACTTCTATTTTGATGTAGTGTTTACATGTATTCTTCCTTCAAGGAAGCTGTTAGTAGTTTCTGTGTAATATGACCTAACGTTTCATAATGAGCAGGTTTGTGCTTACTCCAACACTGTCTCAGTCCCCTGAGCGACTCTCCTGTCTGATAATACTTTCTGGGGACTTCTCTTTTCTCCTTATTCTCTCTTTTCTCCTTATTCTCTCTCTCTCTCTCTCTCTCTCTCTCTCTCTCACACACACACACACACACACACACACCCTCTCACTCATTATTCCTCTGTTCATCCTTCCATCTGTGATACTTTTTTTTTTTTTTTTTTTTTTTTTTTTATTTTAAATAATTTTTTTTATTAAGAAAAGAAGAAAAAAAACATAAACAAAAAACAGGTTTCCACCTCCTCCCAGCCTCCCATTTCCCTCCCCCTCCTCCCACCCTTCTCCCCCTCCTCCCACCCTTCTACCCCTCCCCCCACTCCTCTCCCCCTCCCTCTCCAGTCCACAGAGCAGTCCAGGTTCCCTGCCCTGTGGTAAGTCCTAGGTCCTCCCCCCTCCGTCCATATCTAGGAAGGTGAACATCCAAACTGGCTAGGCTTCCACAAAGCCAGCACATTAAGTAGGATCAAAACCCCGTGCCATTGTCCTTGGCGTCTCATCAGCCCTCATTGTTCGCCATGTTCAGAGAGTCCGGTTTTATCCCATGCTTTTTCGGTCACAGTCCAGCTGGCCTTGGTGAGCTCCCAGTAGATCAGCTCCACTGTCTCAGTGGGTGGGTGCACGCCTCGTGGTCCCGACTTCTTTGCTCAAGTTCTCCCTCCTTCTGCTCCTCATTGGGACCTTGGGAGCTCAGTCCAGTGCTCCAGTGTGGGTCTGTCTCTGTCTCCATCCATCACCAGATGAAGGTTCTATGATGATATGCAAGATATTCGTCAGTATTGCTCTCGGATAGGGTCATTTCAGGTTCCCAATCCTCAGCTACCCAAGGAACTAACTGGGAACCTCATGTTGGGCACTTGGGAGCCCCTCTAGGGTCAAATCTCTTGCTCACCCTAAAGTGGTTCCCTTAACTAAGAATTGTGGTTCCGTGCTCCCCTATCCACCTTTCCTTTATCCCAATTCTCCTGATTCCCCAAATCCCCCCTCCTTCCCTTCTACCTTTTCTCTCCCCATCTCCCCTTACCCCCATCCCACCCCACCCCCAAGATCCTAATTTTCTCCCCGGCAATTGGGTCTACTTCCCTTAGCCAAGAGGATAACTATATGTTTTTCCTTGGGTTCACCTTCTTACTTAGCTTCTTTAGGTTCACCTATTGTAGACTCCGTGGCGCTAATTTATGGCTAGAAACCAATTATGAGCGAGTACATCCCATGTTCATCTTTTTGGGTCTGGGACACCTCACTCAGGATAGTGTTTTCTATTTCCATCCATTTGCCTGCAAAATTCGAGAAGTCATTGTTTTTTACCGCAGCGTAGTACTCTAGCGTGTATATATTCCATACTTTCTTCATCCATTCTTCCATTGAAGGGCATCTAGGTTGTTTCCAGGTTCTGGCTATTACAAATAATACAGCTATGAACATAGTTGAACAAATGCTTTTGTCATATGATAGAGCATCTCTTGGGTATATTCCCAGGAGTGGTATTGCTGGGTCCAGGGGTAAGTTGATCCCGAATTTCCTGAGAAACCGAAACACTGACTTCCACAGTGGTTGCACAAGATGGGATTCCCACCAGCAATGGATGAGGGTACCCGTTCCTCCACAGCCTCTCCAGCAAAGGTTATCCTTGGTGTTTTTGACTTTAGCCATTCTGACAGGTGTAAGATGATATCTCAAAGTTGTTTTGATTTGCATTTCCCTGATTGCTAAGGAAGTTGAGCACGACTTTAAGTGTCTTTTGGCCATTTGAACTTCCTCTGCTGAGAATTCTCTGTTCAGTTCAGTGCCCCATTTTTTAATTGGGTTAATTAGCATTTTAAAGTCTAGTTTCTTGAGTTCCTTATATATTTTGGAGATCAGACCTTTGTCTGTTGTGGGGTTGGTGAAGATCTTCTCCCAATCAGTAGGTTGCCTTTGTGTCTTATTGACTATGTCCTTTGCTTTACAGAAGCTTCTCAGTTTAAGTAGGTCCCATTTATTCAATGTTGCCCTTAATGTCTGTCCTTCTGGGGTTATACATAGGAAGCGATCTCCTGTGCCCAGCTCCTGTAGGGTACTTCCCACTTTCTCTTCTATCAGGTTCAGTGTGTTCGGGCTGATATTGAGGTCTTTAATCCATTTGGACTTGAGTTTTGTGCACGGTGATAGATAAGGGTCTATTTTCATTCTTCTACAAGATGACATCCAGTTGTGCCAGCACCATTTGTTGAAGATGCTTTCTTTCTTCCATTTTATACTTTTAGCTCCTATATCAAAAATCAGGTGTTCATAGGTTTGTGGGATAAAATCCGGGTCTTCTATACGATTCCATTGGTCGACTTCTCTGTTTTTATGCCAGTACCACACTGTTTTCATTACTGTAGCTCTGTAATAGAGTTTGAAGTCAGGGATGGTAATGCCTCCAGAAGATCCTTTATTGTATAGGATTGTTTTGGCTATCCTGGGTTTTTTGTTTTTCCATATAAAGTTGATTATTGTCCTCTCCAGATCTGTGAAGAATTTTGATGGGATCTTGATGGGGATTGCATTGAATCTATAAATAGCCTTTGGTAGAATTGCCATTTTTACTATGTTGATCCTACCAATCCAAGAGCAAGGGAGGTCCATCCATTTTTTGGTATCCTCTTCAATTTCTTTCTTCAATGCCTTAAAGTTCTTGTCAAATAGATCTTTCACTTCCTTGGTTAGATGTACCCCAAGATATTTTATGCTGTTTTTGGCTATTGTGAATGGTGAAGCTTCTCTGATTTCCCTCTCTGCTTCCATATCCTTTGTGTATAAGAGGGCGACTGATTTTTTGGAGTTGATCTTGTATCCTGCCACATTACTAAAGCTGTTTATCAGCTGTAGGAGTTCTTTGGTGGAGTTTTTGGGGTCGCTTATGTACACTATCATATCATCTGCAAATAACGAAAGTTTAACTTCTTCCTTTCCAATTCGAATCCCCTTGATTCCATTATGTTGTCTTATTGCTATTGCTAGAACTTCAAGCACTATATTGAAGAGGTATGGGGAGAGTGGACAGCCTTGTCGTGTTCCTGAGTTAAGTGGGATGGCTTTGAGTTTCTCTCCGTTTAATTTGATGTTAGCTGTCGGCTTGCTGTATATAGCTTTTATTATATTTAGGTATGACCCTTGTATCCCTAATCTCTCCAAGACTTTTAACATAAATGGATGTTGAATTTTGTCAAATGCTTTTTCAGCATCTAATGAAATGATCATATGGTTTTTTTCTTTCAGTTTATTTATATGCTGGATTACATTGATAGATTTTCGTATGTTGAACCAGCCCTGCATCTCAGGAATGAAGCCTACTTGATCATAATGGATAATTTTTCGGATGTGTTCTTGGATTCGATTTGCCAGTATTTTGTTGAGGATTTTTGCGTCGATATTCATGAGTGAGATTGGCCTGTAGTTCTCTTTCCTGGTTGAGTCTTTGAGTGGTTTTGGTATCAGAGTAATTGTGGCTTCATAAAAGGAGTTTGGTAATGACCCTTCTGTTTCTATCTTGTGGAGTACATTAAGGAGTATAGGTATTAGATCTTCTTGGAAGATCTGGTAGAATTCCGCATTGAAACCATCTGGTCCTGGGCTTTTTTTGGTAGGGAGGTTTTTGATAACCTCTTCTAATTCTTCGCGACTAACAGGTCTATTTAGATTGTTCACCAGGTCCTGATTTAACTTTGGTATATGATATTTATCTAAAAAAGTATCCATTTCCTTTACATTTTCCAATTTTGTGGCATATAGGCTTTTGTAGTAAGATCTAATGATTCTCTGAATTTCCTCTGTGTCTGTGGTTATGTCCCCCTTTTCATTTCTGATCTTATTAATTTGCAAATTCTCTCTCTGCCGTTTGATTAGCTTGGATAGTGGCTTGTCAATCTTGTTGATTTTCTCCAGGAACCAGCTTTTTGTTTCATTGATTTTTTGTATTGTTTTCTGTGTTTCTATTTTGTTGATTTCAGCCCTCATTTTGATTATTTCCAGTCTTCTACTCCTCCTAGGTGAGTCTGCTTCTTTTTTTTCTAGAGCTTTCAGGTGGGCTGTTAAGTCTCCAATGTGAGCTTTCTCTGTTTTCTTTAAGTGGGCACTTAGTGCTATGAACTTTCCTCTTAGGACTGCTTTCATAGTGTCCCATAAGTTTGAGTATGTTGTTTCTTTATTTTCATTGAATTCCAGGAAGACTTTAATTTCTTTCTTTATTTCTTCCTTAATCCAGCTATGGTTCAATAGTTGACTGTTCAGTTTCCATGATTTTGTATGCTTTCTGGGGGTAGCATTATTGTTGAATTCTAACTTTAATCCATGGTGATCTGATAAGACACAGGTGGTTACTAATATTTTTTTGTAACTGTGGATGTTTGCTTTGTTACCGACTATGTGGTCGATTTTCGAGAAGGTTCCATGAGCTGCAGAGAAGAAGGTATATTCTTTCCTATTTGGATGGAATGTTCTATAGATGTCTGTTAAGTCCATTTGATTCATTACCTCCACTAATTCTCTTATTTCTCTGTTAGGTTCCTGTCTGATTGACCTGTCCATTGGTGAGAGAGGAGTGTTGAAGTCTCCTACTATTAGTGTGTGCGGTTTGATGGCTGCCTTGAATTTTAGCAATGTTTCTTTTATGTACGTGGGTGCTTTTATATTAGGGGCATAGATGTTCAGGATTGAGACTTCATCCTGATGAACTGTTCCTGTTATGAGTATAAAATGCCCCTCTCCATCTCTTCTGATTGATTTAAGTTTAAAGTCAACTTTGTTAGAGATTAGTATGGCCACACCTGCCTGTTTCTTAGGTCCATTTGCTTGATAGGTCTTTTCCCAGCCCTTTACTCTGAGTAGGTGCCTGTCTTTGTGGTTGAGGTGTGTTTCTTGTAAACAGCAGAATGTTGGATCCTGTTTTCTTATCCAATCTCTTAGCCTGTGCCTTTTTATAGGTGAGTTGAGTCCATTGACATTAAGTGATATTAATGACCAGTGGTTGTTAACTCCTGTCATTTTTTTTTAGTCGTAGAGTTTGTGTGTTTCCCTTCTTTGTTTTGTGTTGGTGAAGGGTCTCTAGATGTCTGAGTTATTGTGGTCATTGTTGGACTCCTTGGTTAGTGATTTTCCTTCAATTACTTTCTGTAAGGCTGGATTTGTGGCTGCATATTGTTTAAATTTGTTTTTATCCTGGAAAATTTTATTTTCTCCATTTATAGTGAATGAAAGCTTGGCTGGGTATAGTAATCTGGGCTTGCACCCATGGTCTCTCAGTTTCTGCAGTACATCTATCCAGGACCTTCTGGCTTTCATGGTTTCCATGGAGAAGTCAGGTGTAAGTCTGATAGGTTTACCTTTATAAGTAATTTGGCCTTTTTCCTTTGCAGCTCTTAATATTCTTTCCTTATTCTGTATGCTTTGTGTTTTGATAATTATATGGCGAGGGGATGTTTTTTTTTGATCCAGCCTATTCGGTGTTCTGTATGCTTCTTGCACCTTCATAGGAAAATCTTTCCGTAGGTTGGGAAAGTTTTCTTCTATAATTTTATTAAATAGATTTTCTGGACCATTGAGCTGCCCTTCTTCTCCTTCTTCTACTCCTATTATTCTTAGGTTTGGTCTCTTTATTGTGTCCCATATTTCCTGAATGTTTTGTGATGAGAGTTTGTTGGACTTGCTGTTTTCTTTGATCAGTGTGTTTATTTTCTCTATGGTATCTTCAGAATCCGAGAGTCTTTCTTCTATCTCTTGTATTCTGCTGGTTATGCTTGTTTCTGTAGTCTCTATTCGTTTACCTAGATTTTCCATGTCCAGACGGCCCTCTGTTTGTGTTTTCTTCTTTGCCTCCATTTCAGTTTTCAGGTCTTGAACTGTTTCCATTATCTGTTTGATTGTTTTTCCTTGGTTTTCTAGGGTATCATTCACTGATTTATTCAATTCTTCAAACTTTCTGTTATATTTCTCATCCATTTCTATAAGGGCGTTTTTTACATGCTGTTTAAGGGTGTCAATCACTTTCATGAAGTCAATCTTTTCTCCTTCCTCTTGATTAAGGGGTTCTTGTCCTCCCGTTGTGGGGTCGCTTGTTTCTGGTAGCTTCATGTTGCTTTTCAGCTTGTTGGGCGAATTCTTGCCTTGACGTCGGCCCATCTCTTCTTCCAAATGCTCCCTATGGATCTTCTTTTACCGGATTAGGTCTCCTTGCCTACCAAACGCTGTCTCTCCCCAATGTTGGCTCTCCCAATGCTGGGTCTCCCCAATGCTGGGTCTCCTGGCGCCGAAAGATCAGGCCTCCGTGCTGGTTGGGCAGCTCGCAGACAAAGCGCCTACCCCGCTTGGTGCAGGCAGGCCACTGGAACTGCTGCCCGCCCGGGAGCCCCGGGTACTCGGACCCAGCGCCCAGATAGGCTGCGCTGGGCGATGCCACGCGCCAAAAGAGGGTAGTGGGGGTGAAGTGGGGAGGGCTCTGGACGGAAGCTGGGTGGGCCAGGAAGAATGAGGCAGCACCCGGGGAGTAGAGGCCCTGCAGAGAGCCCAAGCAGGACAGGGGGCCAAGAAACCCCCGAGCTCCCCGTCCCAGGCTGGCGCCGTGGGCCAGAAACTCACCCCAATGCTGGGTCTCCTGGCGCCGAAAGATCAGGCCTCCGTGCTGGTTGGGCAGCTTGCAGACAAAGCGCCTACCCCGCTTGGTGCAGGCAGGCCACAGAAACAAAGGAACTGCTGCCCGCCCGGGAGCCCCGGGTACTCGGACCCAGCGCCCAGATAGGCTGCGCTGGGCGATGCCACGCGCCAAAAGAGGGTTGTGGGGGCGAAGTGGGGAGGGCTCTGGACGGAAGCTGGGTGGGCCAGGAAGAAAGAGGCAGCACCCGGGGAGTAGAGGCCCTGCAGAGAGCCCAAGCAGGACAGGGGGCCAAGAAACCCCCGAGCTCCCCGTCCCAGGCTGGCGCCGTGGGCCAGAAACTCACCCCAATGCTGGGTCTCCTGGCGCCGAAAGATCAGGCCTCCGTGCTGGTTGGGCAGCTCGCAGACAAAGCGCCTACCCCGCTTGGTGCAGGCAGGCCACAGAAACAAAGGAACTGCTGCCCGCCCGGGGGCCCCGGGTACTCGGACCCAGCGCCCAGATAGGCTGCGCTGGGCGATGCCACGCGCCAAAAGAGGGTAGTGGGGGCGAAGTGGGGAGGGCTCTGTACGGAAGCTGGGTGGGCCAGGAAGAAAGAGGCAGCACCCGGGGAGTAGAGGCCCTGCAGAGAGCCCAAGCAGGACAGGGGGCCAAGAAACCCCCGAGCTCCCCGTCCCAGGCTGGCGCCGTGGGCCAGAAACTCACCCCAATGCTGGGTCTCCTGGCGCCGAAAGATCAGGCCTCCGTGCTGGTTGGGCAGCTCGCAGACAAAGCGCCTACCCCGCTTGGTGCAGGCAGGCCACAGAAACAAAGGAACTGCTGCCCGCCCGGGAGCCCCGGGTACTCGGACCCAGCGCCCAGATAGGCTGCGCTGGGCGATGCCACGCGCCAAAAGAGGGTAGTGGGGGTGAAGTGGGGAGGGCTCTGGACGGAAGCTGGGTGGGCCAGGAAGAATGAGGCAGCACCCGGGGAGTAGAGGCCCTGCAGAGAGCCCAAGCAGGACAGGGGGCCAAGAAACCCCCGAGCTCCCCGTCCCAGGCTGGCGCCGTGGGCCAGAAACTCACCCCAATGCTGGGTCTCCTGGCGCCGAAAGATCAGGCCTCCGTGCTGGTTGGGCAGCTCGCAGACAAAGCGCCTACCCCGCTTGGTGCAGGCAGGCCACAGAAACAAAGGAACTGCTGCCCGCCCGGGAGCCCCGGGTACTCGGACCCAGCGCCCAGATAGGCTGCGCTGGGCAATGCCGCGCGCCAAAAGAGGGTTGTGGGGGCGAAGTGGGGAGGGCTCTGGACGGAAGCTGGGTGGGCCAGGAAGAAAGAGGCAGCACCCGGGGAGTAGAGGCCCTGCAGAGAGCCCAAGCAGGACAGGGGGCCAAGAAACCCCCGAGCTCCCCGTCCCAGGCTGGCGCCGTGGGCCAGAAACTCACCCCAATGCTGGGTCTCCTGGCGCCGAAAGATCAGGCCTCCGTGCTGGTTGGGCAGCTCGCAGACAAAGCGCCTACCCCGCTTGGTGCAGGCAGGCCACAGAAACAAAGGAACTGCTGCCCGCCCGGGGGCCCCGGGTACTCGGACCCAGCGCCCAGATAGGCTGCGCTGGGCGATGCCACGCGCCAAAAGAGGGTAGTGGGGGCGAAGTGGGGAGGGCTCTGTACGGAAGCTGGGTGGGCCAGGAAGAAAGAGGCAGCACCCGGGGAGTAGAGGCCCTGCAGAGAGCCCAAGCAGGACAGGGGGCCAAGAAACCCCCGAGCTCCCCGTCCCAGGCTGGCGCCGTGGGCCAGAAACTCACCCCAATGCTGGGTCTCCTGGCGCCGAAAGATCAGGCCTCCGTGCTGGTTGGGCAGCTCGCAGACAAAGCGCCTACCCCGCTTGGTGCAGGCAGGCCACAGAAACAAAGGAACTGCTGCCCGCCCGGGAGCCCCGGGTACTCGGACCCAGCGCCCAGATAGGCTGCGCTGGGCGATGCCACGCGCCAAAAGAGGGTAGTGGGGGTGAAGTGGGGAGGGCTCTGGACGGAAGCTGGGTGGGCCAGGAAGAATGAGGCAGCACCCGGGGAGTAGAGGCCCTGCCCATCTGTGATACTTTTAGAATGTCTTTCTTCTTTTTTTATTTTTCATTCTGAGTGTTGTCTCTCTATTTGATCTTTTAAACCCTCTATTTATACCTTCTATTTGAACTTTTGTTCTTCCAGAGTCTTATTTTTACTGTCTAATTCTCCATGTTGGTTTCTATTTGGGCCTCTTTTTTTTTTTTCAGTTGGTTAGTTGTGGTTTTTTGTTTGTTTGATGTTTTCATTTGTTTTGTTTTGTAATATTTTGGGTGTGTGTGAATTTTTCCTTTTGTTTTGCTTCTTTGTTTTCACATTTTTCATCTTTCCACAAACAAGGAAGGCCTCCTTTAATTTTTAAACTTATCTCTGTTGATCACTCTCTTTTTACAATTTCTTCCTAGTCACTATGGTCAGAGTTGTTTACAAGACAGTTTCTTTTATTCATCTACAAATTTCTTTCTTATTTAAGAATACGTCATGAAAAAAATACTTGTAAGAACTTTTGTATGCAATATTTATATACTACAATGTGCAAAGTTTTCCTGTATACTTTGATTGTCAATATACCACTTCTACTAACTCATATTATATATGCTACAGAATACATATGATATATGTATTTTATATATATTATGCTACAGAATATGATTTAACATAGAATGCGATAGAATGCTGTAGAAACAGATGCTCCATAATACTCATTAGGGAAAAGCATAAAGCATAAAATATCCTTTCATGCTCATTGTAGGCACTTTTTTTAAAAAACATTTTTGTTCAAACTATCTATAGTTGATGAGACTACACACATGAGATTCATGGACAGGAGGACTAACTGCAATTAGTATGCTGGATTATGAGAAATTTCCAAACCCTACATTCAGCTTAGCTACAAACTTAGTTCCCTTCGCCTCACAGAAGTTTTCAGCAAACAGAACATTCTAGAACTGGAATTAGCATATAGTCATTTTAGTTGCTAGTCTATCCCATATTTTCCGTATGCCAACGTCCTTTTGTGCAGATTTCCATTATTTGTTCTATCAGAGATTGGAAGAAAGGGGTCATTTTGTAAGGCATGTGATTAATATCTGAACTAGGTTCTTTTTTTTTTTCTCTCTCTCTCTCTCTGTCTTTTTGTTTTTGTTCTTTTGAGACAGGGTTTCTTTATGATCTCTGGTACTCCTAAAACTCACTCTGTAGACCAGACTGGCCTCGCAATCACAGAGATCTGCTTGCCTCTGCCTCCCTAGTGTGGAGATTAAAAGTGTGTGGCGCCCTCACCTGGCTGAACTGGAGTTCTTTAAATCACAGCTATTTAAAACACTCTCTTCTGGGGAATTATTTTGGTGCTGAAAACCTCTTTGGCAAGTCTTTGTAATGAAAATGCTTGCTCTTATTTTATTAGCAAACATGTTCCCCAAAACATGTTCTAACACAGAGAAACATTATCTTTTTTTTTTTTTTTTGATTTTCCGAGACAGGGTTTCTCCATAACTTTTTTTGGTTCCTGTCCTGGAACTAGCTCTCAAACTCACAGAGATCCGCCTTCCTCTGCCTTCCTAGTGCTGGGATTAAAGGAATACGCCACCACCGCCCGGCCAGAAACATTATTCTGCAATCCACAAAGAAAAGCCTTCTGGGGTTTGTATTAGACATCTCCCTTCTCCCAAAAACTCATTTTTCACAATAAATCCATGAAATGTACAATAACCTATATTATCTCCCCTTCATCAAGCACAAACCAAGCTCCAGACATTTTCATCTTTGTAATGCAGCAAGACTTTAATACCTACGACTGTTTTCAGACAAGCTTCTTCACAGGGATTGGTGGACCACATTTCTATTCTACAAGAAATATGGAGAAACTCTTGGTCCTTTTATTTACACTGCCCTTAATAACCTGGAACTTTCTTCTAGAATGGCACATCATGGTAGTAACTTAGCTCTCAACTCTGCTATCAGATAGTTTTTAGTGCCTTTGTTGCTGAGCAAAGTCAAGATCGCATATTTTTTTTATATTTTTCCTATATTAGTTGAAAATTACATAAAGAACAAAAGTTCAAATGGAGGTTGTAATGGTTCATAATGAATAATTTATGATAAACTCACCACTGGAAGTTTGCTGATCCACTTTTGATACCTAGTTTCCATAACAGGTTACAAAGAGCAACTAGATCGGCAAAGTTGTTTTCTTAATAAAAACCCAAGTGGTTACTTCTTTTTACACCTACATGGTTCACCGTTCAAATTTGTCACCTGGATAAGTCAGAAAAAGAATCACCAAGTACTGTGCTTACTGACAAAACATCCTTAAGGATACCAGGTGAAGAAAATAATATAATGCGGCAATTTCGAGACATTTGCTAAACTGGCAAAAATAAAATATATTTGTCCAGAAATTTAAAGGGATTAAAAGATCCTTTCTTCCTTTTTATTTTTCTTCATAGTGAAAATTAACTATAAGATTCTATATCTGGAAACTTATATTTCTAAATTTTTCTAGTACTAGCCTCATTTGCAGGGTAGTTATAATTCACTTATTGAATTCTTACTTCAATAATTACTTACTAAATATTCATCATGTGTGATACACCATCTTAAACATTTGGATATAGATACAAAAGACACAAAACATGCTGCACTGAATGGAATAAAATTAGAGTGCTTAAACAGTAGTAAATTCATACATAGATGAACTAAGGTAGAGAAAGAGAAATTTTATGTGTAACTTTGAAGAAGAGAATGAAGAAAATAGAAGAAGAAATACATCCCAGGAAAGAATACCATGAGCCCAAGCGTGGTTTTTTTTTTTTTTTATTGAGAAAAAAAAATTTCCGCCTCCTCCCAGCCTCCCACTCCTCCCCCCCTCCCTCTCCATTCCAAAGAGCAGTCAGGGTTCCCTGCCCTGTGGAAAGTCCAAAGTCCTCCCCTCTCCATCCTGGTCTAGGAAGGTGAACATCCAAACTGGCTAGGTTCCCACAAAGCCAGAACATGAAGTAGGATCAAAACCCCGTGCCATTGTTCGTGGCTTCTCAGCAGCCCTCATTGTTCGCCATATTCAGAGAGTCCGGTTTTATCCCATGCTTTTTCAGTCACAGTCCAGCTGGCTTTGGTGAGCTCCCAATAGATCAGCTCCACTGTCTCCGTGGGTGGGTGCACCCTCTTGGTCCTGACTTCCTTGCTCATCTTCTCCCTCCTTCTGTTCCTCTTTGGGACTTTGGGAGCTCAGTCCAGTGCTCCAGTGTGGGTCTCTGTCTCTATCTCCATCCATTGCCAGATGAAGGTTCTATGGTGATATGCAAAATATTCATCAGTATGGCTATAGGATAAGATCATTTCAGGTTCCCTATCTTCAGCTGTCCCAGGAACTAACTGGGGACCTTGCCTTGGGCACCTGGAAACCCCTCTAGGTCCAAGTCTCTTGCCAACCCTAAGATGGCTTCCTTAATTAAGATATGTGCTTCCCTGCTCCCCTATCCAACCTTCCTTTATCCCAATCATCCCGTTGCCCCAAGTTCTCCCCATCCTACCCTTCTCACTTTTCTCTCCCCATCTCCCCTTACCCCCCTCCCACCCCACCCTTAAGATCCCGATTTTTTCCCTAGCAATCTTGTCTACTTCCCCTACCCAGGAGGATAGCTTTATGTTTTTCTTTGGGTTCACCTTCTTATTTAGCTTCTTTAGGATATCAAATTATAGACTCACTGACCTTTATTTATGGCTAGAAACCAATTATGAGTGAGTACATCCCATGTTCAGCTTTTTGGGTCTGGGTTACCTCACTCCTGATACTATTTTCTATTTCCATCCATTTGCATGCAAAATTTGAGAAGTCATTGTTTTTTACCGCTGAGTAGTACTCTAATGTGTATATATTCCACACTTTCTTCATCCATTCTTCCATTGAAGGACATCTAGGTTGTTTCCAGGTTCTGGCTATTACAAATAATGCTGCTATGAACATAGTTGAACAAATGCCCTTGTCATATGATCAGGCATCTCTTGGGTATATTCCCAGGAGTGGTATTGCTGTTTCCAGGGGTAGGTTGATCCCGAATTTCCTGGGAAACCGAAACACTGCTTTCCAAAGTGGTTGCACAAGTTTGCATTCCCACCAGCAATGGATGAGGGTACCCCTTCCTCCACAACCTCTCCAGCAGAGGCTATCATTGGTGTTTTTGATTTTAGCCAATCTGACAGGTATAAGATGATATCTCAAAGTTGTTTTGATTTGCATTTCCCTGATCGCTAAGGAGGTTGAGCATGACCTTAAGTGTCTTTTGGCCATTTGAACTTCTTCTGTTGAGAATTCTCTGTTCAGATCAGTGCCCCATTTTTTAATTGGGTTAATTAGCATTTTAAAGTCTAGTTTCTTGAGTTCTTTATATATTTTGGAGATCAGACCTTTGTCTGTTGTGGGGTTGGTGAAGATCTTCTCCCAGTCAGTGGGTTGCCTTTTTGTCTTAGTGACAGTGTCCTTTGCTTTACAGAAGCTTCTCAGTTTTAGTAGGTCCCATTTATTCAGTGCAACAACAAATTCTCATCACAAAACAGCCAAGCGTGGGTTTTAAAATAAAGCCTGGGAGCTTTCAAAGACTCCATGAATAATAAGAAAGGATATAGGAGACAGCAGTCTTTAAGGAAGCTACACAGAAGTCGTGGAGCTGATTTTTATAAACCTTACATTCTGCAAAGGTACATCCAGAATACTCTAGTCTGTGAGTGGTCCAGAGATGAAAGAAGTTTAAAGGGTGGGAACAGTAAGATCAGAAATGTCCTAAAAGCTAGCCCTGTGACATGAGAATGGATGTTCTGACAATGCAGATTAACTAATGACTTAAGCAATCTGCTTAATCACTCACTCCTTCATGAAGTATTTAGTTAGTGCTTCTCTATATACCTATGATGGAGTCACATTCAAACAAACCCACTGCAAGTTAAAAATACACACAACATACATAACATTATATAACTCAGCAACAGCCGACTCCAGAATACCATATATTTGCTTTCATGATTTGTGACTGATGTGGATATCCCAATAATCTGTAAAAGAGAAAAAAATGATATATGATTTGCCTATATTGTTTTATTGCATAAAGTACTGAGGGCTTGTAAGGGAAAGTACGGTAGTTGGGCACTATTTTGTATATCCCAGCATACACTAGGAACACAGGTACAAGGGTGAAGAAAATACTAAGACTCTCCTATGAGCAACACACAGTTTAACAGAAGAACAATGAATATATTGTGTTAGGTAATCAGAGCAATGGAATAAAATAGTTGATAACAGGAATTGCTATGCTGGTTTAAGCAACAGAGGAAAGTGTTGCTTGGAGTAGGACACATGAACTACTTCCTCAGGTCAGCCTGGAACTTTTGAAAATGTAAATTCCAAGACTCCAACCTTAACTCAAGGGATGATAGGATAGGATTTTCTAAAAGTGGGATCAGTGATTTAGTATCTGTGTCTCTATGTGTTTGGGTGTGTGTGTGTTGTGTGTGTGTGTGTTCTGTGTGTGTCTATATGTATCTATGTGTGTATTTGTGTGTGTGTTATATGTGTGTGTTTGCCTTTGTATGTGTGTCAGTGTACATCTCTGTGTGTGTGTCTCTGTTTGTATCTATGTGGGAGTATCTATGTGTGTATGCATGTACCTCTGTGGTGTGTGTGTGTCTTCCTGTTGTTTTGAAGAGTCCCATAGTAAATTAGGGTCCAGTGCAGTCAGTTGTCAATATGGTAATGGAGAGGAATTGACAGCCTAATAATGAATTCACCATTTATTCAGAATAGAGATAATGTACTCCTAAAGGGCAGCATGCCATCAGTAACAATACTACGTATAGACAAGTGAGTTTATTTTAACACACACCCCAAGACAGTGTTAGCCAAGCAGAAGTTTGAAAACAGGAGTTAAGATGAAGTGACTGGAAGGATACTGAACAGTAGAAAGAATATCTGGACGATAAGGACAGCAAGAATGGGGATATTCAAAGGCTTTTAGAATTCAGGATCAAAAAGACAGCAGGAAAATGCATCTTACTGACTTGATTAAATAGTCAGTTGCCAAATAATAATTTAATATACAAGATAAACAAATTCATGGAGAATTTAACAATTTATAATGCCTGGATTTATTACTCTTCCTCACATAAAAACATTTTGCATTCCAACTGAAGATTTCTTAGGAATAAATCAGCGAATGTAAAAATTGAAGTCCATGACAGGTGGAGAAAAAATATTTTAGGCTGGTACAAACAATTATGATGAAAGTGAGTTATAATACCTAGATGAAACACCAGGAAGATAATTTAATTCTGGGTGGGGGTGATTACAACTTCCATATTTCAGACCAAATGCTAGTCCAAGAGCATGGATATTTTTATGCTAAATATTTGAGTTCTTCTGGGAATATAGCAAATGTTGAAAGAAAATTAATAAACAACACATGATCCTAGCAGGGTGAAGAAGGACACTTAAAAGAAATCCCACACTAGCTCAGAATTGAGAATAATAGATGGTTATTTATTTAGGGGTAGACTCATAAATCAATATCCTCTGCTGGAATGGAGAACAATAACCGAATCCCACAGACAGAAAAAGAGGCCAGATGCATGCATTACATTGGCATAAATTGTATAAGAGGCCATACCCCAGTAGGCAGGTAACAAGGGCTACTAGCTGCAGTATTTCCTACAGCACCTTCCATTTTTATTTAAATAAGAGAGTTCTAAACCTAATACAAAATTATATACAATAAGAACAAATATCCTATTCTAACTAGTTTAAATCTTGTGTAATAAATAACTTGGCCAAGTCATGAGAGGAAAGTAATTACAACTATCTATTCTTCAACCCCATCGAAGATCCGAGAAGGGAAATAATATTGAGTAAGCAGGAAGTGCAATCAAGCAAGTTCCAAAATGTGCAACAAATGACAGAGACAACTGGCTAGCTGTGCCATCACCCAAAGTCTCATTTGCAACACTGAGGCAATCAACAGTTGTTGAGGCATCGGCAATTCCTTGCCCAAATGCCAGTTTTGCCAAGAAGAAAACAAGCTCCAAGCCAAGTGTCTTTGTTGCTCAACATTTTCTCGGGAATAGATCGGTGATGCCAAGAGCAATCATGTCTCACTTTAACAGAACCCTAAGTTATTTAAATGTCATATTCTACAGCTATTTGATGTGGTTGAAGATTACCTATATATGTAGAATACAATCTCTATGTATCTAAGGAACCTGATTAGTTTAACTATGACAAACATAGATGACTATTGATCTATAATTCTTAGTACCTATATAACTTAAAGACTAAGACTTTATATTAGAATATTATACAATAATCATCTGTGCAACAATGAGGGCAAAGACCTCAAAATGTAAACAATGTATAAGTACCTTGATTAGAGGTAGAAATGTAGAAGCATGCATGCATACAATATGACAAAGGTATACAAATATGGTGGAATAACACAGGAACATATTCAATATAATTTAAGTTTGTGTCAATAAACAAGAATCTGTACCAATGTAAATTGCCTATAAATAATAGGGTAACTTAAGGGCTACTGGCTGTAGGATTTCCTACAGCATCAGAGCCTTCATTAATCTAAACATTCAACTATCTATTTTTAAAATAGAGAGAGTTGGAATATAGGGCCTTATGATGATCACTCTAAAACAATTTTTTGACAAGCTTAAGAAAGACTTCCTTGGAAATAGAAAGTGTTTGCTTTTCACATGCCCCAACTGAGTTTTCTACTCCCAAAGATTTCTATCGAGAGGAATAATGTTGAGTATTAACCCAATGTTTTTAGGACCTGCCTATGCAGGATTAAAAACTAAAAAAAAAAAAAAATGCTGGCTCTAAATTCATTCTTCTTCTGTATGCCATGCTGCAGTGGTTTCCGCAGTACCAATGGTTGCTCTTTCTAATTCCTAAAGGCAAATGTCATTTTATGACCATTAGTATACAATATTTCCATGGATAGTATTCCTCCATTTATCTTCAACTTCATACTAAGCAATTATTTAGTATAAAAATATCAAGTGTGAAAGCACACTAATTAGTAATTCTTGGCAGTGATGAGTAGTATCCCTTGCAACCTTTCAATATTCAATGGATATTTCACATTTTAAAATAGTAAAAATGATATTAGTAACCCTTTCTTCACCAAAGCTCACAGTCTTGTTGTGTTGCAGTCATTCAACAAATAATCTATCCCTTCTTCTCCTACCTATATATTTACAGTTTCCACCATAATTCTCTCATTCTGCAGTGATAAACCATTACAGCCTGAAGTATTTCTATCTGTAGACATCCTAATACAGTTTCATGGAATATTTTGATCAAAAGGAATAAAGTTTACTGCTAGACTATCAGACACCCATTCTCTGTAGCTCAGACTTTCAAAGTAGGTCATTTGCCAAGAATCAATATCTGAGAAGCCGTGTCTTTTTCAAAATCAAGGATGAGAAATATAGATGGGTTTTGCTCTGTGGTTGGGTAAATTGCTTCACTCATTGACTTTACCCACTTTACCCAGAGATTCACTGACCATTGTCATATCTACATACAAACCATTTTTGTAGACATATCTGCAGAATCTTCAGTTTATATGGTGCTGTCTATGCCCTGTGATTCTCTTTTAATTGTAGTTACTTTTCCAGTGTCTATCTACCATGAGGAGAATGCTCATGGAGACAGGCCAGTACAGCTAGCTAATCAATTGATCAACACAATGCCTATTGGCAAGCATACAGTATGTGTCAAACATTTGTTAGATGAAAGAAGCAATATTAAAGGGGGTAGATTAAAACAATTATCAACTTTCAGCAGTGTCTATGAACCAGTCAAACACCCATGAGCATTTAGTTTCCTCCTATCAGCCTGCATATTTAATTTCCCATCTTTTTTTTTCCTCAGCTGAGACTCAAAATGATAAGCATCAGGGGAAATATTTAGAAAAGGTTGATTGTGACTTGCAGTTATTAATAACTGAGAGCTTTGTGACAGAAGATGCAATACCTTCTCTGAATCTGGAGAAGACATTAATTCCAAGAAGTGTCTTCCTAATAAATCAGAGCTTCAACAAAGTTAATTAACTAGAAACCATGTGACTTATAAAACCCCATTAAATCTCTCCAAGATTAAATGCTGATGAGAGGCTGGACCAATCCAAGCATTTAATCTATGACTTTGCATTCAGTACTCTGGAACAGAAGAAATCACCTGGGTACACAACGATAAGAAGGATGTTAGAACAAGTTCTCAGACAAATGGATATAAGCTCCTGTCAGGGCTTAATTTCAAATGTGCTCTGGGGAAAGACACTTAAGGAGTGTCTTGATGATAGTAATTCAGTAGAGATTTTATAGTAGGGTTGATGAAAGGATGAGGCATCTGATCAGGGAAATTTCTGAAATAAGGTTGGAAATGTTTAGTTAAAGTTTAATACACTCTTCACAGATAGAATATGGGTTTGTGACTAAACCAGGTTCCCATAAATACATTGATCCCTTTTGACTTAACAGAAAGCTATCCAAAGATATTACCACAAAACCTACTTTGGAGAAGAACCTGTAAATTATATATATTACACAGAAAATAATGTGCAGTTTCATGTGATGCCTATATAAAATATGCATTTGTAAATATACAGAATATGTATATAGACTGATATAGTAGAAAAAGTGTAACTGCAGTCCTCATTCTCTCTATTACCTAAAGAAGTGAGATAAAATTGGGTTAGAGATAACTATCACTGACTACTTTTAAAGGCTCTATTCAAAGCAATGGCATCAATTTCATAAAGTCATAAAAATGACAGAGGGTTGTAGATGTCACAGTTCAGTATTGTCACCCACCAGCTGTTGTTATATAGGAGGAAGCAAACTTACATTGTGGCAATAGAATTTATCAGACAGCCTCCGAAATTTATGCAAAATAGTGATTTGGACATTAAAGAAAGTTCTGCTTAAAATGCTTTAGATAAGGCTCAAGGCTACAACTCCAGGGAAGATGTTTATGTAGCTCTTGCAAGGCTTGGGTTCATTCTTCAGTGTGGGGGTGGGGGAGTAGATAAATAATAAAAATTAATCTTCAAGTTCATTATGCATAAAGTAATTTCTAAAGTCTAAATGATGGTCTGTGTATCATTTACACTATTATTTTTGTGAGATTATAATTTCACAAATTATCTTTCGGGTGACAACACCAAAGTGAAAAATTGTCTACATTGTATAAACACCAGATGTTAACATTATAAATGCTAATTTCTATGTATATAAGAGAAATGTCTTTTTAAAATGTAAATGTAAACTGAATTTATCTATTTAAAACTACCAGATGAATATGTCTATTTTTTTTTATTCTCAGAGCCCAACGGAACAGCATTTAGATCAGTACTGTAGCATTAAAAATTGTTTCTTGGAGTAATATTCTCCTACTCCAAGCAGCTATCATCTGTTATGCAGGCTACATATGGTGGGTCAGTTAGAGACGGGAATAAGAATTGTATAGGCTGCGAGTGCCTGAATCAATTAGTCATCGACCATTAGAACACATCAAGCACTGTTTGGACTTCCAGGGCCTTTGCACTACCACGGTAAGCAGCTGGTGTACCCTGCCAGGCTCAGACTACAGATGTTCTCTCTCACCCTGCTGTTCTCTCCCTTCTAGCATACCTGCTGAGCCACCCCATTCTGTCCCATTAACTTCTAGAAGACACTCTGCATGCTGTACCTGTAACACCACAGGCAGGAGCCTACATGTCGCTAAGCTTGCTGAGAAGGACCAGCAGAAATGGTAGATCTTCCTAGAACACCTTCGGAAAGACCATTTAGAACTTCACCTTCAGGAACCTGCTGAGCAGATCTTGTTGTGTCTTCCTGTTTGCAGAGGGCCCTCTGCCTTCCTTCTGGAAAAGTTGGGTGTTACTTTGTGCTGAGCACTGTAGGCGAGCATTGAGGACATCTAAGGACACTTCCAGCCTGTCAGGCAAGTACAGACAAATCTACAGAAAACACAGACCACACAGTTGGATCCAGAATTCTTGCCTTTTAAGTACTTATTTTGAAATAGGTAAGATACATATATATTCTAAAAGTATGGAATGATGAAATAGTCAAAGTATTTTCTACTATTTTTCTCAAGCACTTAGTTCTCTCCAGATGAAACTAATGAAAACAAGTCTTGCATGTCTTTCCATGCAAGATAATTATAGAAATATATGAAAAGGATTATCCAAGTAACCTAAAATACTGCTATTTTAAAGTAATATTATTTCCAGTGTTTCATATACCACATGATTATTCCAAAAAGAATTTTGTGTTTGTTTTTTTATTTTGGCAACATACTATTTCACCATGAAGACACAACATAATTTATATAACCAACACCCAAATGCAAAATATTTTGGTTGTTCCCACACATTCTCCATAATAAGCAATGTTATTTAGATAACCTTATATATACTTCATATGTATTCATACACATTATATATGCATAATTGTGTGTTTAAATTGTTCTAATCAGAGTAGCCTGGAAAAGTATATCCATTTCTTCAATCTTTTACCAACATAGATCAGTTACCAAACTTTATTTTGAGGTAATATGATGTGAACAATGTGATATATCAATATCTGTGTTTAATTTGCATTTTTAAATTAGGAGTGAGATTAGATCTTTTCATTTTAAAAATCATTTTTAGATGACATGGCATTTTTTTGAGTTTTCTAGACTTATCTGTTATTAGTTTTTCTATCAGGTTGTTGTATTGATTTGCAGAAGCACAATCAATCTAGGAGGCTGGTCTTCTGTGAAATGCTTGCAGATTTTCCCTACAGTTTATTATACATCATTTGAATTTGGTTTAGAGCAATATGAGCATGATAGGAAACCAAATTTATCATTCTCAGCATGAGTAAAATCTTTCAAATGACAATACAAAACACAGAATACATAACTAAAAATGAAAAGAACACACATCTTACTTCATAGAGAGGAGAGGAGAGAAAACATGGCTTGCTGGTTTGCATAGTCCACATTTAATTATATAGGACTAGATGCTAAGGGAAATAATACTGCTTTATGAAGTGGTTGCTGTTATTCTTATCACAAATCTTTGTGTTGGTCAGTGTTTTTCTGCTGTGATAACATATCTGAGGCAGTGAACACATTGAAGAAAGATTTACTTTACCTCATACTGTCAGAACTTTAAGTTTGAAGTTACTTAGCCTCAATTTTCAAAGCCTATGAAGAAATGGACCACCATCATCATCATCTCTGGAAGACTATGTGTTACCAAAGATGTGGTTTTGGACTACCAAAAACTGCATTCTTGCTTGATCTGTTAAAATAAATCTTTGATCCAGAGCAGACAAAGTTTACAGTCAAAACTCACAGGAAAGGCATTTATTAGATTAGGGGACTTGTGTGGTTTTCTTCTTCAACTGTTAATTATCTCAGCTCCAACATACAGAGCAGGTTTCTGAGTTATTTGTCAACCACCTTGGGGTGACACAAGAATAAATATCACTTACCTATAAACATTTCTTCCCATACAACTGTTGATGATACTTTTCTTCTAAATATTCTACTATCAATAACAGGAAAATTGTTGGAAGAGGCCACTTATGTGTTTCCCAGCTGCCTGGACTCCCGAAATAATTATACAGAAACTGTATTAATTAATCATTGTTTGACCCATTAGCTCTAGCTTCTTATTGACTAGCTCAAACACATTAATTTAACCCATTTTTATTAATCTGTGTATCACCATGTGGCTGTGGCTAACTGGAAAAAGTTCCAGCATCTATCTCCGGAGGAGGATACATGACTTCTCTCTGACTCTGCCCCTCTTTCTCCCAGCACTCACTTTAGTTTTCCCTGCCTACCTCTTTCTGCCCTGCTCTGCTATGGGTTCAAAGTAGTCCTTTATTGACCAATGGTATTCACAGCATACAGAGGGGAATCCCACATCAGAAAAAATTTTCATCCTACTTGATTATTTGAAAAAAGTTAAGTTAATTTAAAACTTAAATGAAATTAAAATTAACAGCTATTTACTAAAGTGAAAAAATACTTCCAGTTTTCAATAGCCATATATAAATTCTTTTGGCATGTTAAGTCTCTTTTACTAATTTATATAAAGATTCAAATATATTATATGGAGCATATGTTACTCAAGGAGCACTTCCTTGAGATGGGTATATTACCAAGGAGTAATAAGACTGCTTATTTATAATGGCAGCTTTTAGAGCATCAAAATCAGCACATTAAATACAAAATCCAGAAATCACACCCATCCTAAATTAAGTAGTGAAAGTTGAAGGTCTATTTGTATTTTTTGCCATTCTAGGTCAGAATATGGAATAAAGAAAATTGTGTAGGGCAAGGAAAATAACTGCTACAGGACATGATTTTAAAAGAGACATTTAGATGGTCTAAAAGCATTGGGGGGCCAGTAACCTATGAATGTGTCTTTTTAAATAAACACGGGAAGTCAGGTGAAAGGACGGGCCAAGCCAGGGATTTTTAAAAGATGGTTATTACAATCATCCTAGTCAATGTCTGCGTGCAGAAGTCTCCACAAGACTGGCCAGATTTGAGAAACTACTCTTTATCTCCTGTCATTTTTGGTGAAAATATTCTGGTACTAGTAGGAGTAATGGCCTCAATAACAAGCACCTGAAGAAAAAAAAAAGCAAATAGATTCTGATCACTGAACAAGTAGGTCATTGAACTCACACTGTGAATTTATGAAAGTCTGTGACATAGATTTGTAATATCTGGGTCAAACACAATAAGGAAGAGACTCTGGTGGGTAAGTCAAGTAAACCAAGACAGAGTTTTGGGCCATAGACTTCTGGGCTCATGTGTGATTTAATTTCAAGTTATTTCCATTATTTAGAAAAGGTTATTTTTACACTGATTTCCACACTGCTTCTTTCCAAATTAGCTTTGAAAGATCCAAACCCATCTAATAAAAAAGATAAAAATGATTGCATAGAAACTATAAAAGACAGAACAAGAAAATGAGGTCAGGGTATACAGTATGATTCAAACAACACCTTCCTACAAAGAGTGGACTTGTTATCCAACGTGCCCTTGCTTCCCTTCCACCAGAGATAACTGCCATCAAGGCCTTATAAATATTCAGTTATTCCTGAATTCTCGAAATATGTGAGTGCTTGCTAGAAGGGCAATGGTAGTGTGAGTCTCTGAGAGGACTGTCACTTTGGATGTTGCAAGCTGCCACCTCACCTTATAATGTTTTACACCAGCCTCTAAGTAATGGGTGAAGGATAATTGGAAACTCTCCTTCCAGCAGCAGAGCACCGTGTCATCTGATTTTACATTATGTGCCCTTTTCATAACAAAAGAGACCATTACCAAATCCCTCATGCTGCCCAGAGCATGTTTTAAATCTACCGGAAAACTTAACTAAATTACAGCTCTTACACTGATTTTTGTGCCCTATGTAATCTAAGTCAACCCACGTTTCAGTTTTATTTTGAGATTTATGCTCTGCTCAGCGCTTCTGTATTATTTCATTCCATTTTCTAGATGCATTTCTTCCCGACAGCAAGAAGGTTGCTGTTTCCAAATGATGATTAGAACTTAAAAGGAAAATACAGAAATGTGTTGTTTCTTTAGATTAACTACACAGAATACAACAACTTTCTAATTTTCATGTAATAGTTGATGAAAAGAGGTAAATAACAAGTTCCATCAACTCCAGGGTGTTCTCAGAAAAAAAAAATGTAGTTTCAATCAGGAGATGTAGTAACCTAGCAACTGTACTCCAGAAGCCTCATTCATGGAAGCTGATGTGGAGATGTAGCTACAGGACTTTGAGCCATAGTCTCCGTCCATAAAGAAATGAAGCCCGTAGGAGGTTTGACTCCCAAGGTGAGAGTATTTTTCATGATGAAGAAGGAGAAAGCTGCCAAGTCATAGCTAGTAGCAGTCAGATTTATAAATGGGTCTTTTGTTCAAACTCTTTCTTAGTCACCTTCATTGAGTCTAGGAAAATTATTTGATTATTCCCCTATAGTAAAAGAAACAGTGCACAAATTCTATCTCCTTGTTTCAGGAAATCTGGAAACTTCAACTGTATTTGGATTAGACTTCAGAGTTACCATAAAAAAGGCCAGATAGCCTAAAAGAAATATCGAGATAGCATGTGGAAAGCAAGAAGCTCGAAGATTAGAGGGTGAAAAAGAGAGCTTTTCCATCCCGTATTTTAACAGGATCTAGTGTCCATCTGATTAATAAACCAAATGCAGCCCAGGTAAGACCGTCACCATCTCCAATAAATACATTTTGCAGCAATTCATAAGGCAGATAAATATGATGCTAGTATATATTGAATAATTGATAAATATTTCTTGCTCTGACAAATAAAGTGTCAATGTGAAGTCAGTTAAACTCTCTGGAGAGGAGCTGATAATAAGCTGAACAGTAAATGGCAGGGACCCGAGAACCACAGTAAGTTGTTCGCTGGACAAAATTAGATCAAAACAAGAAACCTCAGCCCAAATTACTGAGGTCAACAGGCATTTAACATAGATGGGAACTATGAAAGAAACATCCTAACTTTTGAGGTTGCTTATCAAAACAGATGAAAATATGAGCAAATATTATAAATGCATAAGTTTGAATGTCATCACATAAGCTTGAAATTTAAAGTGACTAACCAAGAAAAGGAAAAGAGAAAGCAGACAAGACTGCATCTTCTTCAACATGCTTAACTCCAGATATGAACTAAATAAGACCTGTATTCAAATTAGAACATCATCTACTTTACACAGAGCATTTCCACTGCTAAGGGAGTAGGTATAATCATAAGCAGATTATAATAACTCTCAACACTGAACATGACTCTGTGTTAACTTGCAAGGTTGACTATTCTTGAGAAAAACCATAGAAACATTGTTGTTTCCCTCCTCGTACCTAGAATTTACACAAAGACTATAAAACTCAGAATCAAAACCATGACTAATAGTTAAACTTTACATTTTAATATTCTTTCATGTTTATTACCAAATAATTAGATAAACATGGCATATAATTTTATCTTATATAATGATTCTTTTACTTTTTGTATTTTACCTTTATACCTTCACCACTCAACATCAATAAACACATACACACAAAGAAGGGATCCCAAATTACTATAAAAGTGTCTGATCACTGGGATTATAACAGGAAAATATTATCTGCTCATTTTAAGGTGCATCACGTGCTCAACAGCTGCAAGTCAAAGATATTTTAAGAAGGATATAATCAAGTTTAAGACTAAGTAAAGCAGTCTGTTATTTTCTAATAATGAATTCATTCATTTCTATGTAGAGGTCATAATAAATAGCTCCTGTCATGTACTATTAGAAGAGTCTACTAAATGAACAAGGAGAAAAGACTTTGCATGGGAAGGCCATCTATGAAAAAGCATCCCTTTAAAAATGAGGCTAAGAGAAGATGAGAGTTCTATGCCAGCCATAATGAGACTTGGTGACTTTGTGTAGAAAAAGTAGACGCGATTGTTGAAAGAGGACTCAAAGGATGAGCACTGGGATGAGCAGTGACAATCGTTCCTTTCTTAACTTGAATCCCAACAGTAAGCGCCTGAGAAGATGAAAGAAGTCTTGTTGAGAATCCCTTTTAAAGAATGCAGGTGACGGGACCTCAGAATATGTTATCTTTATAATCACCTCTTCCCAAGAAGAAAACAAGTGGTCAGTCCTAATATAACCTTGAAAAACTGACACCGGCACTAATGTTGTTCCCTTCTTTGGAGAAAACTGACTGTCAAACTGCCATATGACCAAAACAGTTCTAATAAAATCTTGCTGCTGGAAGAAACTTCCAGAAACTGAATAGGTGTTTTTCCAAGTTGCATTCCCCACCTTCCTTTTCTGCTGGTTTATGTGGTTTGTCTTTTCTTGATATGTCACCAGGTCTTATATCAAGCAAAAAAAAAAAAATGGCAGCCACCACAAGAAAGAAAGAGTTACACATTAGAAAAGCATCCTGTTCCTGATGTTGAGGCAGCTTTGCAATAGCACTGACTAGTCCTTAGAGGACAATTGTGAAACAGAAGGGAGAAAGCCCCAAGGCTCAAAACTGAGCCAGAATACATTGAGAATCAAATGCCAAGGGCATGATGTTCCCAAGGCTGCAAATTGACTCTCAGTTCTAATTACCTTCTGTACAAGGCTGAGTCCTCCCAAAGCCATGGTTAAACTAAGGGCTCAGATAGGAAGGCATTGCTAAAAATAAGGAAACATGGGCATGAAGGGGAAAAGGAGCGCATGCCGAGCTGGAGGCTGGGGAGTTCGGGTGACATCCAAGGCTCCACTTTTTCCCACAGGGTCATTTAGGAAGTCTCAGTCTCATATATGACAATACATGCAAAATTCAATAGCCCCAGAAAAACTTGGTTGATTGACTACTGTAGCATTTTAAAAAGCCTGACTATAAATTATGTATGTGCTGCCGCTAGTTTCAACACATTTCTGCTCCATGGGCTTCTTAATTAAGTACAACAGTGTGTTTGGATAATTATACTGCGCCACACAGATATGTGTTTATGTTATCATAGCAGAAACAAATCATTTTAATACTTTTTAAACAATTTCAAACTTATGGACAGCTGTAAATAGCAAATTACTGAATTATTCTAGTTTAATTAATTTCCTAATGTACCAATGATGCCCAATATTTGACAATATACCCCTTGACAGGATATTCTTTACATAGCCAGATTACAATCCTCCAAACAAGAGATTGGCATCAGTCTTATACGCATCTAGTCTGCTCAAAGTCTTCCAAGTCCCAGTAGTAAGCTAGGTAAGAAAGGCCAAAAACAAAATCAAAACCCTTGTTCCGGATCATGGCCACATGCATTTGCTGCGTCTCTTTAGCCTCCTTGGGTCAGGATCTGGCCTCAGTTTGCCCTTGACCGTGGTGATGTTGACACTTTTAAGAACAAACCAGTTGTTCACAGACTGCCACTCCTTAGTGTTTCTCCAGATCTTCAAATCCATGGTCAAGTCTGCCTTTCCCCTGCTTAAAACTGAAACTGTGTGCAGCACAGAAGGCGTTCATTAGCCACTGCTACTGACTTTGCCAGCCTCTCTTCTATTGTTGCCTCCCACGTTCCGATATCCATACCTCCACCCTACTCCCTGCACCATGGCCCTTTGGGAAGCTCCTGTTTCACTAGACATGGCTTTTCCTACCATAAGGAAAAGTAGGAGGCAGATGGGACCTGAGTGAGAAGTGTTCACTCTATGGAGTTTTCACTTCTCAGACCCTCTCTGCAGAGCTCTTGGCTCCCTATATTCATCTGCATAAGCTTGGGTTTTTTTTTTTTTTGAAGTGATTTGCTATAGGTCAGATCATTCTCTTCTTAAAGAATTTAAAACTGTTCCACACACTTATGCCTTTAGAAATTAGAAACAAATCTGGTTTCATTTAGAGCACCAAACTGTCAATTGTGGGCCCTTTAACATTACAGAAGTGTAACTATTGGAGGAAAATCTCTTCCAGGCAATGTTAATTTCAGTGTTGACTGGATTCTGTTTTGATATTATCTGTTCCATCATATCACATACATGTCATCAGTTCTGCTAAACTGCACCTGTTGGTCACATGCCACTCTGACTTTATGCTGTTGTCTCACCTCAATTTTCCTCTTCTGTTTCAAATTAAAAACAGCTTTTTCTTCCATGAATTCTTCCTCAAGATATTTAAGATTCAGTTATCTATGTATCCACCATGGATACTTTCTGTATTGTACATTTTGCTGAACATGGAAGTCATGTTTAATTCTTGTGTGTCTTCAGTACTTTATACCAGCAGGCAGGCAATACATCATATGACACACAAATAAATTGATGATCAATGCCGTAAAAGCACAAGTCTGTGGGTTCTGTTTCTGTTTGTTTGTTTAGGATTAGACTAAACAATGTGTTACAGGCTGCAGTGCAAAGAGTTATAGGAATGTACAGATATAAAACAAGGTATTAAGGAGACAATGAAGGAATGGCAGCCACATTACAGCAGCCAAGTCCTACTGCTTAATAAAGAGCCAGGTATGCACTGACTAATAATAATAGGCTTGGCAGCTATGAACAAACACATGGAAAGTCCCAGGAAGTACCACTCAGGGCATCATATGAATAATTCTATCAGACAAAACCCAGATTGAACCTCAAGCACGATGCAACACAAACACAAGTCAACCAAAAGTGTCACACAGGGGTGTGAAGCTGGCATCTGTGTTGGGAAACCATCCCTACAGGACTGTGGGGATTTGAACTGTATAAGGTGATACAATCTTATAAAAATGTGTAGAAACAGAGGTGTCTCCAGGTCTGTTTACACAACAGTGGTTTGATACTTTAGGGAGCATCTCTTAAACCTCAATCACCATCACTACCAATATTAATATTTTCACAAGTAGCACTATTTTAGAATAAAAGTATCTAGAACTAATGACAATGTAATCTGCAGTTGTACAATATTAATCACTTGCAGTTTCAACTTCAAATGCTAGATAATTGTGATAAAACACTGTGGGAAATCCTAATGGCAGAAATATTTTCACATCCTTCTGTTAAATATAGATGTCTCACAGGTACTGAATCAGTGTGCACCAGCCATAAGATTCAGAATGGCAAATTTCTATTAGTAGCAATGTTAACATGGGAAAGTTTCCTATCTATCTAGGGTACATATGGTTTTTAATATTTCAGTGTGATTTTTCTTTTAGGAATGGTTAGCTGCCCTTGTAGAGTAGCCCACTAGAGTCAGTATTTGTTTTTGTTTGTCTGTGTGTTTCCTTTGCTAAAATATTAAAACTTATCATGAGAAACCAGTAGGATTTTTGCTTTACAAAATAATACTTGGGTAACATTAAATCCTGTGTCATTTGTGCTTTTTGTAAATAAAGTTGATAGTTGTCTCTATTTTATATGGATGAAGTCAATAGAGAAATAGAAATCTATTCTATATAGATGTAATTAATGGAATAATCATTTTGTAAATAGTATTTAATATTTATGATGGATTCAGGAGACTGCCAGATTCTGTCACTTCGAAATTTTTTGAGCCACTCAACATTTCTGTATTTACTTTATTGCATTATAAAACATTCTGAATTATAAGAAGTTGTACAGTTTACTTTTCACAAAGAAGTAAAATGATTATTGAGACATATGTTTTATATGCTAGAAATTATCATGTAAATTTATCAAATAAAACTTCAGTGAACTGGGCCAATGAACCAAGGCTGAGAACCCAAGTTTTATCTCTTGAGTACTGTATGGTGGAAAAAGAGAACAGAATTCTGCATGTTTCCTTCTGATTTTCACAAGTGTGCTGATGCATGTACACACACACATACATACACACACATATGCATGCACGCACGCGCACATGTATGCATACACACACAAAACAAATGTAAAACAATTTTAAAATCTTCTGTGAACCAATCATAAATAACTAAACAACGACCCACTTTCATTATAAACTTTGCATTCTGTCAAAGAGCCACAAAATGGAAACTTTTTAGTAGTGCATTGCTCTAACTTATAATAATATTTCATCTAATAACATTTCGTCTTTATAGAATCATCACTGCAATTTGTTTTGTCAAATTATTCTAGCAAATATTATTTTCAAGAGAACTGCAGAAGCATACAAGGTTATATGTCAGGTATATTTTGAAGTTCATCTACTAAAATAGAAATGAAATCTTAATATTACCTTATGATAATTTGCTTCCATGAACCATTTGTGGACCAAGGACATATGTGTTCCAATAAAAAGATTCTGATGTTTTAAGCCAATAAAACCCTGCTTCAAAAATTTTAACAAATACAATGGCTTCTCTGGTATGAAATTCAAAGATAACTTAGACAACACTTCATGTATCAGTTGTAAAAATAATGATTATCTGTAAGGGCAAATAGTTCGCCTATTTATTTTTCAAATATTTGTTAAGGAATTTCTGTACGATTTATTAGTTATCCAATGTGTAACCCTTACATTTGTGTTTACAGAGGTAAAAAGTAATTACAATCATTATCTGGAAAAAAGAAAACAGAAATGAAAATAAAAGATAAATCTTAAAATGGATAAATTAGGATTCAATTATTTCCATAGAGCAGAGAACCTGATTAAAACCAGTCAATAACTAATCTGTGAATTTTACCCTAGCTTTCATTTAGTGCTGACTACAAATCACCGGTCTAGCACAGAGAAAGACCGATCAATGTCACTGTCAGTGCCCAGCTAGAAAGAAGTAAGTCAGAAGACATCCGCCAATACATTGTACCTTTGGGGTGCCATCAGCTGAAGACCTCGCAAATAATAGCCTGATAGAGCAGGCAGTCTAGATCAAATTAACAAAAGAGGAAGAAAGTTTGAACCCCGGTTTTATAGTGATTACAAAATGCTTCAGCTGTGTCTAAATATTTAGTGAGCAAAAGCTTTAATTTGATCATAGATTATAATCTAAAAAGTGACCACAATATCTCAGTTCCTCAACTCTTTCTACTAACCCTTCCACAATAAATAAAAGATCCATACTTCAGTTAAGTTGAAGCAAGTGTTTCACAAACGAAATAATGATCCTCCTGGAACCAGTTGTGTCTCTTAAAAATGTCTCCTCCACAGTAATGACAGCTTCACCATAGCTTCAGGGTGTTCCTCTTCTGAAACCACCTAGCAAGTTACAGCTAGAGTGAATAGTGGATAAAAATTCAATATTTAAGAATGTTCAAGTAATAATAAATCATAAAATGATTCAGTAAAAAAAAAAAAATCTTACTATCCAAGGTGCTTTCCTTCTCAGCTGACCAATAGCCTAACTCAATGACTGAACAGGAGATCAATAATCTAACTCAATGACTGCATGGGTAAAGCTTCTGATTACTTCTGGCAGGTATTTTTTATTTTATTATATTATTCAAATAAAACCATCTACTGTAAGTGTACAGTAAGAAAGTGTCACGTAATTATATTTTTCAGTTAATCAACTCTCTTGATTGACCTTTCCAAAATACTAAGTTGGCTTGAGAGATGGAGAGAGAGGGAGAGAGCATGCATGCATATTTCCTATCATTGCCATCATAATCAAGATAAATAATATTTCCAATAGTCTCCCAAAACTTCCAGACTGTGATATTAGAATTTCAGTTCCTTGGTGACACCCCCACATTTTAAAGTTACACGGCCTTCACGTAGGAAAACACAGTTGGATATATCCTTTGTCACAAAACACTTCACAAGTACCACTGCTGAAAATCCCTTTTCTTAAGGGTTACATTCCAAATTCTGTTTTGAACACACGGATCAAGACAAAACAAGTCAAACTGCACTGCGCTTTCTCACTTTTGTGTATTGGATTGACACAGCATTCATTTCCAGGGCACCAGTGCTCTCTGCCCTGTATAACACTAGATTGCTCTTACTGACAGCTGGTGTCACTCCTGACAATTTCTTCTTCATCCTTAAAACGATGCTTTATTTTGCAACCTTCTCTTGGGCTTTCTGAAGATTCATTAGATGTGATTCTTCTGTCTCTGCATTTCAGGAGTCTTCTCTACTCTAAATCTCAATATATAAGCCATTATCTCTTCCTTGAAGGCGTCGTTGATCAACTCGTCCTCATTCGCTCTGGGCTCTTCCTTGCAAAGTGCTAGTCTCAGCTTCCACTTGCTCACTCTTACATCCCATACAACATTTGCAATGCAATATTGACTAAATCCTCATCCCTTTCCTACTGTGGATTATCTCACTGAATCCATAAAACTTGATTATTTCACGCTTGAATCATGAAAAAATAAGTAAATAGTAGACTATTTACTTCAGATTCTGAATTCTAGCTACTACAGAAACTGGACAGGTATATTACACATCACAGAGAGGGATACACAGATTTTATGGGGATTTTGGGCACGGGGAGTGCGCACCATCAAAACTCACAAATACACAAAACTTCTGTTTGCTGGATGTCTCTGTGGATTTCTATTTTCTTCATGAATATTTTCTCTGGTAATGTTTATTGTTGTTTTTGTTGTCCTTGTAGCTTTATCTGCAGCAAATAGTGACTGAAATAAATTTATGCCTATAACATATAGGAGTATTTATGGAAGTCCTCTTTGGCTGATTAGTTCACTGCCTTCTCTAATTGTATCTATTCTATATTATGTTTTCTCTTTATTATTGTGATTCTACAAAAACAAGACCAAGAACCTTGTCATTTGCCTACCTTTGGGCTATAATAGACAATCCTCCACATTTCAGAATGCATTGCTACTATTCAGGTTGAACACCAAAAGGTTACTTTTCAGCTTTAGAAGTTTGTAAGCAATAATATCAAAGCACGCCCAATCCAGCCATTGAGTTCAGGGTTGTGTCCCAGCTGTAATCATATAGACTGAAGAGGCAAATCAATATACTCATAAATCTTCTCATTCTAAAAATAAGAAAAAGTGGGATGTGACAAGTCTTTTTTAGCAATTTAGATTAACTCTTAAGTTTCTTAAAATTAATCTAAGGCAAGGCATTTAAAATGAACTTTCTTTCAGAAGCCTAAGTAAGCATCTTGAATAATTTACACAGATTTTTAAGACCAACAGTGTAATAAATAAATCTAGGTTGTCAAGTCTAAATACTTTTGACAAAATAGAGCAGAAGAAAAAAAAAGAAAAGTAAATAAATAAAATAAAAGTAAATAAATAAATTTCAGAGGAAACCAGCTTTAATCTGCTAACATAGTGATGATAAAAAGAATAGTAAAACTTCAAATAAATGTGATTTCTAATGTCTTCATTAGCAACCACAATGATGTTAGTTTTTGTCAGATCTGTCTGCAAAACTAGAAAGTTATAAAATAAAACATAAGAAATTCAAACAACATTGTAAAACCAAATAAATTTTAGAGTGACAAATTTGAGCCAGTTTAAGACAATTTAATGGTGCAAGCCCTTCTTGACTCTGGATATTTAGAAGCCAGGATTGAGAAAGATCTGGTTACTAAAGAAATATAAACACAAATTTGGTATAATTATTGTCTTTAAGGAGCTTATGTGCCACAAGAATACATATACACACACAAACTCTACACGTATACACACATATGTACCCACACATATAGTATGAAAATCAAAGGAAGAGGTAAGACCATTTGGGAAATCAAGCAAAAACACAGTTTCTTGTGAATTACAGATAAAAGATAAAATTGATTGGGAAATCTGTAGACAATAGAGAATAGAGACACTGCATTTCAAAGATTTATTTCTTCTTGCTTGCTAATAAATGCTTCTCTTGGGGTTGGCATGACTTCAGGGCCTTTATGACAAAAACAAAAGAGGAAGAAACTTTGAGCATTACACCTATCACTGAAAGTAGTTTGCCAATTAAGACAAAAGACATCTAATTTCCTCTTTAAATATTACAAGAACACGATAATGATGTCTTAGATCAGAGTCTATTTGGTAGGCCAAGCATTTTCTATTAGTAATTCTGTGTAGACAGTTTTGTTTATTAAATATACATTAGAGGAAATGATTTCTCTCCCTTTCAAGTCTAGACTTAAGGCACTGCAGATGGATTCTTTTAAATATATGGAAACTAGCTATGTTTATTTTATGAATCAGGAAGTCTCATAACTCTCAAGACCCATATCCAATTTTTATCTCTAAAGTGACTTTTTATAAACTAGAATAAACATGCCATCTCATTTTCTTTGCATACTATGGGCTATTTATCCACAGCAAAAAAAAATGTATTTGAGCCTATTCATTCACCATGGTTTAAAAATATATGCCTGGGTGATGCACATAAAGAGTGTATCAGTCACTTAAAAAACAGGAAATGTTATGCAGTCCATTGTAATCTGTCCCAATCTCTTGACATTTTACACATGTTTATTTTTTAATATAACATTTTTTTAATAGTCATGAGGCCCAATGTCTCCCTTTACGAATAAAAGTGAATACCTGTTAAGCAATGTGAAATTTGCAAAGTGCTTCTGTTGTTCAAGAACCAGCAATCACAACTGACCATTGGGTTCTAGTTAACCAAGAGAAATGCTCATTCCTGGTGGCCCACTTCTCCCATCTCTCACCCCTCCCCCACCAGAGGAGACAGATGTGCCTCAGAGACTTACTAATAAATCACGAAACTCGTAGTAAAATATAAAATAATAGAAATGGATTAATTTAAGATATAAGAGCTAACCAATAAGAAGCGTTAGATATAGGCCAAGCAGTGTTGTCTTAAAAAAGACTTCTGAGTGGTTATTTCAGGTCTGGGCAGCCTAGAAATGAATGAGCAGTCTCTGACTACACTTAGTTGCCTGTAGTTCTTGTGTAGGGTTGAGGCCTTGTGTGTTTCCCTGGTCTGTGGTAAAATGTTTATTTTTGCTGTCCATGTTCAGTTTGTTTTAAGATGGTTATACACATTAACCAGACTGAGCAAACTGTATTTATGTACTTAGAAATATATACACAGCATAAAACACATGTACACACACAAACACACACACACACACACACACACACACAGACAGACATGTTCCCATGGGCAGGTTATCTGGAGTAATCTAAAAGTGGGTAGCTTAGAAAGCCATGAAAATGAAGTGTCTTTTAGTCCTTTGAGATTCGAATGTTGAGAGTTCTCTATTTAGCTTTGTACCCCATTTTTATTGGGTTATTTGTTCTTTTGATGTCAAGTTTCTTGAGTTCTTTGTATATTTTGGAGATCAAACCTGCATCCAATGTGGTGTTAGTGAAGATCTTTTCCCAATCTGTAGGCTACTGTTTTTTTTTGTTGACCATGTCCTTTGCTTTACAGAAGCTTCTCAGTTTCAAGAAGTCCCATTTATTTATTGTTGCTCTCAGTGTTGGTGCTCCTGGGGTTATACTTAGAATGTGTTTGTCTGTACCAATGCATTCAAGTGTACTTCCCACTTTCTCTTTTATGAGGTTCAGTGAAATTGGTTTTATGTTGAAGTCTTTGATAAATTTGGACTTGAACTTTGTGCATGGTAATAGATGTGGATCTATTTGCATTCTTCTGCATGTTAATAGCCAATTATGCCATACCATTTGTGGAACATATTTTCTTTTTTCCATTTTATATTTTTGACTTTTTGTCAAAAATCATGTGTTTTAGATATGTGCATTGATATACAGGTCTTTGATTCGATCTCATTGATCCTCCTGTCTGCTTTCAAGCCAATACCTGGATGTTTTCATCACTGTATCTCTATAGATTTTGAAGTCCAGGATTGTGTTGCCTACAGTTCTCCTGTTGTACAGGATTGTTTTGACCATCCTAAGACTTCTTTTTTTTTCCATATGAGGTTGAGTATTGTTCTTCAGAGGTCTGTGAAGAATTTTGATGGAATTTTAATGGCATTACATTGAATCTCAAAGGGTTGAAAGATACATAAGAAACTGCCCAATATCCTTAACCATCAGAGAAATTCAAATCAAAACAACTCTGGGGTTCCATCTTACACCTATCAGAATGGCCAAGATCAAAAACACTGATGTCAGCTTATGCTTAGAGTATGTAGAATAAGGGGAATGCTTTTCCATGTGCCTCCATTGATGGTGGGAGCACAAACTTGTAAAACCACTTTGAAAATCAGTATGGCTATTTATCAGAAAATTAGGTAACAATCTACCTCGAGACTCAGCAATATCACTGGGTATATAACCAAAGGATGCTCAATTATACCACAAGGGTATGTGCTCAACTATGTTTGTAGCAGCCTTATTTGAAATAGCAAGAACCTGGAAACCCTCTAGATGCCCCTCAACCAAAAAATGGATAAAGAAAACATGGGATGTTTACACAATGGAGTGCTACTCAGTGGTAAAAATTAAAGATATCTTGAAACTTGCAGGCAAATGGATGGATCTAGGAAAAACCACACTGAGTGGATAACCCAGACCCAGAAAGGCAAAGATAATATGTATTCACCATCAGTGGCTTTTAGACATAAAGTAAAGAAAAACCATCCTACAAGAAATAATCCCAGAGAAACTACACAATAAAAAGGACCTTGGGAGAGACATACACAAATATGCATAGGAAGGTAAAAAGGACAAGAAAAGAATAATTTTGAAAAAAGAAAGAAAGTGAAGTGGCACACCTACCCAGTCTCTGCTTTAGTTCCAGCATCTAGGCTCCTGCCCTGGTTTCCCTTGATGATAAACTCTAGCCTGTAAGATGTAATAAAACCATTCCTTCCCAAGTTGGTTTCATCATACTATTTATCACAGCACCAAAGAACAAAATAAGTCATGGGGTATAATTATTTCAGTATACAAAACTAGGAATTAGCATAAATACCTGTCTGTCTCTATCTCTGTCTCTTTCTCTCTGTCTCTGTATCTCTCTTCTTTCTCTCCCTCTCCTCTCTTGGTAAAGCCTTCTGGTTCTTCTGACCCCATCTGCTAAGTTTCTGGGATTACAGGTCTGAGATATCAGGCCAAGTTTATGTTGCACTGAGCACCAAGTTCAGGGCTTCAAGCACACTAGACAAGCACTGTGCTTTCTGAGCTACATTCCCACCAACTTTCAATTCTTCAGAATTGGCTAAATAGTATAAAACAGTTTATCCATTAAACCTCTAGAAATAGGACATTACATAGACAATGAAATAGAAGATCAGAAAGACCTTATTTTAAAAGCATAGTCTAATAACCAAAACAACATTAGATAGTATTTCATTAACCAACAAAATCTCAAAATATGCTTATATGTTTATACAAACAACAAAGGCTTTAAAGGTATGCAGGATATGATAAAATAGTTGCTTGTTAAAAATGGAATGGACAGGATAAAAATTTTACTTTCTGTTGTATAAATATATAATTTGAATTTCTGTAATCTTGAGAATACACAAATTACTGAAGTAAGTAAGAATCTACTTATGGTTGCTTTCCATATGGAAATTAGCACTATTTTGTTACAGTTACCAAAATCTTAATTATCTTGTCATAAGTAATATATGCAACCCTTCCATTTCTCTGGATGAGAGGATTACAGAACATCAAAATTTCTGTGTAGAAAACCTTAAGGGTAGGTGATCTGTTTGGAAACTATTACAGTCTTGTGACTCAGAATTGTCAGTGATGAGAACTCATAGCTGTGGCACCTGAAGATTGGTAGAAATACACAACCCCAAGACCATCTTACTCCTATTGACCTTGAGCTCTAGCCTTTGAGAGGATTACTAAAGGCATCCCACGCAAATTATAGACCAGAGGACTTACTGGTAGTCTGTGATTCACTGACAGATAGCTTCTTTTTGTTCTTATCATATGTTTAAGAGAAGGCTGGGAGATGAGACCAGAACAGTCAAATGGAAATTAAGAGGCTAAAGCCTTGATTCATCTCAGTATTACCTTTCTAGAGTTCATGACTCCAACTGTTTCCATTATGAGAAATCACCTCAGAGCCAGTAAGAACTCAGATTACAAACCATTCAAGAGTTTATAAAGCAGCTCATAGTGAGAAAAAGGAACATGACCTTATGTGGTTTCTGACACTTATATTGAAAGTGACTAATAAAAGATATTCTACACATGGAATGTGTTGTTTCTATAAATATTTATTTATACACATCCAAGGGAAAGGTCAGAGTGAAAGGCAGAGTGAAATGAAATATGACCAGAGTAAAATCTAAGTATTACTGAACTATGAAATGGAAAAAGAGAAATGCACATACTGAAAGTGTGACATTCTTGATTCATTCCAAGTCCGAAACACATCGAAGTAAAATAAAAAGCAAGAATATTTCAACAATATGATTTATACTGTCACATCATTTATTTTTTCACTTAATTTCAACCCTGTTACATTAATAAATAAGGTTAAATAAATGCAATAAATTAATACTATGTAAATAGTATCGCCCATCAATGTAGGCCCTCAGCAGAATTGTGAGAATAAATGCATGCCTCTTTTAAGTATGGAAAATTCCATTTCCTATAACAGCATAGATTATATATCCTGAAAACCTTTCTCAAGAAAGAAAACCGAAATTCTGCAGAAGGTATGATATATGCACTTGTAAATTCAAAACAAAATGTAAGCAAAACTATGAAGGTCTTCGGGTGAAAAGTTTATGAAGCCAAAGAAATAAACACAGAATTGGCACAAGCACCTTGGCCATAAGGAGCTAGCTGTTCATCTCAATAACTCAGAGTCTGGAGTTGTGATGCATGTAGAAATATAGGTGCCGAACTATTCAGAAATGAATGCTATAAGTTGCAGTATCTGCACAAAGTTAAGGTGCCCAAGATCTCTGTGTCTAGCAAAAAGTCAACTTCGAAATTGCATATACCTGAATCAGAAGGATATTCATAAGTAAAATAGGGGACTAAAAATGTTTCATACCATAAATTAGGGGAGTGCAGGCATGAGAACCTAGGCTCAGGTGTCCAGTACCACTTCACATCAGGTGCCATAGTATCCTCTCAGAAGCATTTTGTTTCTATGGCAAGATGACAGAGGAAGAAACACAAAACTCCAGAAGCTTCCAGGTTAGCATGACTGTTATATACAGTAGCAAAATTAACAAAAGGGGCCCTGTCTCAAACACGATGAACAATGAGAACCAACACATGATGTTGTCCTCTGACCTCTGCCTGTAAGCCATGTCACATGCACATCTGCACACACATAAATGCACACATTTGTACATAACATACAGCTTATAGACACATGCACACATTTGCAAATGGAATAAATTACAAGAATATTTGCAAAAACAGCAGTAACAATAATTTCTGATAAGATGTATAAGCAGCACACACAGTTGTTACTAGGCAACCATGACACAGTAGATGAGAGGCAGTAATCGATACTAAGTAATAGATCCTTCTATTGTTCTAAACAATCAAGATACTAACCAAAGAAACCTGTGCAAAATGTCATACTGCAATAAAAGGCAAAGTAGTCAAACAGAGTAGTCTGTGTAACTAAATCAAGAAGAAAAAACACATGAGACTGAAAGTGCTCAGATACCCAAGAATTAGAGAGAGGGGTACATGCAAACAGAAGGAGAAAATACAGAACACCCAGTATTTAACAGGAGAAATAGCTCTTGTACTTTGGACCGTTAGAGTGAGAGAAGCAGCTTGTTGGTTCTCAGCCACCTGGCTACCTTAGACCTAAAATAATGACACAGAACTGTATTAATTAATTCACTGTTTGGCCCATTAGCTGTTGCTTCCTATTGGCTAACTCTTATATTAATTTAACCCATTTCTATTAATCTGTATATTGTCATGTGGCTGTGGCTTACAGGGTAAAGTTTCCAGCATCTGTCTTCGGTGGCTCCATGGCATCTCTCTGACTCTGCCCTTCTTTCTCCCAGCATTCATCCTAGCTTTCCCTTCCTACCTAAGTTCTGCCTTGCTATAGGTCCAAAGCAGTTTCTTTATTCATTAATGCTAATCACAGCACATGGAGGGGACTCCCACATCATTGGACACTTAAAATTATGTTTAAAAATGTGTTTGTAGGAGTGTTCCCCTGTACTCCACATCCTTTTGAGAGAGGTTTATGTCCTGCCTGGTCCTGCAGCATTTCAGTCCCAAATAAACACACAGAGAATTACATTAAATGTAAGCTCATTGGGCTATTAGCTCAGTCTTCTTATTAACTTTCTTACATCTTAAATTAGCCCATAATTCTTGTCTGTTTTAACCATGTGGCTTGGTACCTTTTCAGTGAGGCATTCTCATCTTGCTTCCTCTGCAGCTGTATGATGACTACAGACTGAGCTTTCCTCTCCCCAGAATTCTCCTGTTCTCATTGCTCCACCTCTACTTCCTGCCTGCCTGTCCCACCTATACTTCCTGCCTGGCTACTGGCCAAACATCATTTTATTAAACAAGTACACGGAACAAATCTTTACAGGGTGAAACCCTTATCCCACAGCACAAATCCTCTCTAGCATAAGTTATCATTGGTGTTTTTGATCTTAGCTATTCTGACTGGTGCAAGATGGTATCTCAGAGTTTTTTTGATTTACATTTCCCTGAAGGCTAAGGATATGAACATTTCCTTAAGTGTCTTTTGGCTATTTGAGATTGTTCTGTTGAGAATTCTTTTTTAGATCTGTAGCACATTAGTTAGTTATATTGTTTGGAATTTTGATATTTAATTTCTTGAGTTTCTCATGCAGCAACTGATGGAGAAAGGGGAAGAAAATGCAGTGGCTCACTGGGCTGAGCTCCCAAAGTCTAGCTGAAGAGTGAGAGGAGTGAGAATATGAGCAAAGAAGTGGAGACCATGATGGGTTCACCCACTGAAACAGCTTACTTGAGCTAAAGGGAGCTCATCAACTCCAGTTGGACAGGAAAGGAGCCAGCATAGGACACTAGCACTCAGAATGTGGGTGACAGTTGTACAGCTGGAACAGACTGCAGGGCCACTGACAATGCCACCAGGATTTGTCTCTGCTGCTTGTAGTTTGATTTTTGGAACCCATTCTCTTTGGATGGATACCTTGTTCAGCCTGGATATAGTAGTAAGATTCTTGGTCTTTCCTCAGAGCAATGAGCCTTGCCCTCTCTGGGAAGTGGATGAGGGGAGAGGTGGAAGAAAGGTAGAGGGAATGGGAGGAGAGGAGGGAGTAGGAACTGGGATTGGTATGTAAAATGAAAAAGGATAGTTTTTTTTCTTTAAAAAACAAAGAAAAAACATGTTTGCATGTCCCAGTGTTCTCAAAATATCATAATGCTAAATAACCTGATTACTATAGGATACATTGCAGCACCATAATTTTTTAATTTTTGAGATTATTATTTTATTATATCATTTCTCCATTCTTTCTCCCTCCAAGTCTTCCTGTGTCCCATTTTCTTTAATTATTGTTGCTTATAAATTACATATATATGCATATATGTTGCATTCATATACATAAATACATAAAAATACATACATATATGCATACCCACACAACCTGTTCAGGCTGTATAATGTTACCTGTGTGTATGTAAGACATGTGTGTGTGTGTGTATGTGTGTGTGTAAGATCTAGAGGAACAGAGGATTTTCTGGGAGATTATGTCTCCTAGGAATGTCAAAAGCTATATCCATGAATCTCACCCACAGGGCTGACTAAACATGAGTTGAACAGGATGACAACAGTAGACATGCTATTGCAGTGGGGGATAGCTCGCAGGGCTCCATAAAATTTTATGAAATAATAATAGCTAATCTAGTTTACAAGTCTCAGGTAAGTGTAAGTGATAAGTAGGAGTCTCCTTTTAAGCCTCCATGTAACAGATGGAAAAGTCATTCCAGCCTGAAACGCAACTGATAATTTCTTATATCTGGTAAACTAAGAGCTATCAGGAGAAAATATTCACAATAAATTCACAGGGATAAAAACAAACATTTAGAACTGTACATGGATCTATTTATTTTACTTGGCTCAAAAACAATAAGAAATACCTATGAATAGTAGTTGAAACTATCCAAGAAGAATTAGACTAGATTGCCACTGTCAGGGTGAGCATTTCAACGCTTGTTTTACAATTCTGCACAGAATTGTTTATTCCACTCCAGTGAATCACTAAGAAATTTCGAGCTTCATTACCTGTTGTGAGAAGAGAAACACACCTGTGGCAGCTCCCCACTGGCCTTGATGGCAGAGAGTGCCTCATGGAAGTTTCTGTACTACTCCCTCCCCCTTGTCTTTATCTTATACCTCTAGCATGGCTTTGCTCTTCTCATAAATCATACTGAAACCTACTAACCAAAGTACTGAGGCAAAGAACTAAGTTTCCTTTTTATTTTTAGTATTTCAAACAATTTTAAACTTAAACATACTTTGATCATATTCTTGCCCTCCCATAAATCTTTCCAGATCATCTCCCCTTCTCCCCATCACTACCTACCCAACTTTAAGTTCTTTCTCAAGAAACAAACAAAAATAAAGAAAACAACAAAATCAAGAAAACAAAATATAACATCACCAGTACCACCCAAACAGCAAAACAAAACACACACACACACACACACACACACACACACACACACACACCTATCACCAAACTAAACCACACAAAGACTCTAATGTATTATGTGTTGGTCAACTTCTCTTCAACATAGGTCTACCTTGGAGTGGTTGATATATCCAACATCACTCCACTGAAGAAAGCCAATGTCTTTTCCTCCTGATGGTTTATTCCATGCAGTTAAGTTTTCACTTATTCTTAAAATGAAACCCCCATTCCTAGGAGGTAGCACCATCCTGAGTGAGGTAAACCAGACCCAAAAAGATTAACATGAACCTTCATCCAGCAACTGATGGAAACAGAGGCATTAGAGCACTGGACTGACCTCCCAAAGTCCAGTTAAACTGTGGGAGGAATGAGAATATGAGCAAATAGATCAAAACCATGATGGGTACACCCACTGAAACAGTCTACCTGAGCTAATGGGAGCTCACAAACACCAGTCAGACTGTGAAGGAACAAGCATAGGGCCAAACTAGTCCCTCTGAATGTGGATGACAGTTACATGACTGGGGAAGACTGAGGGGCCACTAGTAGTGGCACCAGGATTTATCCCTACTGCTTTTACCGGCTTTGGGGAAACCATTCTCTTTGGTTGGATACCTTGTTCAGCCTAGATGTTGTCAGGATGGCCTTGGGCCTTCCTTAAAGCAATGTACCTTATTCTCTCTGGGGAGTGGATGAGCAGGCGAAGGTGGGAGAGTATGTGGAGAGGATGAGAGGAGGGGAGGGTTTAGGAATTTAGATTAGTATGTATAATGATAAAAGACAGTGTGTTTTCTTTTTAAAAAGAAAAAAGAATGGAGGTAGCTTGTACTCCGGCTGAAGCTAAATATCTTAAATAGTGTGGGTCCTGCTATAAACATAAGAAAATGTGAACCTGTTTCCAAAATCCCAAGAAAAGAAATAAAACCCAACACATACCAGGAACTCTTCCTTTTGACCAAAGTGGGTGAAGTGTAGTTAGTATTAAGTCAAGGGAAGCAGGCTCAGAAGAAGAAAATAGAAACTTCTTGCAAGGTGCCTTGTCCTTGTCATCAAAGCAGTCACTAAAGAAGAATTTTGTGAAAGATACAAAAGTGCAAACAACAGAGTTATTTCATCCAGAGAGAGCTCATATCCCAACCCCAAAGAAATTGTCTACTTTCTTTTGATTTTGGAAGTGTCTTAAAGATGAAAGTTGAGGAGTTATAAAATGAGTACAAAAATTATAGGTGTGGCAATAGTACTTACTCAAACATTCCAGTAAACAGCAATGATTATTATCATATTTTAAAGATTACAAAACAAAAATTAATGAAACAAGGTTGTAAATCCATGTTTTTAATCACTCTTTTAACACATTTTTCTTTAAAATTTCTCTGTCTTTAGACTGACCTCACTGAGAAATATCAAAGTATTGTTTTAAAAAGTTGCACTGTGTTGGCTGAACTTTAATGGGGAAATAAAATCTCAGGAGAGAGAAAATAATTTTAACTCAATGTATTTGCCTTCAACACAAGTGAAAATGGAATCGCACTTGAAATAGCAAGAACTGTAACATTTACACACAGAAATAGAAACCCATCAGAGGTCTGCAGCCGAAGAGGAATAACTAGAGTGAGGTGCAAGTCAATTGCATACTATGAAATTTAAATGTGCTGTGAGTAATTAAAATTAATGTAATTGAAAGTACTTCATGCCATGGTTCATTTAGGTTATTTAAATGTTGCACCAGAAATACCTAAAATATTTTGGGCAAAACAAAAGACAAAAGTAATACTTTCCATCTGTTTTAGGTGCCATCTCATAGACACCTGGTCATAATAGATAGAGGGACAGATCCTACTAAGGTAAGACAGAAGGTGTGCAATCCATATTCTCTTTCAACTCAGGCAGACTGAGCTTGAGAAAGTAACTAAAGTGTTCATTTGTTTGGAATATTTCTAAATCACCACATATTTAAAACTTCCTCCTATCGTAGGCATGCTAAGATATTTAAAGTTTCAGTGAGATTAGACAATAGGAAACGTGAATATTAACAATAATAATACTAATTATTAATAATGATAACACAGACAGACCACACAGATATAGAACTTATATAGATATGAAAGTATTAAAACATTAAAATTGTCTCTCAAATGTGAACTGTTTTAATTATCTAACATGAATTTAGAAAAACATATAGGTAGGTAGATAGATGGATAGAGATGACTCCCAAAAATGTGAAAAAAAATAACAGTTTATTTTACAATCCCATTGGCTTAGATGTGACTAACATATACCACAATTCTCAGTTGCCTGAGATTATATGGATTAGGAGAGAAAATGAGTTAACTGTGTTCCATTAGAATGCTCTTTAGACAAGGATGTGTCCATTTGCAGACTGAACAGAAACATGCATAAGGAAGGTGTGCAAGTAACAGAAGGGGAAAGTAAATAATAACTACTCTTGAATAGTGGATGGCTGTAATTGTGAAAATGTGTTCAAACCCAGGGGAACTCTGAAGCCACGTGAAATGTGGTTTAGACTATCCCAAAACAGGTATGAAATTGTGACATTCACTAGTCACTTGCCACCTTCAAATCTTTATGCTCTGGTTGAAGATGTTAGTTAATTTTAGTTACCAACATTATTGCGTATGTAGAAATACCCAGTATATTTGCAATGGGCTTCTTCAGGGAAAGACTGCACAGTGTTTCTAAAGGAAAGTAGCATATGAGTGGTGAATCAAGTTTAAGCACCATTCAACCAGCGTGGGACCTGCAATAAAGATAAAATCAGTAGGAAGGAGAATTTGAGTTGTGTCTCCTGGAGCTGGGATCATTCTATCACCATTAAACATCAGAATTCCAGAATCTCAAATTCTCAGACTGTAAGACAAAAACTAGTCCCATCCCTTGTGATGCTCAGACCTTTGAACTTGGAATGAAAATTCCACAATTTGCTTATCTGATTCTAAGACTTGAATCCCTAGATTTCATATGATTTCTTGCAGAACTTCTCAGCTTTTAGACTCATCAGCCAATTACCCTAATAAAACTTAATTTTAGTATGATTTCTATGTAATTGGAGATATGATATCAAAATCTTAATAGGGATAGGTGCTGATGCTCAGCCTATGCTTCATATAATGCATTTCAGACCATTATTCAGGAGCATGGTACCAGAACTAAGACTGAACTTAAGATACCTGGGAATATAAAACTGCAATAACTAGGAAAGAGGAGGTAAGGCATCAGAAGAAGTCTGTATTTGTAGGTATTAATAACACACAAAATGCTAGTTCATATAAAAGAGGCAGAAAAAAATGAGTGGCACTGAAACCTGTAATTTCTCTGTTTGTTCTTTGAATTGTGTTAAAGCAATCTTTTGTCTTCTTCCCCCTTTTTTGATTGGAGTATATAAGGATATGTAAAATAAATGAGGGTATATTCAGTACTCACTGGATTGCCTCCCAGTTCTATCCTACTTCTTTGTATTTCCTTTGTATTTCTGTTCCTCCTACCTAATTTTTCAAATTCACGTGACCCTACCCTGTAATGTGTGGAACCTGCAGAGGCTGGACTCTGACACCTGTGCTGCTAGTGTCCTATTCAGAAAGTGTTCTCTTGAACCAATGAATTCAGGTATATTCCCTACTTTCTTTTCTATCAGGTTTAGGGTATTAATGTCTTATGTTGAAGAGGTTCATTATGCATTTCATGCTGAGCTGTGTGCAGAATAAGGGAAGGATAAAATCACTACCCTTAATATGTTTCAAAGTACCCACATAAGGTAACTGAAGTTTTATATATAAACCACACAAGGACATTACAGTACTAGATGGCATATCTAAAATTCCATGAATAATTATACTAAGAAAAGAAGTGCTTGTACTTGAATTTGTGATATGCATTAATTCAGAACATTTTGTCACTGTACTTTTAGTAGCTTTGAGTTATTTTTTTTTCACAATATAAGAACAGAAGGATTTTAGATAACATCTATAGTTTGGACACAAATCTAACAATCAGAATATTTTTTTGAAAAATCAGGTTATCCAAAATATTGTTCTTAGAAATGGTAAAATATCCTTCATTATTGTGTCCACAATAAGAAAAGTATGTTGCCTTCCATGCTAAGTTCTCCACTGATACCTGAAACACCATGTATGGAGAACACATCAATGGCATTCTTACAAAGTTGAGATTAGTATTGTTCAGATAAAATCAAAGCATAAAGAAGGGGTAGAAATAACAGCTTTATTAAAGGTTAAAATGCAGATTTAGTTTTAGAAAGGAAACAATTACAGGTAAATTTTCCTTTAGAGAAAGTTCTATCGGATCAGGATGAAAATGAATTGTTTCCATTTCTATTTATTGATTGATGAAACTGAAGGGTTGAAGAAATAACGGAGTTAGGCTGGCTGCTTGGCTGACATGAGACTTGATAACAAGGATAATAACCCTGAAATATATTGTTGATAGGCATTATTGAATACGTTTTGCATTATATATTATTTATATATACTATTTGTGTATATATAACATATATAATAGTTTGCAAATTTCAGATTCCAAAATTTTTCTAGGTATATCTCAAGATGTCTATGTTTATCTTCAAATAAGGATAACAAAAATAAATGATATTTCTACCTTACTATCCTTTTTCCTTTGAAGTAACAGAATTACCAAATTAATTTTAACTGGTTCTCTTCCACATGGATCTGTTGCACTGAAATCATTTTGCTTACTGTTCTATTTTTCTCACTGTAGAATATGCCTGTGAGGAATGGGAATGGACAAAAGGAAGACTGGTGATTTTGAAACATTTTCTCTGCAGCAGCTTTGCTCCTTTCTTCTACTAGATGGACAGAAGCACTCTGGATAACATAGGAGAAAAGAGGAGGAGAGATGGACTGGAGGCAAAAGTTCTCCTTCTTTATCTGCCTTTAACACCTGTCCTTCCCAGAAAACTCCACGATGTCTGGAGAAACCCTTATGGTTTTTTTTTTAACTTAGTTTATAAATCACTGACCTAAATAAAAATGACATACTACACTCCTGCAATGATTTACAAGTCCAAGAGTGATTAAATATACCGTCTGTTTTACCCCACCTGCCTCAGCACTCAGGGTTTGTTCTAGAATGTCATTGAAAAGCACCTGGCAATGACTTTTTAATGGTCATCATGAGCCTAATTTTATGTGAAATAACGAAGACAAATTGCTTCATTTAGAATAAAATTTATTCTTTATAAAAATACGAGATGGTTTACTTTTTCATCATTTTTAGAAAATACACTGGATGAAAGAGTTTATAGTAACAATGAAAAATTCTGCTAGCGTAGAATGTGACATTTGTCAGGGCAGACTTCTCCATCAAACAAACACAGGAGTCACATTGCACAGGATCCACAATAGCTTTATAAGCCAATAAAAATATTTCTTCTTATTAAATTCATAATTTTAGATAAAATGATTCAAAGAATCTGGTCATCAAGGGAAGTATTTCTGACTTAGAATGGTGACTGTGGCCAAACACATGAAACCTGATGCTGGACACACATGTTTTACAACAGTTTATGAGCTACATACATACTGCATCACAGAGGTTCACATGGAAGTGGAATTAAGGAACAGACTGAGCAATCAGAGACAGAGAGGTGACTGTTATAGTTATATGAAGGAAAGATTCTCCTAGTCCCCACAGAAGAGTGTGAGAGCCTTGCATGGACAATTCTATAAATTGGTGAGAAACTGAAACATGATTCCCTGGGATAGGCAAAACTGTGTCTGATTATGTTGATACAATAACATCTTGAATTTTGTATGCAAACGGATGGAAGTAGAAAACACTATTCTGAGTGAGATAACCCAGACCCCAAAAATATGAATATGGTATGTACTCACTGATTAGTGGATTCTAGCATAAATAAAGACATTGAGCCTATAATTCATGATCCTAGAGAAGCTAAGTAATAAGGTGAACCCAAAGAAAAACATATATAGATCCACCTGGAAATTGGAAGCAAAAGTTGGAAGCATGGAGGTGGGGAGTAGAGGGAGAGGGGAGAAGGGGAGGGTTGGAGAGAGCTTGGGGGTGAGATGGTTGAGATGGAGGAAGGACAGATATGGGAGCAGGGAAGGAGATATCTTAATTGAGGGAGCCATTTTGGGGTTGGCAAGAGGCTTGGCTCTAGAGGGGTTTCCAGGAGTCCATGTGGATGACCCTAGCTGGGACCCTGGGAAGTGGAGGTGAGGGCACATGAACTGGCCTTGTCTCATAGTCAGACTGATGACTATCTTGAATATCACCATAGAACCTGAGAGCAACAGATGGAGACAGAGACAGAGACCCACATCAGAGCACTGGACTGAGCTCCCAATGTTCAATTGAAGAGCAGAAGGAGGGAGAACATGAGCAAGGAAGTCAAGACCATGAGGGGTTCACCCACTGAGACAATGTGCCTGAGCTAGTGGGAGCTCACCAACTCCAACTGGACTGGGAATGAATGAGCATGGGATTAAACTGGTCCCTCTGAATGTGGTTGACAGTTGGGGCAGACATGGGCAATGACAATGTCACTGGGATTTGTCTCTACTGTATGTAATGGCTTTTAGGGGATCATATTCTCTTTGGATGCATACCTTGCTCAGCCTGGATATAGTGGTGTGAGCCTTGGACTTCCCACAGGGCAGGGTGCATTGCCCTTTCTTAGGACTGAAGGGGGGAGGGGATGTGGGGGGAGTGGGAGGGAAGTGGGGGGAAAGGAGGAAGGGGGAATTTTGATTGGTATTACTTTTAAAGTAATAAAACAAGAAAGTTTCAACACACATTTTAAGGAATAAATAAGCATTAATTCCGTAGAAACACACATCATATCTCTTACACATTGTGCCATTTGGACTTACAGTTGTGAAAGTCAGAATAAATTTTCTGCTTTTCTTATCGTATGCAAACTTTTCTTTCCAAAATCTCCACCTATAACCTGGCCTCTCACGTTTTATCTCTATCATTCTAGGTTTAGGTTACATCCAAGTCTTCTTCCTATCTCCATTTTCAAGCTTGCAGCTCCTCTTCATTATTCTTTTTCAGTTGTAAGTATTTAACCTAGTATGTTTCACAACTTGTCTTTAAGTAGTGAGTGTGTGTTAGTATCCAGGTATGTGTTTGAGAATGATCAGAATACAGGAGTGCACACATGAGTTCATATGTGATTTCCTGCAAGTTGAATTCTGTTTGACAGAGATTAATGTGGAATTGTCATTATATACCTAATAACACTTAAAAGTATGCTTTGCCCAAAGTGAGTAATCAATGGATGGTATTGAACCGAAATTGTTCCTAAACCAAAAGAGAAAAAGTTTCTAGAACTTTAATATCAGGGAAAAATGACATGCCAAATTAGATATGTTTACTCAAAATTAAACTAAACATTAACAAGTAATGTTCTGAATATCAACTCATTAATCTCCTTTATTTCCTCATCCATATCTGAGTGTGCATATTATTCATCCTCATACAAAGAAGTAATGTTGTTCTTGGAAGAATTGCCAAATACAAAAATTGATTTTCCTTCTAATAATTTTTCCCAAAGAGCAGATGCTGCATTTAATAGTTTCTCAGCTATAGGAGCTTTTGAAATACCAGTTAAACAACACTGAAGTGATTCCTTTGCCACGGGATCTCAATACATTTTTAATGTACTGCAAATATGAAACAGAAGAATTGTATAGAGAATTCCCTTAACACACTTGACACTTTTTGTCCCAGAACATATTACATATTGATGGGATAATGTGAAGTGACCTGATAAGGGAGATGCTCTTCATAACTATTTATTGGTTTGAACATGACTATAAATCTATCAGGGAGACAGCATCACTTTTGTAGAGACAAAAAGTTAATAACATGGGGAAATATCAATATGTTAAAATTTCTTTCTATAACTCTAAAGGTGCATTCAAAATGACATTTATGGTATCAATGAGGGAAAATCTATGCATATCAAACTCACAAAATATTGATTAAAATTACATATGGAGTTTTGGGCACAAAGTGACAACTGAATAATTTTTATGAACGTTTAAGTTTGTAACAAAACATCTTGATTTCATGAAGCCCACCATTTAGGGTCAAAATTACATTTTATATGATTCAACATATGTTTTTAACTTATTTTCTTCAGTAAAGATCTTTTACATAAATACAAGATCTATTTCTAAAGACTTGTTTTGATGTTTGCATATTATTTTTATGTTTTAAGTTACTAATATTCTAACATGAGTACAAAGTAAACATGTGATTCCTTGAGCAAAGACTGGTAATTAAAAGATTATCAAGTACTACTAACTAACTTGCTTGAAAACCTCAAATTGTTTACTTGACAATAACCATGGCTTAAATACAATCTTAATACTGTTTTTCTACTCACTGTTAGAAATTATTATGAATTAGAACAGAATATTTGGTACTTAGCTTTGGAGAAAGCTACATAAATCTAGAATACCTCAAGTGTTTATGCCAATTGAAACGCTATGCAGGCTTTTATTTACTATAATCTTAACTCACAAGTTAATATATAAAACTCCTTATTTGTTTGGTTGACTGTTTGGTAATCATAAAAATAATAAATTAATGATGAGGGAAAATTGTCTTATGAAATAAAATCCACATAAGTAGACACTGTCTACATGTCTTTCTATTCCTTAAACCTTCATTCAGGCATCTCTAACTCAACAATCACACAACTGTTCTTATTCAGGGATAAAACCTGAAAACCAGGCTGAGCTGTTGTTCTTTTCTTGTCATTTGTGACAGAAGAAGGAGACTGAAAGATATGTGTGAAAAATAGCTGAAACGAAGCTTACATTCAATAGCTAAGGAAAGTCACATCCCATCCTATTAACCAAATCTAAGCAAGAGGTTCTCGAGAGAGTAGAGGGGATGGGGGGGATTAATGCATAAAGACACAGAAATGAGAAAAAGAAGAGAATAAAGAGAGAGGGAGGGAGGGAGGGAGGGAGGGAGGGTGTGTTTACTACTGAGGACTCCGAAATTTGCTGGTAATAAATGGTAAAGACATTCTTGAATTTCAGAGTTTCAGTTTTACCATGCTTTGTGCAGCTTAAGTACACATTTTGGACACATTGAAAACTCTATTGTGACTTTAGGAGGAGGATTTTTTTATTTTCCCTTAGCCTTATCTCCATGGATTTCTCTTATTTGTAGCACAAGTTTTAAATACCACATTCACAGAACTAGCTTACATATTAATCACCTATACAACAAGATTTTGTCATTGTTTTCCAAGAAATGATGAGCAAGAACACATCTCAAGCCCAACAGTCAACTCTGCTGCCCAGGACAGTGATATGGATGACTTCCTGAGGGCATGAGGAGCTATGAGGTGAAGTCATAAAACTCATTCACTATAGGATTAGAAAATCCAGAGCATCTTCTTTATAAGCCTTTCAAATAATGGCCTTGCTAGAGTAATATGAGCCCTTTCTATTTAATTTCTTAAATAATTTTAATTTTCATTATATTATGCTGTCATGAAGGTTATTTAGACACAACATGAATTCCCAGGAGAAGGAATATGGAGTGACAACCTCAAGGTTAACGGAAACACGGCCCAGAGCCTGATGTAGCTCTACAGACAATAGCATATGCCTGAGAACAACACCAGTTCTAAAGTCAAACCAACTTAAGTGGAATAGAAACTATCAAACTCTCCATAGTCCAGGGGTTCCTGTGAAGTCTAAAGAGAAAGGAACTAATCAAAGCCTTTGGATATAAAAAGTCATTATTCACAAACACACATACAATCTTTTCTCACCCAAAATACTCAATTAACTTAGAAAAGAATTTCATAGCATTTAATGAAAGAAAGCACTTAAGAAAGAATGAAGGGAAGAGTTCACGTTATATAGCATATCTTGGTTAGAAGTCAGAAGTTTCCACATGTTTGTAAACATGTTCTTTCCTCTCTTCATCCCATTATCTCCTTATGTGGTATAGGGTTTGAGGCAGAGGAAAATAAAACATTCATCTCCAATACAAGGAAGTCATTTTACATACCAGAGTAAATTACAGCGTAGGAGCTCTGTTACGAAGGTTGGCATTGCTAACTTACTCATTTCAAATTGTTGAGTCCAAGAGGAAAGCAATAGCATGACCTGCCTTGGGTTATGGAAGAAATACACTGATTTTATTATTTTTTTTTTACAAACTCTGCATGTGCTGCTCTAGTGTGAAATAGCTCTCTTGTGATTAGGCATGGATGCATGCACTTCTGCGTGTTAGGAGCAGTGAGAGAG